>NC_134397.1:30957197-31315322 GCF_050003625.1 Haematobia irritans
ACGTTTTTGTGGTATATGGGTCTATACCTAAAAGTGGCTTGTTTGCAATACCATCGGACATTTACAGATGTATTTTTCCAAGTTGAAAGTCGATAATTTGTTTCATTCAAATGTTAGCGTGATTGCAATAGTCAGACGGACGGGGATCTCTAGATCGACCCAGAACTTCACCATGACCCAGAATATATAAACTTTATGGGGTCTTATGGGGAAATCAATATTGCGATGTGTTACATACAGAATGACAAAGTTAATATCCTATGGAGGAGGGTATAAAAATGAATTTTTTTAAGCACAGAGTCTTACTGAATATTTTTGACAGAAAAGTTTAACGCACATGAAAGAATCAAAAAAATAACAATGTTTATATGAAAGCAAATTATGACAAAAGTGAAAAGCACCGACAAATTGGTTCTCATAAAATCCGATTTAATTTTCATTATGTATGTTTTATTGTTGTTGTTTTTATGTTAAAAAGTCTTTCGCCACACGCACCGTCCATGTGGATGAGGCTGACTAAGTGAAAATGATGTGACCCGGCTGTAGCATAGGCATAATTAACGTCTGCTTAAGAAAAAGTTGAAGAAACTGTCAGCGTATGTTTCCAAATGAGCGCTGAAGGCAAAACATGATATTTATTTTTTAAACAAAGAAAACGAAAACAAATCATATGTATTAAACAAACATATATCAGAAAAACGTATATTTGAACATCAAATAGAAAATCTAAAAAAAAAAAATACAAAATAAACAAAAAGTAAACAAAATAAAATAAACTTTAATTCACATTTTCACACAAAAATACAATATTTACACAAAATATTCAAAATTTATATACAAAAGTTCCAAATATAACTAACAAATTGAAATCTATTTTCTCTTTTTTTTCTCTATTTCTCTTTATTATAACTTATGTACTCTTAACCTAATTACGTATCTCTTTATTTACTTAATTTGTTTTTGTTGAAAAATCTCCTCATTCTCACCATGTGATTTCTTTTTGGTAATGGCTGCAAATAAAACAACAATTTTCTAAATTTTATTTTCCATTTCCCCTCCTTTGGCTATTCCATTCTTTATTTTGTTTTTGTTCTCTTTTTCTTATTATTGATGGTCTCTCTGCTATATTTCACATACTATGGGAAATATTAACGCACTACAATGCTACGAGAACGGAGACGGCATGCGCACTTCAAGCTAAACAACAGGTAAATTTCTTTTGTTTTTTTTTTCTATGTTCTCTCTCTTTTTAATTTTTTTTTTTTCAATTCAAATATTTTCCCTTTCATTGTAGGGAAAATCTCATTTATGTGATTTAGGCTAATGATGTAAAATTTAGAAATATTTTGCTTGTGATCTGAAAATATTTTAATATATGACCAACATGTGCTAATGTGATCAGTTGCATTAAAAATTCCATAGGGAGTTGGTGATTAAATTAGGGAAAATATTTTCACACATAGTTCCATGGAAAATTGCTATCTCCACGATAGTTTGTTAATTCTCCTAAGGGGACAATATTTATTTACGAAACAGCGTTTCTATGTTTAAGAAGCATAAAAATTGGAAATTAATTAAATAAATATTCTCTCAAATTAAGTAATGATTATCTAGCTGAGCCCTCGGTTCGTAAAGAGGAAGTACCATATTATTAATAATAGAATATAATATTTAAACTGAAAAATATAATTGAGTCAGGAACATATCAGTAGAAAATGTGGCCATAAAAGCATTAAAAATAGTGCCATGGATATATTAGTGATGCGAAATCGGATAAAAAGCAATGTATTTTACATGGGTTATTCATAACCACAGTTGCCACTCGAGGAGAAAATTTTACCAAAAATATACCAAAAAAATCTTGTTTTGCGAGAAATAATAAAAATGTAGAATATTTTATCAAAATTTTATATCTATAGAAAATTTTGTACAAATTTTATTTCTATACAACATTTTTTTCTATAAAAAAAATTTTCTCAAAATTTTATTTCTATAAAATTTTTTCTCAAAATTTTATGTCTATAGAACATTTTGTCAAAATTTTAATTCAATAGAAATTTTGCCAAAATTTTATTTCTATTAAAAATTTGTCCAAATTTTATTTCTAGGGAAATATTTTTTCAAAATTTTATTTCTATAGTAAATTTTGTCAAAATATTATTTCTACAGAAAATGTTTCAAAATTTTATTCCTATAGAAAATTTTATCAATATTTTATTTCTATTGAAAATTATGTCAGATTATTATTTCTATTGTAAAATTTTCAAAATTTTATTCCTATAGAAAATTTTGTCAAATTATTATTCCTATAGAAAATTTTGTCAAAATTTTATTTCTATAGAAAATGTTGTCCAAATTTTATTTCCATAGAAAATTTTTGCCAAGATTTTATTTTCATCGAACATTTTGTCAAAGTTTGATTTCTACAGAAAATTTTGGGAAAATTTTATTTCTATAGAAAATTTCGTCAAAATTTTTTTCTATAAAAAATTTTTTTGTCAAAACTTTATTTCTATAGAAAATTGTGTCGAAATTAATTTCTTTAGAAAATGTTGTCAACAATTTGTTCCAATGGAAATTTTTGTCAAAATTTTATTTCTACACTAAAAAAAATATTGACCTAATATGGAAGATTATGCAACTTAAATTTTAGGAATCGAAATTTACCTAATGTTAAGGACGAAATACTTTAAAAAATGATATTTTAATTAAATGGAAGTTTATAATCCTTGCTTCAAAAAAAAAAAAAAAAAAAAAAAAAACAGAACATTAAATTTAGGGCACATATCTTGAAATTTTCCATCTCTCTGCTGAAGTTGTAGATCTTTGAAGTAAGGCAAATTTTCCTTAAAATAAATAAAAACATTTTTAATTTAACGAAATCGTCTTTAACTCAACTGACATATTGCATTTTAAAATTAACTTTCTGTTTTCTTTTTGTAAATTCAAGCTCGAGGTCTGACCTCGAGCTTGATAACAAAAAAAGGTCAAAAAAACAAAAACAACAAACGTATATAAAATTTTAAATTTAAGATAAAATCGCTTCAAATATAGGCTAAGACTTATTTTAAGGATTTGCATATTTGGTTTAAAGCTTTTTTTTTTTAACATTAAGAAAACTGTTTTTACTTTGAAGTACCTGTCATAATTTGGATTTTAATTTGGAATTTGTTTGTACATAAATACTCGTAAACCTTTATTAATATATCGCAAACAGAGGATAAAAATTCGATGAATGAGATCTGTATCTAATTTTATTTATCCTACATTTAAAGCCAGGGAGGTCCGTCAAAGATGTCTTTATTTTAAAGAAGATGCATCTTTGGCTCGGAATTAATACCAAAATCCTTAAGGGAAGGTCAAAATCTTTGGATCCAAGTAAACTTTTTTTTTTGAGTGTATAGAAAATTTTGTCAAAAATTTATTTCTATAGAAAATTTTGTCAAAATATTACTTCTGTAGAAAATTTTTTCAAATTATTATTTCTATTGAAAAAAATTCAAAATTTTATTCCTATAGAAAATTTTGTCAAAATTTTATTTCTATAAAAAATTGTGTCCAAATTTTATTTCTATGGAAAATTTTGTAAAAATTTTATTTGTGTAGAAAATTTTGTCAAAATTTTATTTCTGTAGAAAATTTTGTCAAGATTTTATTTCAATAGAAAATGTTGTCCAAATTTTATTTCTAAAGAAAAATTTTTCAAAATTTTATTTCTATAGAAAATTTGACCAAAATTTTATTTCTATAGAACAGAGAAAAAAACTTCACGACAATTTTTCCAATTACAATTTTAATTGAGTTTTAAAAAAAATTCAATTAAAAATTTAATTGATTCAACTAATTTGTTAATTGAAATAAAAGTCACTTGCAAACATTAATAGTATCAATTAATTTTTTAATTGATACTATCATTTCTGTGATTGAAAATTATGTCAAAATTATATTTCTATAGAAAATTTTGTCCAAATATTAATTGGTATAGATTTTTTTTATTTTATTTTCATAAAAAAAAAATTATTAAAATTTTATTTATATAAAAAAAAAATATTTTGTCTTTTTTTTTCTATTGAAAATTTTGTCAAAATTTTATTTCTATAGAATTTTTTGTCAAAGTTTCATTTCTATTAATTTTTTAATTGATACTATCATTTCTGTGATTGAAAATTATGTCAAAATTTTATTATTGTCCAAATATTTATTGGTATAGATTTTTTTTAATTTTATTTCCATAAAAAATTTTGTCAACATTTTATTTATATAAAAAAAATATTTTGTCTATTTTTTTTCTATTGAAAATTTTGTCAAAATTTTATTTCTATAGAATTTTTGTCAAAGTTTTATTTCTATAAAAAATTTTGCGAAAATTTTATTTCTATAGAAAATTTCGTCAAAATTTTATTTCTAAAGAAAATTTTGTAAAAATTTTATTTCTATAGAACAATTTTTCATTATATTTCTATAGAAAATATTGTTAAAATTTAAATTTTTTGCAGCTACTGTGGTGCAATGGTTAGCATGCCCGCCTTGCATACACACGGTCGTGGGTTCGATTCCTGCTTCGACCGAAGACCAAAATGTTTTTCAGCGGTGGATTATCCCACCTCAGTAATGCTGGTGACATTTCTGAGGGTTTCAAAGCTTCTCTAAGTGGTTTCACTGCAATGTGGAACGCCGTTCGGACATTTCTGAGGGTTTCAAAGCTTCTCTAAGTGGTTTCACTGCAATGTGGAACTCCGTTCGGACTCGGCTATAAAAAGGAGGTCCCTTGTCATTGAGCTTATGGAATCGGGCAGCACTCAGTGATAAGAGAGAACTTCACCAATGTGGTATCACAATGGACTGAATAGTCTAAGTGATCCTGATACATCGGGTTGCCACCTAACCTAACCTAGTTCTAATCCTAATTATTTCCAAAATATTTTACTTTTAAATATGTCTCCCATTTTATATAGCTTTCAACTTTCTTCTCTAACATGAAAAAAAAAAAAAATATTAAAAAAAAAAATAGTCCGATTCGGTGAGTAGGTAATACTCCTACACAAAATTAATAAAATTCCAATATCGCGCAAATATCGTTTAGTATGCAAATATTGCGGTCAATTATTCTCTAATGGATTTTGAATTAATGTTTTAGTGAAAACTTGCCAATGTTATTCAAAATATCTCGTTACCGTTTGGGACGATTCAAATTTTTGAAAAAAAAAATATATTAGAAAATAAATGATTTGGTCTACACTTTCTACACTAACAATTTGCTCTTAACTGCATACAAAATTTTGAAACGGATATTTTTATTTCTGGGTATTAGCCTGAAAAAATTATATGTACTATAAATGGTTGGAAACAATATTTTGATCATTTAAAAATGGTAATCTTAATAATTACATAATTCACAAAACATAATAATTCTATTCTAAAAATTTTATAAATATTTTGCTATACACAAGAGCCTATTTGCACAGAAGTTTTCGCCTAATGCTATGGAAAACGTAACATTCATTTGAGAATAATACAATGGCTAATGGCGTCTATTGTATTGGTACTGCGATCAATTTAATAGTTCGCCCTAAAGTATGCTTTACAATATTATTAATTTCCTATGTCTAATATTTTAATGATACAAAATTAAAATGCGTTTTTAAAGTAAATAACAAATATAACACTAAATTTCAGTAAGAAATATATCTTACTTTTAGAAAATTTTAAGAAAATATTATAACAAATATTATTAGTGAAATATCATCAAAAATTATATAAAATTGTTCAATACTTATAAGAAAATAAATAAGAACCATATGATTCCGTGAGTTGAGGGGCCACATGATACCCTACACCAAATATATTATAATCGTATGGTGATTGATGTACTTGAGAGATATTATAAAAATAGTTTTTTCTACATCAACATCACAGTTATTGAAGGATTATATTTCGACATAAATAAATATAAAAGACGTACATAAATATAAAAAAATAATTTAAAAGTTTTAACCGACTGAAAGGCTACTATGTGATTTCAATAGCTTTTTTTCTTGAGCCAAAAACGTTTTCATTAAAAATTGCAAGCCAAAGGAGACTTTCTTGTGACCTCTATAGCGCAAATAATAGACCGATTTTACTCTAAGCCACGTAGTATATATAAAGTAAAAATAAAAAGTCCTCCAACAATATTGTTAGTGCCACACTTTTTTCACAGGTCAAACGTTATATGCTCTCAATATACTATGACCTCATGTATCGCATATAAATATTAATAGTTTTGTTTATGTCATTTTCCATTTATTTATCAAGGGTATCTATTGTTGGAAATTGTTGTAGATTTGTGAAAAAATTAATTTTATTTTTACTGAATCAACCTACACAAAAATTGATTTAAATTTAATCCTACATGACATATCAAATTGATCGTCACTAATTATGCTACTAAAACGAAAATATAAAAAATGACATCGACGTTTTTTTCTTGGAGAAAAACATCACGAATATTTTTTAATCTCAAAATTGTGTGTCTATTGATCGTCGGATAACACCGAAAAAAAATCTAAGAACTTATTGTGAAAAAAAGTTACCACATAATTGATTAGTAAATCTATAAGTATATGATTTAAATCTCGACAAGGTGGATGAATTTGTTAAATATCCATGCCTTGGTATAGCCCCCATATAGGCCGATCTTCTAATTTGACTTATTGGGATTCTAGATAACGCATATGTTTTCAATTTGCTTGAAATTGGACGTATTTTTGGCCCACAAAGACCTGTGTCGAATTTAGTTGCTATGAGTCCAGTTTTTGACAAAGCCTCCATAAAGACAAATAACCCGGCCTTAACTTCATGATGGATAGAAGAACATCCAAGTTGCCCAAACTAAAAAATGAAAGTTCTTTCGAGAAGATTTAGCATTTCCATCCTATGACAAGCCCATGTAAAATTCATTAGAGATGATACATGTTTGCATTACTTCCGGATTACATATTGGTGATCCAAATTAATTTTTTGGAAGCTCTAGTTTTTGCTGAGAGGTTTAAGATTCCTCTTAAACTCCAATTAAATTGAATTGAAACTCAAAATTTTGTTTTTATAAATCCGCCTTTGTTCCCAAAATTTAAAAAGGCTTCAAAAACATTTAAGTCTCTTCTAACTTAGCTTGAAAAGAGACTATGTAGAAAAATTATTGGCAATAAGGACGTGGGAGCACGGTGGCCACTGTTGAAAAAATTCTACCAAAAATGGTAGATTTTTTACTGTTTGGTACGCAATTTTGACAAAATTTTCTATAGAAATAAAATTTTGAAAAAAAAAAAAAATTTTTTGCCAAATATTCTATAAAAAAAAATTGACAAAAATTTTCTAAAGAAAATAATTTTGACAAAATTTTCTATATAAATAAAATTTTGACAAAATTTTCTATATAAATAAAATTTTGACAAAATTTTCTATATAAATAAAATTTTGACAAAATTTTCTATATAAATAAAATTTTGACAAAATTTTCTATATAAATAAAATTTTGACAAAATTTTCTATAGAAATACAATTTTGACAAAATTTTCTATAGAAATAAAATGTTGACAAAATTTTCTATAGAAATAAAATTTTAACAAAATTGTTTATAGAAATGAAATTTTGACAAAATTTTCTATAGAAATAAAATTTTGATAAAATTGTCTATACAAATAAATTTTTGACAAAATTTTCAATAGAAATAAAATTTTGAAAAAAGTTTCTATAGAAATAAAATTTTTCACGGAAATAACAAATTTTAAAAATTATCCATAGAAATAAGTTTTTACAACATTTTCTATAGAAATAAAATTTTGAAAAAATTTTCTAGAGAAATAAAATGTTGATAAAATATTCTATAGGTATACAATTTTGACAAAATTTTCTATAGAAATAAAAATATAGAAATAAAAATATAGAAATAAAAATAAAATTTTTGACAAAATCTTCAATAAATAAAATTTTGACAAAATTTTCTATATAAATAAAATTTTGACAAAATTTTCTATATAAATAAAATTTTGACAAAATTTTCTATATAAATAAAATTTTGACAAAATTTTCTATAGAAATACAATTTTGACAAAATTTTCTATAGAAATAAAATGTTGACAAAATTTTCTATAAAAATAAAATTTTGACAAAATTTTCTATAAAAATAAAAGTTAAAGAAAAAAAATCTAAAGAAATAAAATTTTGAAAAAGAATTCTATAAAAATAAAATTTTGACAAAATTTTTTTGAAGAAATAAATTTTTTTCAAAATTTTCTAAAGAAATAAAATTTTGATAAAATTTTCTAATGAAATAAAATTGTGACAAAATTTTCTATAGAAATAAAATTCTGACAAAATGTTCTATAGAAATAAAATTTTGATAAAATTTTCTATAGAAATAAAATTTTGGCAAAATTTTCTATAGGAATAAAATATTGAAAAAGAATTCTACAAAAATAAATGTTTGCCAAATTTTGAAAAAAATTTTCTATAGAAAAAAAAAAAACAATTGCCAAATGTTCAATAGAAATAAATTTTTGACAAAATTTTCTATAGAAATAAAATTCTGACAAAATGTTCTATAGAAATAAAATTTTGAAAAAATTTTCTAATGAAATAAAATTTTGACAAAAGAATTCTATAAAAATAAATTTTTTGGTAAATTTTTTATAGACATAAAATTTTGACAAAATTGTCTATAAAAAAAAATCACCAAATATTCAATAGAAGTAAAATTTTGACAACATTTTCTATAGAAATAAAATTCTGTCAAAATGTTCTATAGAAATAAAGTTTTGACAAAAAATAAATACAATTTTGACAAAATTGTGTATAGAAATAAAATTTTGACTAAACTTAGTACAGAAATAAAATTTTGACAAAATTTTCTATAGAAATCAAATTCTGGCAAAAGTTTCTATAGAAATAAAATTCTGGCAAAAGTTTCTATAGAAATAAAATTTTGACAAAATTTTCCGTAGAAATAAAATGTTGTTAAAATTTCCTATAGAAATAAAATTTTGAAAAAAAAATTTTCTATAGAAATAAAATTTTGACAAAATTTCCTGTAGAAATAAAATTTTGATAAAATTTTCTATAAAAATAAAGTTTTGACAAAATTTTCTAAAGGAATAAAATTTTGCAAAAAAAAAAAAATTACAATTTGTTGGTTTTGGTGGTTTTTTGGTTAAAATTTCCCTAAAATTTGGTTTATGTGTTATGGCTCGAGTGGCAACCGTGAATGGGAGCCACCATGGGTCATGATTACCATACCCGCCTTGCATACAAAGGCTCATGTGTACAATCCCAGTTTTGAGCAAACAGCAAAATGTTTCTCAGAAGTGTTTTATCGCCTGTGTGTCTCAAAGATTTTCCAAGTGGTTCCCCAACGCATTTCGGACTTGTCTATAGAAAGGAGGTCACTTTAGCTAAACATAGAATAAAGCAACACTCAGTGATAAGATAGAAGTTCACCACTGTGGTATTAAGATGTACGAAGTGGGCCCGAAATTACCCGAAATCAAGCCGATATGACGCGAGGTGCTAAATATTTCCGTATCCCTTTATACCTAATTCTTAATGTTTTCAATGAATTTATAGATTAAATATAAGTGCTAATTTAAAATTTTAAAACATTTAATTTTTCTAAGTGTACGATTATGATTCAGGAGGATACATTTTGGTTTCCCCCGCAAACCCTTCGACCATTTATCGATAAAAACAAAGCCAATAAATAAGCCAATAATCAACAGAAGTAATCGAATAATGCTGAGATATTTGCGTCATGTATGGCTACAGGCACATAAATCTCCATTAACTGGACCAACACCATGTGCTGCCAGCCACTGGCGATATATTCAAGTAGGCTCTGACTTTTTCTTTACGTATGCTTTTCTTTTTGGTTGTTTTGGTCACAACACCACAAAAGAAATATCCAATATTGAAAGCTTCTTAATTTATTTCGTTAAGTTTTGGGTTTTTTTTTCTCTTCATTGTTTTATTTAAAAAAAGATTCATTTTTATTGATTTTTATTTGTGGTTCGGTGGTATTTTTATGAGCCATGGACAATTGACATGTATAAACAAACATAAAAATCAAAAAGATATTCAACAAGTGAATGGGCCATTACTCTTTTGTTTTTAGTGAATGACCAACAAATATGAAATTCCTATGAAAATCAATTAAAAATTGAAGATGAGAAAAAAATTTATTTAAACAAAATAAATATTTATAATTTACGTATAATGGGCCAATTGAAATACCTTTTTCATTTTCAAATAATGATAGATATATGATATGTAAAATTTTTCCAAATTTCTATACTATGAACATTTCATTCATCGCTCTCATATCAATGAATGGCATCATCAATAGCATAATGACCCATAATTTTTTAAATTTTCTTGGCATGGGGTATTAACTAGCAGCTATGTTTTAGTTAGTTCATTGATGATGTCTTTCATCCATAATTACTTTTGGCAAGTGAGATCAATGTTTGAACTCATTGCAATAGGATTTATGAGTCTGCCCTTCATTCTTAGAATGCCTTGATAAGTGAGATTACATTCCTATTACTAGGTGATTAATTAAGTCATTAGCACTTGGCTATTTCGTGGTGAATATAGAAGGAGGGTGAAATATTTCTTAACAACTGTGTGACAATACATATGGGTATTTCCATATACGATTTTGGCATATTGATATAAACTTTTTTTCGGAATTGTAGTCATTGACTAATGAAGTGCTTAACAAGTGTAGTTGTAAGAGTTATCGAAAGCTTTTGCTTTAATGCGTATTTTTCTGCCTAAATAAAAACTAGTCAGCGAATAGAGATCACATTTTCATTCATTCATTCATTCATTATTTTCGTTGCTGGACTCGAAACAAATTGATAAATTGGTTATGATGGGAAGACGAAAAGATGTGTATGCTATATGCAAGCAAGGAAATCTGGATCCTTTTTATTCCCTCCCCCATAGTGAAGTGGTATTCCTGACCACCTTACCTACAGACCGTCTTGAGTTCTACCCCGGATCAAACACCAAAAATGTTTCAAAGGTGGATTATCCCCGCTCAGTATTTCTGGTAATATTTCTTAGCGTTGAAAAGCTTTCTTATGCGGTTTTACTGGAGTATGAAACAGCTTTCGGATTCGGCTAAAAAAGAAGGTCCCTTGTCATTTAGCTAAACATGGAATCAGGCAGCAATCATTGAATACCCAGCAAACATTTTGGAAATTCTTCTAAAGACACAACTTTAAAAACACTTCCAAAAATGCCATCCCCAAGAATGTTCTTCATTTTAACTGCACCGGAAGTTCATTTGAGTACATTTTTTACAACTCGCTTTTTTCGTATTTTTAACGGGTAGTTTTACATTTTTATACTCTTCACCACTACGAGTACTGTGGTACAGGGTATAATAAGTTTGTGCATTTGTATGTAACGCCAAGAGGGAAAAGTTAGAGACCCATCGTTTAGTATACCGATCGTCCTAGAATTAAATTCTGAGTAGATTTAGCGATGTCCGTCTGTCTGTCTGTCCGTCCGTCCGTCTGTTCATGTATTTTTGTGTGCAAAGCACTGGTTTAAGTCCGATCGTCCTCAAATTTGGCATAGGGTCGTTGTTTGGGACAGAGAAAATCGCTATTGATTTTGGAAAAAATCGGTTCAGATTTAGATATAGTTGCCATATATATTTATCCCCGATCTGGTCATAGTTGGCGTATTTATAAACCGATTTTCTTCAAATTCCGTACATCCGAATATTTTATGAGTCTCGAAAAACTTCAGTCAAATCGATTCAGATTTAGATATAACTCACATATATATTTTTCGTCCGATTTAGACTCATATGACCACAGAGGCCAAAGTTTACTACCGATTTTCATGAAATTTTATATAGAGAGCAGTATTGATATTCTACCAATGCTTGGTAAATTTGATTTAAGTCGGTTCAGATTTACCCGATTTGCACTCATATGGCCTCGACCAGGGCTGTGGAGTCGAGCCAATTTTGCTCGACTCCGACTCCGACTCCGGGGTCGACTCCGGGTAATATAACTAAATCTCATTTTAGTACCATTAATTTGTAGTTCTATTGAGGGGGTATATATGGGGTATATATATGGATCGATATAAAGTATCGTATTTTTTTATGTGTGCAAGAAAGGTCTTAATTTCGCATTTATACCAATTAAACTCTTTATTTCAAATTTAGGGCAATGATTAATAAATAAAATAATGATATAAATACCCATCATAATATGAGAAGATACCGACAGTATACGTATTTGTGGACGAAAATTATTATAAAGGGTTATATTCCCATATGCATGAATTTGAATCTGAATCGATTTAGACAAATTTGTATATACTTCTAGAAAATCTCTGTACCTAAAATTTAAATCTAACGTTATGGGACGTAACACAATTATAGCAAAAAATAAAAATGCAAAGAAAGTCTAAAGTCGGGCGGGCCGATTGTAACATACTCTGCACAACTTTGTATTTAGATCTACATTTTGATAAAATCTGAAATCAGACTTCTACAAAATCTCGTGCAATATTTGGGAAACATTCATAATTTTTTATATAGCAAAATTTGAGTCACTTTTACCAGTTTTCGACTTAGCAGTGAGTAACAGTAAGAAAAAAATTTGAGAAAATTTGCTATATAAATAAAATTTTGACAAATTGTTTTATAGAAATAAAATTTTGAAAAAAAAAATATAAATATAAATTTTGAAAAAATTTTTGTGTAGTAAATAAAAGTTTGCAAAATTTTCTATAGAAAGAAAATTTAGACTAAATTTTCTATAAAAATAAAATGTTGACTAAATTTTCTATCGACATAAATGTTGTACAAATTTTGTATAAAAAAAATCTATAGTAACAAAATTTTGGCACAATTTTCTATAGAAAAAAATTTGAAAAAATTATTAATAGAAATTTTGGAAAATTTTTTGTGTAAATAAAATTTTGCACAATTTTCTATAAAAGCAAAATTTTGGCTAAATTTTCTATAGAAATAAATTTTCGAAAAAATTTTCTACATAAAAATATTTTTATACCCACCATCATAGAATGGTGACAGGGGTATAATAAGTTTGTCATGTCGAAGATGAGGTGGATCGGTCCAGGTTTTGATATAGCTCCCATATCAACCGATCGCCCGATTTGGGGTCTTGGGCTTATAAAAACCGTAGTTTTTATCCAATTTGCCAGAAATTGGAAACCTAGAGGTATTCTAGGGCTATAAGGAGGAGTGCTGAAAATGGTGATTATCGGACCATGTTTTAATATAGCTCCCATATAGACAGAACTCCCGATTTTATTTCTTGAACTTCTAGAATCCGTAGTTTTTATCCAATTTGTCTGAAATTGGAAATCTAGAGGTATTATAGGACCATTACAAGGTGTGCCGACGATGGTCATTATCGGACGAAGTTTTGATATAGCCCCCTTTTACACCGATTTTACGAGTTTACTTCTTGGACTTCTACAATCCGTAGTTTTTATCCAATTTGCCTGAAATTGGAAATCTGGAGGTATTCTTGGACCATTAAGAGGTGTGCCGATTATATTGTGTATCGGTCCAGTTTTTGATATAGTCCCCTTATAAACCGGCCCTCCGTTTTGGGGTCTATATTCTAGAACTAAAATAGATGTGCTGAATACCGTACGTATCCTTCCATGTTTTTGGCGTAGCCCCATTAGTCCGATTGGACCAAAATAGACCCAAAAAATTATTGAAGTTGGTCCGATGGTCAGACCAAATGGAATTTTTCTGCAGAAATAACATTTGGACAAAAATTTCTATAGAAATAAAATTTTAACAAAATTTTCATAGAAATAAAATTTTAACAAATTTTTCATAGAAATAAAATTTTAACAAAACTTTGTATAGAAATAAGCTTCTTAAAAAATTTTGGGTTACAATATTATGCAAAAATTTTGTACAAAATTTAAGAAAAAATAAAATTTTGCGATAACTTTCTATAGAAGAAGATTTCTGCTAAATATGTAATAGAAATAAAATTTTGGCTAAATTTTTTACAGAAATTAAATTTTGGCTAAATTTTCAATAGAATTAAACTTTGGCTACATTTTCTATAGAAATTAAATTTTGACTAAATTGAAATTTTGGCTAAAATGAAATCTATTGAAATAAAATTTGGGTCAAATTCTATAGAAATAAAATATGGACAAAATTTTCGATAGAAATAGAATGAGGTCAAAATTTTATATAGAAATAAAATTTTGAAAAAATTTTCTTTCGAAGAAAAATTTTAGAAAAATTGTAACTTTTAAATTATATTAATTTAAATTAGAAAACTGGTCCCCTGGTACGAATTTTGGAAAAATTTGGTCCAAAATAAAAATTCGTTGTTGCAACGCTGGTAAGGCCTCCATATAGACCGATTTCAGATATTGAGGGTACAGAAGGTGCATTTACCATAAATGTAAATTTGCCAGATATTACTACTCGTAATCATAAAACAGTTGGTGTACTATAGATTTTAGATTTCAAATCAAGGTATTTTTTCTTAATTTTCTTGCACATTTACAGGATATGTTTATGATTCCTTTAAAACTCAAACCAAAATAGTTCTTATAAATCCGGAATCTGATAAATAAATAAATAAATGTGGACTTAATTTTCTATAGAAAAAAATATTTCTATAGTAATAATATTTCGAATAATTTTTTTTATAGAAATTAAATTTTGTCAAAACATTCCATATAAATACAATAGTGACAAAATTTTCTATAAAAAACAGCTTTGACAATTTTTTCTGTCATATGTGTGTAGGTATATAGCCTTAAAATAAAATTAAAAACAATAAATTCGAATTATTGTTCGAATTATTTCAAATAAATTGATATGGGGATTAAAATGGATCGATCCAGCCCATTTGCTAGTCTAACATTCTAATAGGAAACATAAAATGATAGCCGTAATTGGAAGTTGATTTTCATTTCCAATCATGGTGTACATTGATCGAATGCATAACGCATTGGAAACTAATTTGCGTAAAAACTTTTTTAGTTACAAAAATGTGAAGTGTTTTAAAAAATTTGGTTTAGCCGGAGTCGGAGTCGAGCAAAATTTTTACGACTCCGACTTCAGCCAAATCTTCAGACTCCGACTCCAAGACTCCGACTCCACAGCCCTGGCCTCGACAGTCAGAGTTTTGCCGTGATTTGCTTCAAATTTTGCACGAGAGGTACAATTGATGGTATCGTTATGTGTGCCAAATTTGGTTGAAATCGGTTCAGATTTAGATATAGCTCCCATATATACCTTCGTCCGATTTGAACTTATGTGACCTCAGAAGCCAGAGTTTTGCCCTGACATGCTTCAAATTTTGCACAAGGAGTACGTTTTATGGTATCGTTAATTGTGCCAAATTTGGTTGAAATCGATTCAAATTTAAATATAGCTCCCATATATAACTTTCGCCCGATTTACACTCATATGACCACGGAGGCCAAATTTATACTCCCAATTACGTGAAATTTTGCAGAAATTGCAAAATTATTATTCTAACTAAGCATGTCGAATTTGGTCAAAATCGGTACAGATTTAGATACAGCTCCCATGTATGTTATGTATACGCCAGAGTTATGGAAATATGGTAGAATTTTTCATATTTTATTCCCATTTTTAATGGTATTTCCTCCAATTGACATGATAGTTTCGACAGAGAATATATTTAATTCGCTATTCAAGTGTGTCAAGTGTGATCTAATTTGGTTCAGATTTAAATAAATCCTCAATATAGTTGTTCTTCCGGTTTATACAAATATGGCCCAAATACCCACATTTTACACAAAATTCTGTGATGATTTCCCAACATTGTAATCAAACACAATGTACTGCCAGACTTTCCACAGAATGGTTGAGTTTTATATAAGGCTCCGAATTGTGGAAATATCACCCGACTTGGCCAAATAATATATCATAACCCACAATAGACCAAATATCTTCAAATCGGTTAAGATATAGATATTTGAATATGGGAATATAAATCTTCATAATAACTCCAAACAAATTTGAAGGAGTTGAGATGGTAACACAAATTTTGGTGTACATAGTGGTGAAGGG
The DNA here is from genome assembly GCF_050003625.1 of Haematobia irritans. Lineage (NCBI taxonomy): Eukaryota > Metazoa > Arthropoda > Insecta > Diptera > Muscidae > Haematobia > Haematobia irritans. Next base: position 30,973,309 of record NC_134397.1, read on the forward strand.
TATAATATAGTCGGCCCCGTCCGAATTTAGACTTTTCTTGCTTGTTTTGTTTCAAATAGGTTAAAAACGAAGTAATTATTTAAATTTTGTCGAAAACATGCTAAATGCATCCTAAAACAAGTATATATGGCCGTAAGTTCGGCCAGGCCGAATCTTATGTACCCTCCACCATGGATTGCGTCGAAACTTATACTAATGACTGTCATCCACAATCGAATTACTTGGGTTGTGGTAATACTTACCGATGGCAAGGTATCATAAAACTTCTTAACATCGTCTTCTAAATTGTAAGTTTATCCATACATGGTATATGTTAGACAAAAAAGGTATATATCTACAAATAATTAGAAATCTACAAATAATTACGAACCGATATGGACTTTTGCGCGGTAATTAGAAAGTCAGAATTGAAATATGGGGCCGCTTTATATGGGGGCTATATACATTATGAACCGATATGGAGCAATTTTTGTATGATTGGGGATCGATTTATGGGAGGGCTATATACAACTATAGACCGATATGGATCAATTTCAGCATGGTTGGTAGCGGGCACATACTGATAAAATGAACCAATTTTCAAACGAATCGGATGAATTTTGAACCTCCAAAAGGATCCAAAACCAAATCTGGAGATCGGTTTATATGGAGGCTATATGTAATTATGAGCCGATATGGACCAATTTTGGCATGGTTGTTAGAGATTATATGCTAATACAACGTACCAAATTTCAACCGTATCGGATGAATTTTTCTCCTCCAAGAGGCTCCGGAGGTCTAATCTGGGGATCGGTGTATATGGGGGCTAAATATAATTATGCACCGATATGGACCAATTTTGGCATGGTTGTTAGAGACCATATACTAATACCACCTACAAAATTTGGATGAATTTTGCTCCTCCAAGAGGTTACGGAGTTTAAATCTGGTGATCGGTTTATATGGGGGCTATTTGTAAAAGTGGTCCGACGTGGCCCATTTGCAATACCATCTGACCTACATCAATAAGAACTATTTGTGCCAAGTTTCAAGTCGATTTCTTGTTTCGTTCGGAAGTTAGCGTGATTTGAAATCACACGGACGGACGGACAGACATACTTAGATCGAGTCAGAATTTCACAACGAACCAGAATATATATACTTTATGGGGTCTGAGAGCAATATTTCGATGTATTACAAACGGAATGACAAAGTTAATACCCCCAACCTATGGTGGATTGTATAAAAATGCGAATTTTTTTAAATTAGGTGGGGTCAAACGTTTCAGACAAGTGTTAGAATGCATTAAAAATCAGAAAATAATATAAAAAAAATTTATTTGGCCAAATATCACAAACTTTTTTTATTTACTCCCAAAACACTGAATTCGGATCGCATCTGAAGAAGCGATGCAAATGCAAAATCCGTCATATGACAAGCCTATGTTAAATTCATCTCTTATCCGGCAACTTTGCACCACTTCCGGATCCAAAAAAGAAAATTTACACAATTTTTTTTTTTGGTGGGTAATCTATGTGAGTCAAAATAAAGGGCTACCATAATACCTAAGCTTGTCTATACTCTCCATCATAGAATGGGGTTATAGTAATATTGTCATTCTGTTTGTAACGCATATTTTTGGTCGTGGTGAAACCCTGAGTAGATCTTGCCATGTCTCTCCGTTCGTCTGTTGAAATCGTGCTATCTTCCGAACAATTCAAGTGGTCCTATTGAAACTTGACGTAGTTCGGGTGGTATTGAAAATGGGTCAGATTGGAACACTTTGAGGTACAATACCCATGTAAACCGATCCTAAGATTTGATTTCTGCTGCCTGCAAATTAAATTTTATCCGATTTAAATTTAATACGTTGTAATAATATATGTCTTTTAACAATCATACAAAAATTGGTCTATATCGAACCATTTATATATAGTCCCTATATAAACCGATTCCCGATATTTCAGTTCTGGATCCTCCTGAATGAGCAATAATCATGCAAAAATTAGTTCATATCGATCAATAATTAGCTTCCTGGATAGGCAAATTTCATCCGATGCGATTGAAATTTGGTTTATAGCGAATCAAACATCCAGTTTTCTGGTCTCATGTTACTTTTGACTTATCTAAAAATTTTAGTTATCGCTTGGGCCTCTACCTGCAGAAGTGTGTAATGATCCGAGAATCCTAGAATTTCGATGTCCGGGTCTACCAGGTATGCACCCAGGTCCGTTCTCTGTATCATTTTCAATCCAGCAGTATTTACATGGGGTCCCTATCCCTCAGAACCATTTTTCACCAGAATTTAACACTCGACAGATATGCAATTATGGTTTTTTGCTGTGTCCACGGCATCTCCAGGACCCTCTCTTTTTAATATTTGATGGTCGTCAAGTTCCTTATATTTTCTCAACATTTTCAGTCGCACCGCCGTACTGACGTCTTAAATTTTGAAATGTATCTCTATGTCTTTAAAATCCAGTACGGTTTCCAAGGCTGTGAATGAGATATCGACGCATTTTTACTACCCATTATACACAGAAAAAAATTTCAGGAAAATTTTCCCAATTAAAGTCTTAATTGAGTTTTAAAAAATATTCAATTAAAGATGTTATTGATTCAACAATTTTTTTTAGTTAAAACAGAAATCAATCACAAAAATTAATTTTTTAATTGATTTTAAATTAATTTTTTAATTGATTTTAAATTAATTTTTTAATTGATACTATCATTTCTGTGATTGAAAACATTTAAATTTTTTGTGTATACTATACATCTTGGGTACTAGATTACTCTCTACTTTCTAGTCCTAATACAAAAAAAAAACAAGTACATACGGCCGCAAGTTCGGCCAGGCCGAATCTTATGTACCCACCACCATGGATTGCGTAGAAACTTCTACGAAAGACTGTGATTTAGTCCATACATGGTATATATTAGACAATAAAGTTATGTATAGTTAAGTCTACAAATAATTACGAATCGATATGGACTTTTTGTACGTAGAGAGCAAGAATTAAAATATGGGGGTCGCTTATATGGGGGCTATATACAATTATGAACTTGATATGGACCAATTTTTGTGTGATTGGGGATCGATTTATCTGAGGGCCATATATAACTATAGACCGATATGGACCTAGTTAGGCATGGTTGTTAACGACCATATACTAGCACAATGTACCAAATTTCAACTCACTCGGATGAAATTTGCTCCTCCAAGAGGTTCCAAAACCAAATCTCGGGATCGGTTTATATGGGGCTATGTACGATTATGGACTGTTATGGACCACTTTTGGCATGGTTGTTAAATATCATATACTACCACCACGTACCAAATTTCAAGCAGATCGGATGAATTTTGCTTCTCCAAAAGGCACCGGAGGTCAAATATGGGGATCGGTTTATATGGGAGCTATATATAATTATGGACTGATAGGAACCAATTCCTGCATGGTTGTTGGATACCATATACTAACATCACGTACCAAATTTCAACCGAATGGCAAGAATTTTGCTCTTCCAAGGGGCTCTGGAGGTCAAGTCTGGGGATCGGTTTATATGGGGCCTATATATAATTATGGACCGATATGGACCAATTTTTGCATGGGTGTTTGAGGCCATATATTAACACCATGTACCAAATTTCAGCCGGATCGGATGAAATTTCCTTCTCTTAGAGGCCTCGCAAGCCAAATCGGGGGATCGGTTTATATGGGGGCTATATATAATTATGGACCGATGTGGACCAATTTTTGCATGGTTGTTAGAGACCATACACTGACACCATGTACCAAATTTCAGCCGGATCGGATGAAATTTGCTTCTCTTAGGGGCCTCGCAAACCAAATCGGGGGATCGGTTTATATGGGGGCTATATATAATTATGGACCGATGTGGACCAATTTTTGCATGGTTGTTAGAGACCATATACTAACACCATGTACCAAATTTCAGCCGGATCGGATGAAATTTGCTTCTCTTAGAGGCCTCGCAAGCCAAATTTTGGGGTCCGTTTATATGGGGGCTATACGTAAAAGTGGACCGATATAGCCCATTTGCAATACCATCCGACCTACATCAATAACAACTACTTGTGCCAAGTTTCAAGTCGATAGCTTGTTTCGTTCGGAAGTTAGCGTGATTTCAACAGACGGACGGACGGACGGACGGACATGCTCAGATCGACTCAGAATTTCACCACGACCCAGAATATATATACTTTATGGGGTCTTAGAGCAATATTTCGATGTGTTACAAACGGAATGACAAAGTTAATATACCCCCCATCCTATGGTGGTGGGTATAAAAATTCTGATTCAATCACGAAATAAATTGATCCAATTAATTTTTAATTGAAATGTTTTCAATCACAGAAATGATAGTATCAATTAAAAAATTAATGGAAGGTCAATTAAAAAATTAATTGATCCAATTAAAAAATTAATTGATACTATTAATTTTTGTGATTGATTTTTGTTTCAATTAAAACAATTGTTGAATCAATTAAATTTTTAATTGAATATTTTTTAAAACTCAATTAAAATTTTAATTGGAAAAATGTTCGTGAAATTTTTTTCTGTGAAGGTATTTTTCCAGATGCGCTATTGCGATTGATCACTTTATCATGAAGCTGTTCCCAGTTGTGCCTCTTAGCCATGTTGACACAGGATTCTACCTTTCTATACTTTTCATCGTCCGTTTTTTTCTTCTGTGAAGTGGCTTTGATTATAATTGCTCTTCGCGGAGGACTCGGTTGAATTTGGACCGACCATCGGATTCTGTTTGATATATACTCTCTGGGACCAATAGATGGTCTTCCATATGGCTGAAAATGGCGTGCATTTTAATTTCTTTCCCGGCGTTTCAATGTTCTACACTTTTGGAGATCTTGCATATGATCTTGTGTGTTCGCCTTTTATGTTATTTGATCTTTCTTCACTTTCGTCTTTGAGCCCCTGATAGTTTGTTGCTTTTTGTCGTTTCCCAAGATTTTTCCAGACTTTTTAAAATGGATTCCCAAAAATGACAATATTGACGCTTGTAAATGGCAGGAAGGGCCTATATTTCCCAGAGCTTTCCGATGATTTTCAAACTTTTGCTAGTTGCTACGGTGTTTGTGTGCTTGTGGCACTACCTTCGACTAGGGGTTCCAAGGTGTGCAGACAAATAGGAGTTTAAAAACCAGTGATACATTCAGAGAAGGAATATGATCACATGTTTCCAGACCATAATATTATTGTTGGACGGAGGAAATGCTACATGTTTGTGGGGACCGTATTATTTTCTTGGATACTATGTTTGGCGAGGAGCCCCTATTTCTTCGGCGAAAATGTTCATGTTCCGGCCAAAAAATAACATTGTGCTCTTAGAGATCATAATTTACCTTCCCCAGATAGTAGGTATGGATAATCTTGCAAATCTTCCAGACAAAACAATTAAAGAAAAAAGTTCGAAAATATGACTACGGCCAAACGCCATATTCAAGTTCACTGGGTCTGTTCCACTATTTTGACCTGGCCAGATTTGGGTCAATTGTGGGCACCAACCGGTCCCTGTGACATCGTCTGACATGAAACGACAAAAAAGCTTTCTAAGATTTTGATTAAAAGCTTTAAACACTGCCGTGAAATGGTCTCACGTTTCAAATTTTGTCTGGATTGAACAAATGAGTTCCAGCTCTATTTCATCATTGGGGTCTATTGAAATTTCTACTGCCTCAGTTTACGCTGACTCAGAGATCTGCCGAAATAAGGCCAACGACTTTTCTCACATAATGTTGATAGCTATTCGCTTACGGAACACCCAGATAATAAAATAGTACAGAAATACATATACGGAACCTGCAAATCATTTCTATTTACTCAAAGACCACCTTAACTAGATCCTCCATTAAAATGTTATAGTCGCTGTGATAATAAAAATTTCTTCATCTATATATATAAAATTCAAATTATGTTTGTTTATTTGTTTGTTTGTTTGTTTGTTTATGTGTATGTTCCGGGTTGGCGCGAAAACGACTGAACCGATTTACTTGAAACTTTCAGAGATCGTGGGGGGCACTCATGTGCTGAAAATAGGGTACCTCATTTTTTGACATATGGTCGCGGAGAGGAACCTCCCCTTTGTCCGACTTTTTGAAAATTAGACCAAAGTTGACCGATTTGCTTGAAATTTTCATTGAAGATTGGTTTTGGGATCTAGACAAAGATCCGCTACTTTTTATTTCGATATTTGGTGGCGGAGGGGGGCCTCCCCTTTGTTCGACTTTTTTAAAGTACTGTGAAAAAACTAAAATTCTCTAAATTATCTGAGATTTACAGAAAACATGTGGTGAGGTTATGGAATTAATATGGGGTACCTGATGATTTCATATGTGGATGGGGAGGGGGACCTCCCCCTTGCCCTACTTTTTGAAACTTGGAACAAACTTATGCGATTTGCTTGAAATTTTCATTGAATGTTGGGGTTGGCATCTAGACAAAAATCCGCTAAATTATTTTTCGGTATTTGGTCGGGGAGGGGGACCTCCCCTTTGCCGATTTCTTTTTTTTTTGAAAGTACAAACAAAACTAGACTCCCCCGACTGAAATTTTACGGAAAAAACGGGTTATGAAATTTATACCAGGTTCCTGATTTTTTAATAAAAATAAAAGGGCATAGGGAGACATCCGCTTCTCTTAAGTACATACAGAGAAACAATTAAACTTTACCGAGTTACTTGAGGACTGGGGAGAGGTTACGATATTAATAGTTGATACCTGATTTTGTGATATTTGGACGGAAGAGAGGCCGCCCCTTTAGGCTTATAATTTGTTTGACATTTTTTGGGACGTTTACAAAAGATACGCTACATCACTTTTCGATATTTGGTCGGGGAGGAGGTCCTCCTCTAAAACTGCAAAAAAAATTAAGTTTTCTTGAAATTTACAAAAGCAGTGGGGGAACGTTATGAACGAAGAGGCAACCTTCCTTGCCCCACACTTGAAGGAAAGTTTTAAGAATTTTCTGGGAAGGTTAGGGGTGCTATTCACTACGGTGTTTGTCGATATTGTATCGGGGAAAGTGACGTCCCTTTAAAACAATAGAGCAAAATTTAAACATCGCTGATCTACTTGAAATTTACAGGGAACGTGGGAGGAGGTGATTAAATTTATACATTATTTTTAAATTGGTACATGATTTTTCGATATCTGGTTGGGGAAGGGAAAATTGAAATAAACTTTGTCGATTTACTTCGATAGAATTTATAGGGACCATTGAGTAGTTGCGAAATTAATATAGGGTACGTGATAGTCTGATATCAGGTGGGAGTGGTGCGAAGGTGGGGAGAGGGTGCCCTTTTGTCCGTTTTATTTTTCTTAAATTGAAAGTAGAGGGTTGTCCGTAAATGGGAACTCGGTACATAATTTTATGATTTTTGCACGGGCTTCTGCCAGACTTCTTTTTAGTAAAGAACTTAAATTTACATGAAATTGGCAGCCAACATAGAGGGTGTATCATTTTCCAACATTTTAGCAAATGTTAATGTGGTAAAATTTTTTACTACGTTAGCTTTTTCCGATTTATTGGATAATATAGTGCTTAATTTTCAGATTTGTTGAGGAAAAGGATACCTTTCCTTGACAAACCACACTTAAAATTCACAAGAAATATAGAAGATTGTCCAACTACTTGAATACAGAACATTATTAAAAAAATTTGGAGGAAAGGGTACACCCTCTCTCGCCGTATTTGTACCTATAAACGAAAAATCAAGTAGTCCGATTTGTTTAAAAGAATTCAAATCTTTTCGAATTTGTTTTCAGCACGAAGGATATAGTTGACTAAGTTAACGCATAATGTTCCTCCAAATACGCTTCGGAAGGCGCAGCGAAGCGGGCCGGGTTACGCTAGTATTTTATAAAAGCTTAGTGCATTATAATCCAACCTGTCTCTGTTTATGACCCCCTATAATTTATATGAAAAATAGGTGGATTATGATTTGGGAACTTCTGGGATTTTCTATAAGCCTCCTACACCCCCACATACGCTAATCATTTTTCCTTCAAAATTAAAGCATAGCAAAAACGTTGCTGTAAAATAAAAAAATAAAAATGAGAAGCCAAAAGCCGAAAAGTTCATTTAATATTTCGATAAGACATTCTGTTTTGGCCTTTTTTCACGCCATGGATGCTTGGTGAGCTATGTAGACAATTTGCACTCCTCTTCCCCTACCCTCCGACATAGAGTCCACCATGATGATGGGTCCATTCGCAAATAATGATTTGTTTGCCATACGATTTCTTGTTGAGAAATCATTGTATCAGCGATGCCAGTGTCTGGCGTGAAACGTTGATGCTCTTTGTGCCATGCCAATGGGTATCGGGCCAGCCATCATAGCAATTTGAAGCCTTATGGCATATTTGGTGAAATCAATTTTATTTAACAAAATTAAAAATTAAGAAAAACACACACAATTCGTAAGAGTGGTAATGCCGAATTATGTATACTCTATATATTTCTGGTTTTCCAAATTCCTTCGGTTTAGCTTTAAACTGCTGAAGTAGTTTTATAGTGAACATGAATTTAATCGTGGGCTCAAATTTGATCGCAAACGTGATTTTTATACCATCCACCATAGGATGGGGGTATTTATATTAACTTTGTCATTCCGTTTGTTACACAACGGAATATTGCTCTCAGACCCGATAAAGTATATATATTCTGGGTCGTGCTGAAATTCTGAGTCGATCTAAGCATGTCCGTCCCTCCGTCAGTCTGTTAAAATCACGCTAACTTCTGAACGAAACAAGCCATCAACTTGAAACTTGGCACAAGTAGTTGTTATTGATGTAGGTCGGATGGGATTGCAAATGGGCCATATTGGTTTATTTCTACGTATAGCCTCCATACAAACGGACCTCCAGATTTGGCTTGCAGGGCCTCTAAGAGAAGCATATTTCATCCGATCTGGCTGAAATTTGGTACATAGTATTGGTATACGGTCTCTAACAACCATGCAAAATTGGTCCACATAGGTCCATAATTATATACAGCCCCATATAAACCGATCTCCAGATTTGTCTTGCGGAGCCTCAAAGAGAAGCAAATTTCATCCGATCCGACTGAAATTTGGTACATGATGTTGGTATATGGTCTCTAACAACCATACCAGAATTGGTCCATATCGGTCCGTAATTATATATAGCCCCCATATAAACCGATCCCTAGATTTGGCTTGCGGAGCCTCTAAGAGAAGCAGATTTCATCCGATTCGGTTGAAATTTGGTACGTGGTGTTAGTATATGGTCTCTAATGACCATGCAAAAATTCGTCCACATCGTTCCATAGTTATATATAGCCCCCATATAAACCGATCACCAGATTTGACCTCCGGAGCCTCTTGGAAGACAAAAAATCATCTGATTCAGTTGAAATTGGGTACGTGGTGTTAATATATAGCCTCAAACATCCATGCAAAAATTGGTCGAAATTGGTCAATAATTATATATAGGCCCCATATAAACCGATCCCCAGATTTGACCTCCGGAGCCCCTTGGAAGAGCAAAATTCATCTGATTCAGTTGAAATTTGTTACGTGATGTTAGTATATGGTATCCAACAAACATGCAGGAATTGGTTCATATCAGTACATAATTATATATAGCCCCCATATAAACCGATCCCCAGACTTGACCTCTGTTGCCTTTTGGAGAAGAAAAATTCATCCGATCTGGTTGAAATTTGGTACGTGGTGGTAGTATATGATATTTAACAACCATGCCAAAAGTGGTCCGTATCAGTCCATAATCATATATAGCCCCCATATAAACCGATCCCGAGATTTGGTTTTGGAGCCTCTTGGAGGAGCAAATTTCATCCGAGTCAGTTGAAATTTGGTACATTGTGCTAGTATATGGTCGTTAACAACCATGCCTAAGTAGGTCTTTATCGGTCTATAGTTATATATAACCCTCAGATAAATCGATCCCCAATCACACAAAAATTGGTCCATATCAAGTTCTTAATTAATTTCAATTCTGGCTCTCTACGTACCGTGCAAAAGTCAATGTCGATTCGTAATTATTTGTAGACTTACCTATACATAACTTTTTTGTCTAATATATACCACGTATGGACTAACTCACAATTTAGAAAACAATGTTAAGAAGTTTTAAGATACCACAACCCAAATAATTCGATTGTGGATGACAGTCTTTCGTAGAAGTTTCTACGCAATCCATGGTGGAGGGTACATAAGATTCGGCCTGGCCGAACTTACGGCCTTATATACTTGTTTTAAGTTTGATTATTCGAAATTGAGTCGATTCTACTAAGTTTTAGTCGATTTTGAAGATTACAAAAAGTAGTCATGGGTTCAAAAAGTAGTCATGGGTTCAATCCCATCAATTAGCCAAATATTAAAAAAATTTTGCAGATGTGATTTATTTCCTCTGAGAGAAGCGCTTGTGACAATCTTTTTGGACAATCTATGTTTACTTAGATCCAAAGTTTTTGACATTCCCTTTAGGATTTTGGTGTGGATTCCGAGTCAAAATGTGGCTTCTTTAAAATAAAGACATTTTTTAGCGACCTATCTAAGATCAATAAAATTACAAGTAGAATACAGACCTCATTTATCGAATTTTCATTCTCTTTTCACGCACAAACAAATGCCAGTTTAAAAATCTAAATTATAACGGATCTTTCAAAGTAGAAAATGTTTCCTTAATTCAAAAAAAAAAAAATTGAACCAAAGATGTCTTAAATTTAAAGATTCTGTATTTCAGTGAACTTAAGAACGGTTTCCTTCTATTAAAAATGTGTTTCTTAACTTTAAGGAAGTTTTGCCCTAGTGCAATAACATACGACTCTGTAGTAGGGGTAAATTTAATAAAAAAAAATTCAAGCAAATATTATATACTCTCTTTTAATTAAAATTTAATTATTTTAAAGAAATTTTTCCTTAGTATTTTGTAAATTGCGCATCCTAAAATTAAGGTAGCGTAATCTTTATTATCACGTAGATATTTTTTTCAGTGTATACACCACCCTTATTATTACAATAAACTAGATATAAAAGGACCCAAAGGTGGGAAATTAATCACAATTTTTTTCAAAATATTTTTTATATATATGATGCAATTCGCGAAATTAAGTGATATATCCAATCTTCGAACTTATTTCAGGAAACATTTCCATTATTGAAGGTAGTTGACAGACGTTGCTGAATCAATTTTTTTCAGGTCCACATTCGGTTGAAGTTGTTGGTTTGTCCCAACTGATATGGGAAAAATTCAGGATTTTTAGGAAAATACAATTCGTCTGTTTCTCTATATTTTGTTAAAAATATGACAAAAAATTTTCAGTGTATTGAAATCACTTAAATTCATTTGAAATATTTTTAAAGAATAGTGAGTAAAATTCCTCACTATCCTGGTTCATTACAAAAAAGTTACCTCCTCTTTGCCTACTCAAACATACCCCCATAATATAGTGTAGGGTAAGCGAACGTCAAAATCTCCTTTACTATACTCATAACAGAGAATATGTTGTGTTTTCTTGTCGATTTCATTTTTTTACTTGAGGATTTAATTTTTTTGATAATTTTTTTTTTTCTATATGGTCTCCCCAAAATCAGTACGATGCCACTTTTGCACCAGTCATCAATGGTAGTTCCATCGAACGTATGGCAATGAAATTAACGACCGCTGGCTATAGAAAACTGAAAAACAAAATCGCAGAGAAAAGCCGAACACAATCGAGGCGGTTTTTACAGAAAAATGTTATTAAGCGTCATAGTCGTTTGGTCAGTAGAATGACTACGAGGCTGTAAAATAAACATTTAGTCTACTCTCCGCGGTATGGGTAGAGAGTAATACCAAAAAAAAAAAAAAAAACAGAAAAACAACGAAATCAAGAGCAATCGGGTAGTGTTGACAAAGTCATTCAAAAGCGTCAATACATAAAAAAAATATTGAAAAATTTTTAATGGTATCAGGAAAAAAAAATTATAGCCAGCAAGTAACGTCTATCCATAATACATATGACCGGAAAATTAGTGGAATTTTTGGGAAATATTTCAACTTCATTATATTATAGAACTTCGTGCAAAAAAAAAGGACATCAATGAAAAATAAAATCCCAAAAAAGTGAAATGTAACAAAATTCCTAAAGCCTGAGAAAGTTCTTCCATATTAGCTAGTGTATTATGGTGATATTCAATTTCATGCAATTATGAAAAAAATATTGAAATTCTTTTCGTTTCACATATAAAGCATGACAACAACAACAAAAAATCCCGAAAAAAAAATAATAAAATTAATTCCGCTACAACATGTTCATAAATAAATGTTGTATTATGCAAAAGGAATTTAATTTTGGCACCGTAAAATAAATTATTGATATAAAAACAAAAAAAAATATCTACCAACATATTTGTGCTAATGAAATTCCTAAATTATTTATTTTTATATTCAAAGCCATATAACAAAAAAAAAAGTAATTTAAGGACGAAAAAATATTATAATCAATTAGAACAAGTTTATTTAAATACAAGTGCTTAGTTATCTTTTTTGCCAAGTGTATTAATCTCAGAATTTTTGTGGATTAAATGAAAAGCGCCAGGCGAACAAGGCAACAATATGGAAATTCCGAGCGTAAAAGTAATAAACGTTCCGAAAAATCACTCAAGTATGTTTATGCTATAAATCATTTTTGTAATTTATGATTTCCTCATTAGTGGCTAATAAGTGTTAAGTGAATAGGAAATTGTAAATCACAAAAGAAAAATCTTTAATATTTATTTGTGTAGTTATAGGAAAAGAATTGCTCCGTTTTGTTTTATTTCGATTATGTGATGGAAAACATATTTCATGTCATAGGATTATAATTTAGATCAATTGTTTTAAAAAATAATAAATTGTAAGCAATCACTTATTATATTTCTGAGAATGAATTCTGAATGAATGAATGAACTAAAAAACCCGATATATTGACTGTTATAAATATCTGAAAAATTTTTGCCCCCTTTCCCATGTACGGAGAAGAATACACAGATGAACGTTTTAATCGTATATACTCAAATGTCAGCTAAGAACTTTTAAATAAATTCAATCAAAAATTAAACCGTATTGAAAAAATCTTAACGGCCATTTTCATGTAGCTCCGTTTGGCTTTAACTTCAAGTTAACGCAACGTAAATTGCAAATATCTTCTCTCCGGTTAACTGAAAAAATTTTGGCAATTAAGTTCCTAACTGGCATATGGAATAGATAGATAAGATGACAGCTATGTCCATAATACGATTTAAAAGTTCGTTAGTTAACGGAACACTAAAGGAGCTTCATGGAAATGGGGGTAAATGTACTTTTCTGTTAACTGGCAGTTAAAGCCTAAAGCCTAATTTTCTCAACATTTTATTCCTAGAGAGACTTTTCTCAAAATTTAATTTCTATAGAAAATTTTTTCAAACTTTTATTTCTATAGAACATTTTCTCAAAATTTTATTTCTGTAGAAAATTTTGTCAAAATTTTATTTCTGTAGAAAATTTTGTAAAAATTTTATTTCTAGAGAGAATTTGTCAAAATTGTATTTCTCTAGAAGATTTTGTCAAAATTTTATTGCTATAGAAATTTTTGTCAAAATTTTATTTCTGTAAAAAATTTTGTCAAAATTTTATTTCTAAAAACAATTTTGTCAAAATTGTATTTCTCTAGAAGATTTTGTCAATATTTTATTGCTATAGAAAATTTTGTCAAAATTTAGGAAAAATTTTATTTCTATAGAAAATGTTGTCCAAATTTTATTTCTATAGAACATTTTCTCAAAATTTTATTTCTATAGAAAATTTTGTCAAAATTTTATTTCTATAGAGAATGTTGTTAAAATTTTATTTTTATAGAAAAATTTGTCAATATTTTATTTCTATAGAAAATTTTCTCAAAATTTTATTACTATAGAGAATTTTCTCAAAATTTAATTTCTATAGAAAATTTTCGTTTTGTTTGTTATTGTTGGCTTCTCTTCAATCGTTATTGTTGTTTTTGATCTCAGCTTAAAGCCATGCATTGACTAAACTACAAGTGTAGCTTAACCAACAGAGGAAAAGTATGCTTGTCAAATTTATTTGGGCAAAGCCCTATAGACTGCAAGATGGTTGGATGTACAGCTGTTTCGGAATTACCACATTCCTCATCTGCATCCTCTACTTGCAGCAAAACTATCAACCAATTATCAGAATAAATTCGGGTAATTCACTCAACCCAAAGTGAACTACACTTGAACCTCCCGAAAAAGGGTTTGATAGTCGGCTACTGCCTAAACAAATTTGCCAGCATGTCTCTTTTCCTTTGCCAAACTCAAATCATCGATTTGAATGTATTTGGCTGGGTTTGTTTTTGAGCGTCCTTCCTCTATCTTCATTCGTTTTGTTTGTTATTGTTGGCTTCTCTTCAATCGTTATTGTTGTTTTTGATCTCAGCTTAAAGCCATGCATTGAGTAAAATACAAGTGTAGCTTAACCAACAGAGGAAAAGTATGCTTGTCAAATTTATTTGGGCAAAGCCCTATAGACTGCAAGATGGTTGGATGTACAGCTGTATCGGAATTACCACATTCCTCATCAGCATCCTCTACTTGCAGCAAAACTATCAACCAATTATCAGAATAAATTAGGGTAATTCACTCAACCCAAAGTGAACTACACTTGAACCTCCCGAAAATTTTTCAAAATTTTATTTCTATAGGACATTTTCTCAAAATTTTATTTCTATAGGACATTTTCTCAAAATTTTATTTCTGTAGAAAATTTTGTCAAAATTTTATTTCTGTAAAAACTTTTGTCAAAATTTTATTTCTAGAGAGAATTTTTTCAAAATTGTATTTCTCTAGAAGATTTTGTTAAAATTTTATTGCTATAGAAAATTCTGTCAAAATTGTATTTCTATAGAAATTTAGGAAAAATTTTATTCGTTTTGTTTTGTTATTCTTGCACTCAAATCGATGATTTAACGGTGGCAAAGGAAAAGAGATATGTTTGTAGGAATTTATTTCGGCATAAGCCGGCTAAACCTTTTTCGGAAGCTTCAAGTGTGGTTCATTGTTGGGTTTAATTAACTGCCTGAATTTATTCTGATAATTGGTTGATAGTTTTGCTGCAAGTAGAGGATGCTGATGAGGAATGTGGTAATTCCGAAGCGTGCGTTCATCCAACCATCTTGCAGTATTTAAGGCTTTGCCCAAATAAATTTGACAAACATTATTTTCCTCTATTGGGTAAGCTACACTTGTAGTTTAGTCAATGCATGGTTTTAAGCTGAAATCAAAAACAACAACAAATTTTTTTTTCTGTAGAAAATTTTGTCAAAATTTTATTTCTATAGAAAACTTTGTCAAAATTTTATTTCTATAGAAAATTTTGTAAAAATTTTATTTCTATAAAAAATTTTGTCAAAATTTTATTTATTAGAAAATTTTGTCAAAATTTTATTTCTTTAGAAAATTTTGTCAAAATTTTATTTCTATAGAAGATTTTGACAAAAATTTATTTCTATAGCAATTTTTTTTCAAATTTTTTGTCTACAGATTTGACAAAATTTTATTTCTATAGAAAATTTTATTTCTATAGGAAATTTTATTTCCATAGAAAATTTTGTCCAAATTTTATTTCTATACAACATTTTTCCAACATTTTATTTCTATAGAAAATTTTCTCAAAATTTGATTCCTATAGAGAATTTTCTCAAAATTTTAATTCTATAGCAATTTTTTTCAAAATTGTATTTCTATAGAACATGTTCTCAAAATTTTATTTCTGTAGAAAATTTTGTCAAAATTTTATTTCTGTAGAAAGTTTTGTCAAAATTTTATTTATAGAGAGAATTTTGTCCAAATTTTATTTCTATAGAAAATTTGGTCAAATTTTAATTTTTTAGAAAATTTTCTCAATATTATATTTCTATAGAAAATTTTGTCAAAATTTTATTTCTCTAGAAGATTTTGTCAAAGTTTTATTGCTATAGAAAATTTTGTCAAAATTTTATTTCTATAGAAAATTTTGTAAAAATGTTAGTTTGAATAGAAAATTTTGTCAAAATTTTATTTCTATAGAAAATTTTGTATTTTTTCTACATATAAAAAATTTTTTATTTTTTTTCTATAGAAAATTTTGTAATTGTTATACCCTTCACCACTACTGTGGTACAGGGTATAATAAGTTTGTGCATTTGTATGTAACGCCAAGAAATATAGGTCATAGACCCATCTTTTAGTATACCGATCGGCTTAGAATTAAATTCTGAGTCGATTTAGCGATGTCCGTCTGTCTGTCTGTCTGTCTGTCCGTCTGTCTGTATATGTAATTTTGTGCACAAAGTACAGCTCGCAATTTAAGTCCGATCGTCCTCAAATTTGGCATAAGGCCGTTTCTTTAGACAGAGACAATCGCTATTGGTTTTGGAAAAAATCGGTTCAGATTTAGATATAGCTGCCATATATATTTATCACCGATTTGGTCATAGTTATCGTGTTTATCAACCGATTTTCGTGAAATACCGTACATCTAAATATTTTATGAATCTCGAAAATCTTGCAAAATATTAGCCAAATCGGTTCAGATTTAGATATAGCTCCCATATATATCTTTCGTCCGATTTAGACTCATATGACCACAGAGGCCAAAGTTTACCTACGATCTTCGTGAAATTTTGCACAGAGGGTAGAATTGACATTCTACCAAGGCTTACTAAATTTGATTGACATCGGTTCAAATTTAGATATAGCTCCCATATATATCTTTCGTCCGATTTGAACTTATATGGCCACAAAAGCCAGAGTTTTGCCGTGATTTGCTTCAAATTTTGCGCAAGGGGTACGTTTAGTAGTGTCGTGAAGTGTGTCAAATTTTGTTAAAATCGGTTCAGATTTAGATATAGCTCACATATATATCTTTCGCCCGATTTGGACTTATATGGTCTAAAAAGCCAGAGTTTTGCCCTGACTTACTTCAAATTTTACACAAGCGGTACTTTTAACGATACTATTGTATGTGCTAAATATGGTCAAAATCGATTCAGATTTAGATATAGCTCCCTAATATATCTTTTGTCCGATTTGAACTTATATGGCCTCAAAATCCAGGGTTTTGCCGTAATTTGCTTCAAATTTCGCACAAGGGGTACGCTTAGTAGTATTGGTAATTGTGCCAAATTTGGTTAAAATCGGTTCAGATTTAGATATTGCTACCATATATATCTTCCGTCCGATTTGCACTCATATGACCAGGGGGCCAAAGTTATACTCCCATTTACGTGAAATTTCGCTTAGATAGCAGAATTATCATTCTAACTAATGTTACGTGTCAAAATCGGTTCAGATTATATATAGCTCCCATATATATAGCATTCCACTGTTATACATTTTAGACCCATCTTCAATGGAAGTTTCCTCCAATTAACTGGATAGCGTTAGCCGATTTAAATTTTAATTCTAGAGATTTTGTAGAAGTAAAAAAAATTTCTCCTTTATATAGCTTCCAGCAAATGTGAAGTAGTTGAGATGGTAACACAAATGTTGGCCTACATAGGGGTGAAGGGTATAATATAGTCGGCCCCGCCCGACTTTAGACTTTACTTACTTGTTTTCTATAGAAAATTTTGTCCAAATTTTAATTCTATAGAAAATTTTGTCAAAATATTAATTCTATAGAAATTTAGGAAAAATTTTATTACTATAGAAAATTTTGTCAACATTTGTTTTCTATAGAAAATTTTATCAAAATTGTGCTTTTATTGAAAATATTGTCAAAATGTTATTTCTATAGAAAATTTTGTCAAAATTGTATTTCTGTAGAAATTTTCTACAAATTTTATTTCTATAGAAAATTTTATCAATTATTTTTTTTTATAGAAAATTTTGTCAAAATTTTAGTTCTATAGAAAATTTTGTCAAAATTTATATTCTATAGAAAATTTTGTCAAAGTTTTATTTTTATAGAAAATTTAGTCAAAAATTTATTTCTATTGAAAATTTTGTCAAAATTGTATTTCTATAGAAATTTAGGAAAAATTTTATTTCTATAGAAAATTTTGTCCAAATTTTATTGCTATAGAAAATTTTGTTGAAATTTTATTGCTATAGAAAATTTTGTTCAAGTTTTATTTCTATACAAAATTTTGTCAACATTTTGTTTCTATAGAAAATTTTGTCAAAATTGTGCTTTTATTGAAAATATTGTCAAAATGTTATTTCTATAGAAAGTTTTGTTAAAATTGTATTTCTGTAGAAATTTTCTACAAATTTTATTTTTATAGAAAAATTTTGTCAATTATTTTTTTTTATAGAATTTTGTCAAAATTTTTATTCTATAGAAAATTTTGTCAAAATTTTATTTTTATAGAAAATTTTGTCAAAATTTTTTTTTCTATAGAAAATTTTGTTAAAATTTTATTTCGTTAGAAAATTTTCTCAAAAATTTTTCCATCGAAAATTTTCTCAAAATTTTATTTCTGTATTGTTTTTTCAAAATTTTATTTCTATAGAATATTTTGTCAAAATTTTATTTCTATAATATTTTTTTTTCTTAGTCTCCTTTCGCTGTCTTTCATTTTACGCTCAAAATTCATCGAATTTATTTATGTTTCACATTAACGATAAAATTATCATTAACACTAAACAATGCTTAATTTTTGGGAAACATGTATATAAGTTGTTAATTTAAACATTAAAGTTTAACACGTTCGAACAGATGTGCTTTGTTGGGCAAAATATCCAATGGGCCATGAACTTTCCTCTAAAGATTTTCAATTTTGCGTCATAAAGAAGTAACACAAACAAATTGCAAAGTGGAACATTGTTGCATTTCCTTTGATTCTTCAAAAAGAAAAAAATGTATTCGTACAATTCGATGATGAGGATAAAAACCATGTAGCAGCAATTGAAAATCCTTGAAATGCCTTAAGGAATTGCTGATAGTCTTCGTGTAAGCCAAAACTGTCACGAATTTTATCAATAAACATTTTATTTTTCGGAAAATAAACGTAAAATATTTGTACGTGCAGTCATTTTTGATTCTTAAAATTATAAACAAATAACAAGATTTTGCTACTAAATGTGGTTAGTTTTCCCTATCACCCAGAGTATTCAGTGTTTTTAGCAACATGGGGTTTGTGTGAATTTACGGGTTCACTTTGTATGGCAAATAATTTTTCTCCTATTTTGTGTACGAGTAATTGTCTGTTTTATGATAGTTTTTATTCTGTTGACTAATCGAGAACAATTTATCTTTAAGTATGATACTACACTCAAAAAAAAAAATAAAAACTATTATAATTGATCCTATATTACAGCTACGAGTATTTAACCTCAACTAAGAAAATAGTCTATCTGATCAGAATTTTTATACCCTGTACCACAGGAACAGGATATTATAAATTAGTGCATATGTTTGCAACACGCAGAGGGCGACGAGATAGACCCATGGTGTCATAGGCAATATTGGGAGCCACCGTGGTGCAATGGTTAGCATGTCCGCCTTGCATACACAAGGTGGTGGGTTCGATTCCTGCTTCGACCTCCTCAATAATGCTGGTGACATTTCTGAGGGTTTCAAAGCTTCTCTAAGTGGTTTCACTAGAATGTGGAACGCCGTTCGGACTCGTCTATAAAAAGGAGGTCCCTTGTCATTGAGCTTAACATGGAATCGAGCAGCACTCAGTGATAAGAGAGAAGTTCACCAATGTGGTATCATAATGGACTGAATAGTCTAAGTGAGCCTGATACATCGGGCTGCCACCTAACCTAACCTAAAATCAGAAATCAGTTCAGATTTACATATAGTTCCCATATATATCTTTCGCCTGATATACACTTATATAGTCCCAGAAGTGATTTGCTTTAAAACCTGATTTGCTTTAAATGTTGCACAAGGAGTATAATTGTCTAAGTGTCGCAATATGAACCAAATTTACTTCAAATAGGCTCAGATTTCAATATATTATGGAAAATATGTCTTTGGTCCGATTTAAACTCATATGAGCACATAGGCCAAAGCTTTCGTCCGATTTGCGTGAAATTTTGCACGGAAATTAGAGTTTATATTTTAACTATAAATGCCACCTATGATTTAATAAGTAGTGCATGGTATATGTTAATATAGTCGGCCTAGCACGACTGCTGTCTTTCCTTACACAAAAAATTTAACAGAAATTTTCTTACACAAAAAAATTAACAGAAATTTTACCAATTAAAGTCTTAATTGAGTTAAAACAAAACAAAAACAAAAAAAATATATATATTCTATTAAAAATTTATGTGATTCAAAAAATTTTTTTATTGAAAAAAAAAAATCAATCACAAAAATTATTAATATCAATTAAGTTTTTAATTGGATCAATTATTTTTTTTAATTGATACTATCATTCCACTGTGATTGACGACATTTCTATAAAAAAAAAAAATTAATTGGACCAATTACTTTCGTGATTGAAGACAAAAAAATATTTTTTTGTGTGTACTTATTACCTCTGCTGTATAATTTATCACAATTTTACTAATATTAAATTTTTAACTTACAGTTTTACTTTTAAATATTTTATAATAAATTAAATGTTATGTTTCCTTTTATGTTTTTTTTTTTTTTTGTTTGGTTGATACAAGCAGATGTTCAAAGATACATATATGTACAATTTCTTAAATATATATCAAAATGTTTCTTATCCAAAACAAAGTCAATTGCAGTTGACAGAAAAGTAATAAATTATCCCATCAACCTTTATTAGCATTTGAAACAAATTAAATCTGGACAAATGCCCAGATGTCATGATTTAAAATAAATAAATTAGGGATGTCTGAAATAATTTTTAATACAAATGTTTTTTTTTTGTTCTTTTCTTTTAAAACAAAACAATGGTATGTGCTTAAGTAGATCAATAGTGTCTGTATAACAACCCACTATGCCTGCCCAAATAAACAAGTTATTTTAGAGAAACCTGTAGTTATATATTGAATTTACAAAAAGTTTATTAAACAATTATATACGGCCGTTAGTTCTAACAGGCCGAATCTTATGTACCTTCCACCATGGATTGCGTAGAAATTTCTACCAAAGGCTGTAATCCACAATCGAATTACTTGGGTTGGGATAACACTTGCCGATGGCAAGGTACCTTAAAACTTCTTAACATCGTCCTCTAAATTGTAAGTAAGTCCGTATGGAACAAAAAGGCAGATTAAATACTTATGCAATTCAGTTTTTGACAGGTATATATAAGGGATTCTATAAATACCCAGCAAAAAAATTTGGAAGGTACAACTTTAAAAGTACTTCCAAAAAAGTACTCCCAACGATGTTCTTTATTTGAACTGCACAGGAAGTCCATTTGAGAGACCATTTTTTATAACTCGCTTTTTATAACCTCCACCATAGGATGGGGGTATATTAACTTTGTCGTTCCGTTTGTAACATATCGAAATATTGCTCTAAGACCCCATAAAGTATATATATTCTGGGTCGTGGTGAAATTCTGAGTCGATCTGAGCATGTCCGTCCGTCTGCTGAAATCACGCAAACTTCCGAACGAAACAAGCTATCGACTTGAAACTTGGCACAAGTAGTTGTTATTGATGTAGGTCAGATGGTATTGCAAATGGGCCATATCGGTCCACTTTTACGTATAGCCCTCATATAAACGGACCCCCAAATTTCGCTTGCGATTGCTCTAAGAGAAGCAAATTTCATCCGATCCGCCTGAAATTTGGTACATGGTGTTAGTATATGGACTCTAACATCCATGCAAAAATTGGACTCTAACAACCATAATTATATATAGCCCCCATACGAACCGATCCCCCGATTTGGTTTGCGGAGCCTCTAAGAGAAGCAAATTTCATCCGCTCCGGCTGAAATTTGGTACATGGTGTTGGTATATGTTCTCTAATGATCATGCAAAAATTGCTCCACATCGGTCCATAATTACATATAGCCCCCATATAAACCGATCCCCCGATTTGGCTTGCGGAGCCTCTAAGAAAAGCAAATTTCATCTGATCCGGCTGAAATTTGGTACATGGTGTTGGTATATGTTCTCTAATGATCATGCAGAAATTGCTCCACATCGGTCCATAATTACATATAGCCCCCATATAAACCGATCACCAGATTTGACCTCCGGAGCCTCTTGGAAGACCAAAATTCATCTGATTCAGTTGAAATTTGGTACGTGGTGTTAATGTATGGCCTCAAACACCCATGCAAAAATTGGTCGAAATCGGTCAGTAATTATATATAGGTCCCATATAAATCGATCCCCAGGTTTGACCTCCGGAGCCCCTTGGAAGAGCAAAATTCATCCGATTCGATTGAAATTTGGTATGTGATGCTAGTACGAGTATATGGTATCCACCAACCATGCAGGAATTGGTTCATATCAGACCATAATTATATATAGCCCCCATATAAGCCGATCCCCAGATGCATTTTTGGAGAAGCAAAATGCATCCGATCTGGTTGAAATTTGGTACGTGGTGGTAGTATATGATATTTAACAACCATGCCAAAAGTGGTACATATCAGTCCATAATCATACATAGCCCCCATATAAACCGATCCCGAGATTTGGTTTTGGAGCCTCTTGGAGGAGCAAATTTCATCCGAGTCAGTTGAAATTTGGTACATTGTGCTAGTATATGGCCGTTAACAACCATGACTAACTAGGTCCATATCAGTCTATAGTTATATATAGCCCTCAGATAAATCACAAAAAATTGGTCCATATCAAGTTCATAATTGTATATAGCCCACATATAAGCGACCCACATATTTCAATTCTGGCTCTCTACGTACCGTGCAAAAGTCCATGTCGATTCGTAATTATTTGTTGACTTACCTATACATAACTTTTTGTCTAATATATACCACGTATGGACTAACTCACAATTTAGAAAACGATGTTAAGAAGTTTTAAGATACCACAACCCAAGTAATTCGATAGTGGATGACAGTCTTTCGTAGAAGTTGCTACGCAATCCATGGTGGAGGGTACATAAGATTCGGCCTTGCCGAACTTACGGCCGTATATACTTGTTTATTTCATGAATTTTTGGTCTTTTACGAATTTCCTAATTTTTTTCAGCCCGCTATTCATTCTGAATGCCGACCTGGATTATCTCCTCCTCCATAATGTGAGATCTACATTTATTAAAATAAGTCGGTTAGGTATAGTGGTTGCCCGATATTTAAGGCTCACAGAAATTATTAAGTCCATTGTGATACCACAGTTCCTCTCTTATCACTGATTGCTGATCAATTCTATGTTTAGCTCAATGACGAGGGCCTCCTTATTTAGCCGAGTCCGAACAGCGTTTAACATTGCAGTGAAACTACTTGAAAACTAAAATTTTTGTAGGTAGTCGTCAAAGGAGAAGTTCTTAAAGTAAAGAACAACAACATTCTCTCTTTTATTTCGCTTTTTGATGTATCTTCCGGAGATCAGTGATCTACAAACAAGAATCAATTCAAATACTGAACTTTCTTCTATACAGATTTTACAATAAGTTTTTCTGAGCGTATTGAGAATGCCTACTCAGTAGGATATTTCCCAAGTGTGGCAATGTTAATGCTACACTACAACCGGCTATATGTGTGGAAATTGTTTGATCATTTTATTGTTTCGGTATTTCTTTTAGTTTTCCTCTATTGTTATGCTAAATATTTACTTAATACAGATTTTCTATTGTTATCGTCACACCTGTGAGTATTTTTGAATGAATTTTTGTTTAATCTTTCATTATTATTATCTATAATGAAGGTTTTTGTTTATTTTGAAAATGTGAATAAGAATCATTATGACTACATCACTAAAATTTTGTTGACTTGTTCTTTCGATGGTAATAAATTGATGAAATATTCTCTTCGTCGTTTTATATATTTTTCTAATACTTAGTAGCATAGCTTTTCTAATGGCCCACGAAAAAAAAAATATATATATTTATGTTTATAGACTTATAAATATACAAAATTATTTATGATTGCTTATTATAAGCGATTGAAAATTCAATCGATGTTGCGTATACGTCCCTGTGTATTGGCCATCTACGTATGACTGTTTTTCGGGGTAGCTATGATTAAGTATACGTCCAGTTGTTCGACATTGACCTAGCAACATGTGTTCATGAGATGGTTCGCTGACTTTACACTGCCAAAAATTGAATTGTTTATGGATGTATGTAATGGTAATAAATTTAAATAATTGGTTTTTAAACATTCTCACACCCACCAACTGAGTGAAGTTCAATAGCACTCGCACTGTACATCAAAGGTGAATAATTAAACATAAATTACTCACCAAGTGTCATTTATAAAAACAAAAATATTTCAAAAATTTATCTCAAATTAAGGATATTATTTTCCGCGATTCAAATAATCATCTTGCAAAAAAAGGATACGAAAATATAAATTAATTTTTTTTTTTTTGAAAATCTCAATCTAAGTAAAACATAAATTATTTGAAGTATCAAAATAATAAAAATAGTAAAACAATAAATAAATAAATAACAAGTATATAAAGTCGTAAGTTCGGCCGGCTCGAGTTTTAAATGCCCACCACCATGACCTGAATATAACAGTTTCTCCAAAAGGCTCTCGCCGTAGCGGGTTGCATAAAAATATATAGAATTTGGATTTTAAATTTAAAATCTCTTCATATGGCGACTCCATCAGATTTTAGATTTATAAAACTAGAGTTTTGGAGGATTCTTAGACATCTCGTTAAACATGAAACAACGCCTTGGTTTGAAATCTAAACTTTACATGGAAACACATTCCTCGGTGGGCCTAAAATTGTTCTAGATGCCCATTTTCAGGAAAATTGGATAAAAATGAAGATCTACAGATATGGCTATATCATCTTAGCATTTCTCCTAGATCAAAAATATATACACTGTATATGCCGGAAAGTGATATTTCGATGTGTAATAAATGGAATGACAAACTTATTAGACCCCGATAAACATACCATGTTGCTCGGTATAAAAAACAACAACAAAAAACAAGTAAATATTGGCCAGGCCGAATCGTATGTACTCTGTACTCTTTTAATAGAAAATTTGAGTTTTGGATAATTAAATTAAAAACAAGTATATACAGAATAAGTTCGGCCGGGCCGAATCTTAAATACCCGCCACAATGAACCAAATATTAGGGTTTCCTTTGAAATTTCAGGAGGGCTTGAGTACACTTCTCGAAGATAAATTAAAAGATTTCACCTATGAGGACTATATCAGATTCTGGATTTATAAGAACCATTTTTGTTTGAGTTTTAGAGGAATCATTAACATCTCTTGTAAGTGTGCAAGAAAATTATAAAATAACGTCTTGATTTGAAATCTTAAATCTGTAGATTTTTACCCGAGAAGTAAAATCTGGAAATTTTACATTGAGTTTCAAGCAATTTTCATGATCAGTGCGCCTTCTATACCCTCAAGAAGCGAAGTCGGTCTATATAGAGGCATTACCAAATGGAACGATAAAAACTTAATCCGATACACGTTTTTGTGAGCCTAAAATACCAGAATATTTACAATTTCAGGCAAATCGGATAAAAACTACGGTTTCTAGAAACCCAAGGTGTTAAATCGGGAGATCGTTCTTATGGGGGCTATACTAAAATATAAACCGATACTCACCGTTTTCGGCACACCTCTTTATGGATCGAAAATACCTCTAGATTTCCAATTTCAGGCAAATCGGATAAAAACATCGGATTCTAGAAGCCCAAAAAGTAAAATCGAGAGATCGGTCTATATGGGG
Source organism: Haematobia irritans (assembly GCF_050003625.1). Lineage (NCBI taxonomy): Eukaryota > Metazoa > Arthropoda > Insecta > Diptera > Muscidae > Haematobia > Haematobia irritans. Next base: position 30,999,075 of record NC_134397.1, read on the forward strand.
GCTATACCAAAACATGGAACGATGCGGACCATTTTCGGCACACCTTTTGATGGTCCTCAAGTACCTCCAGATTTTCAATTTCAGGCAAATTGGATAAAAACTACGGTTTCTATAAGCCCAAGATCCCAAATCGGGAGGTCGGTTTATATGGGGACCATACCAAAAACATGGACCGATGCTCACCATTTTTGGCACACCTCTTTACGGTTCTAAAGTACCTCTTGATTTCCAAATTCAGGTAAATGGGATAAAACTGCGGTTTCTATAAGCCCAAGAAGTAAAAGCGGGAGATCGGTCTATATGGGGACTATATCAAAATCTGGACCGATATAGCCCATCTTCGAACTTGACCTGCCTTGACCGATTGCTTCATTATTGAAGACTGTAGCGTGATTACAACAGACAGACAGACAGACGGACATCGTTATATCGTCTTGCTAATTGCCTTTCCACAACAACTGCATTTTTGAGCACTCAATTTAATAGGTCATCCGGTGTATAGTCCAGATTTGTAATGGCTTTTTATTGCAGTACGACTTTTTAATTGCCGTACATAAAAAATAAAAAGGGGAGGACAACGTTTTGCGACACCTGAGGAAACGGCAGAAGGGTTCAGAATGCATGTTTTGGAGATACCTTAATTAGAGTGCCAAAAGTGCTTCGATAATGGAGAATATTTTGCAAAACAATAAATCGAATTTGGATAATTAGTATTTGCTTTTATTCTCTAATACTGAAATATAAAATGTTTTATTGTTCCTCAAAAATGTTCCGATGTGAATCATCTTCGTTGCTCGTTATTGAACTATAGAAAAAATTTTAGATTTTTTTAATTTTGGATAAATTAGGCTAAAAATACGACTTAAATGTTGCTTTTCTTAACATCCTCACTTACATAGAAATAGATCCAAATTCCACCCTAGGACTACTCTCTATTCAGTTTTTGATTTGAAGTATATTGTAAAGTAAAAGTAATTTATTAAAAAACAATAATAATAATAATAATAATAATAATAATAATAATAATAATAATAATAATAATAATAATAATAATAATAATAATAATAATAATAATAATAATAATAATAATAATAATAATAATAATAATAATAATAATAATAATAATAATAATAATAATAATAATAATAATAATAATAATAATAATAATAATAATAATAATAATAATAATAATAATAATAATAATAATAATAATAATAATAATAATAATAATAATAATAATAATAATAATAATAATAATAATAATAATAATAATAATAATAATAATAATAATAATAATAATAATAATAATAATAATAATAATAATAATAATAATAATAATAATAATAATAATAATAATAATAATAATAATAATAATAATAATAATAATAATAATAATAATAATAATAATAATAATAATAATAATAATAATAATAATAATAATAATAATAATAATAATAATAATAATAATAATAATAATAATAATAATAATAATAATAATAATAATAATAATAATAATAATAATAATAATAATAATAATAATAATAATAATAATAATAATAATAATAATAATAATAATAATAATAATAATAATAATAATAATAATAATAATAATAATAATAATAATAATAATAATAATAATAATAATAATAATAATAATAATAATAATAATAATAATAATAATAATAATAATAATAATAATAATAATAATAATAATAATAATAATAATAATAATAATAATAATAATAATAATAATAATAATAATAATAATAATAATAATAATAATAATAATAATAATAATAATAATAATAATAATAATAATAATAATAATAATAATAATAATAATAATAATAATAATAATAATAATAATAATAATAATAATAATAATAATAATAATAATAATAATAATAATAATAATAATAATAATAATAATAATAATAATAATAATAATAATAATAATAATAATAATAATAATAATAATAATAATAATAATAATAATAATAATAATAATAATAATAATAATAATAATAATAATAATAATAATAATAATAATAATAATAATAATAATAATAATAATAATAATAATAATAATAATAATAATAATAATAAAATAAATAAATAAGGAGGATGCCATCGTTTCCATTCGCATTTACTGTTTAATGATGTTTGATATTGAATTCTGTTATTCATTCATTCAGCTAATGAAAAAAATTTAAAAAAAAAAATAAAACTAGTATATACGGCCGTAAGTTCGGCCAGGCCGAATCTTATGTACCCTCCACCATGGATTGCGTAGAAACTTCTACGAAAGACTGTCATCCACAATCGAATTACTTGGGTTGTGGTATCTTAAAATTTTTTAACAACGTTTACTAAATTGTGAGTTAGTCCATACGTGGTATATATTAGACAAACCAGTTATGTATAGGTAGATCTACAAATAATTACGAATCGATATGGACTTTTGCACGGTACGTAGAGACCCAGAATTAAAATATGGGGGTCGCTTATATGACGGCTATATACAATTATGAATTTTATATGGACCAATTTTTGTGTGATTGGGTATCGATTTATCTTAGCGCTATATATAACTATAGACCGATATGAACCTAGTTAGGCATGCTTGTTAACGGACATATACTAGCACAATGTACCAAATTTCAACTGACTCGGATGAAATTTGCTCCTCCAAGAAGTTCCAAAACCAAATCTCGGGATCGGTTTATATGAGGGCTATATATGATTATGGACTGATATGGACTACTTTTGGCATTGTTATTAAATATCATATACTACCGCCACGTACCAAATTTCAACCAGATGGGGTGAATTTGGCTTCTCCAAAAGGCACCGGAGGTCAAATCTGGGGATCGGTTTATATGGGGCCTGTATATTATTATGGACCGATTTCGACCAATTTTTGCATGGGTGTTTGAGGCCATATATTAACATCACGTACCAAATTTCTACTGAATCAGATGAATTTTGGTCTTCCAAGAGGCTCCCGAGGTCAAATCTGGTGATCGGTTTATATGGGGGCTATATATAATTATGGACCGATATGGACCAATTTTTGCATGGATATTAGAGACCATATACTTACACCATATACCAAATTTCAGCCGGATCGGTTGAAATGTGCTTCTCTTAGAGGCTCCGCAAGCCAAATCGGGGGATCGGTTTATATGGAGGGGCTATATATAATTATGGACCGATGTGGACCAATTTTTGCATGGTTATTAGAGACCATATACTTATACCATGTACTAAATTTCAGCCGGATCGGATGAAATGTGCTTCTCTTAGAGGCTCCGCAAGCCAAATTGGGGGATCGGTTTATATGGGGGCTATATGTAATTATGGGAGCCACCGTGGTGCAATGGTTAGCATGCCCGCCTTGCATACACATTGTCGGGGGTTCGATCCCTGCTTCGACCGAACACCAAACAGTTTTTCAGTGGTGGATTATCCCACATCAGTAATGCTGGTGACATTTCTGAGGGTTTCAAAGCTTCTCTAAGTGGTTTCACTGCAATGTGGAACCCTGTTCCACAGTGTGGCGCAGGGTATAAAAATATTGGAAATATTTAAATTGCATAAAATTTCTCTAGCCTGCATTTATGATTTATCGTTTGATACTAAAATTTTAATTGTACACTCAGTGCAAAACTTCACAATTTTCGAAGTGAAATTTTGGCCTCCGTGGTCATGTGAATCAGAGAACGGCTGCGATCTACCGCAACCGACCATTGTATTTAGTAAACACCAACATTTGCAATCTTAAAACACCAATTGGTAAAAAAAAAATCAACCACCAATATCCAATGCAACCGACGACTGTCGGTGTTTGTTAGTATGAGTGTTGGTCTCTCGAAAACACCGTAGTAAAGCAATCACACCAGTGCTGCCGCTAGTAAAAAATTGAGTGAAGTAGATTTTGGAAAAAAGTGGAGTAGATTGAATAAAATTGAAGTAACATACATTTTTGAAAGCAAAACAATAGCGTCGGTGAGCGTATTCCTTTGCTAAAGACATTAAAGAATTTTTAATTATACGCTGCTCCACACTGTGGAACAGGGTATTATAAGTTAGTGCATATGTTTGCAACACCCAGAAGGAGACGAGATAGACACATGGTGTCTTTGGCAAAAATGCTCAGGGTGGGCTCTTGAGTCGATATAGCGATGTCCGTCTGTCCGTCTGTCCGTGAACACATTTTTGTAATCAAAGTCTAGGTCGCAGTTTTAGTCCAATCGACTTCAAATTTGGCACAACTATGTGTTTTGGCTCAGAATAGATCCCTATTGATTTTGGAAGAAATCGGTTCAGATTTAGATATAGCTCCCATATATATATTTCGCCCGATATGGACTTATATGGCCCCAGAAGCCAGAGTTTTACCCTAATTTGCTTAAAATTTTGCACAAGAAGAACAATTAGTACAATAGTCAAGTGTGCCAAATTTTATTGAAATCGGTTCAGATTTAGATATAGCTCCCATATATATCTTTCGCCCGATATGGACTAATACGGTCCCAGAAGCCAGAGTTTTACCCCAATTTGGTTGAAATTTTGCACAGGGAGTAGAATTGGCATTGTAGCTATGCGTGCCAAATTTGGTTGAAATCGGTTCAGATTTAGATATATCTCCCATATATAGATATATCTAAATGTTTCCCATATTTTTTTACTAACATTGTGTTCCACCCTAGTCATTAGCGTAGCTAGACAATTTTCCTAGGGGGGGCTATAGCCCCCCTAGCTAAAATTTTATAGACTGAACTTATAGGTTCAATTAATGTTTTATTTCATAAAATTGAATAAAAAATTGGACACCAAAATAACTCGACAATTAATTTATAATAAAGCAACTAAAAGTAGTTCCACACTTTTCCCAGCAAGAAAATTCTGAGTTGTTCTAAAGGCACAACTTTAAAAGTACTTCCAAAAATGTCCTCAATTATTTTAACTACTTCATTTTTTTTTTTTCATATTTTAATGTGTAATTTTTTGTTTTCTTTTTTTTTCAAATAGTTTAAAAGAGTAAGAATAAATAAATTGGTACAAATTATTCAAATTTTGCCACAAAACTGCTAAATCCATTATAGAAAAATCGATTTTTGGAAATTATTCGAGGAAAAACGTTTCAAACAAGCGTCAGAATGCATTAAAAATCATAAAATCTATATAAAAATTATTTATTTGGGAAAATATCACAAAATTTTTTAATTCACATTCAAAACACTGAATTCGGATCTCACCTTCATTGCAACGGCTGTTGAAACGGTGAACATTTGTCCTATGACAAGCTCATATTACATTCATTGCTTCTCCGCCAATTTTGCACCACTTCTAGACCCAAAAAGAACATTTTCACTACTTTTTAGGCAACGCTTTTTCGCAGCATTATTAAGATATTAATTTATGAAAGAATGTTTTAATATCAATTACTATTTTTTTAATTAAATTGACTAAACTAAATCAATCATAAATTCAACCACAGCTTTATTTCATAAATATCTGACTTCAAACATTGCCATCGGCAACTGTTACCACAACCCAAGTAATTCGATTGTTCATGAAAGTCATTAGCGGAACTTTGTGCAATTGTATATACTTGTTTTATTTTTCTAAAAATTAAAAAAAACTATTGACATTTATTGAAAAATGGAAAATCATAAATAGAGTTTCAAATTCTGGGGGGGGGGCTAAAATTTTTCTGGGGGGTCTAAGCCCCCTCCCCAGAGGCCTTCCTACGGTTATGACCCTAGTGCATTAGCCGACTTAAATTTTGAGTCTAAAGATTTTGTAGAAGTCTATCATATTCTTCCAGATCGAGTGATATTTAAATGTATGTATTTGGGACAAACATTTACATATAGCACCCAACACATTTGACGGATATGATATGGTATCGAAATTTAGATCTACAAAGTGGTGCAGGGTATAATATAGTCGGCCCCGCCCGACTTTAGACTTTCCTTACTTGTTAATAATATATTTATATTTTTCATGGAAATTATTGACAGTTCACGCATTGACACTTGTACAAAGCAAAAATAAAGGGTTGCCATTCCAGCGATGAAAAATAGGGTTTGCATATGTTCAATGATTAAAACTACTATGTTCATCGTAATTAAAGGAATAGGAAAAACAATTGGGTAATATGGGGAAAATTTTAAAAATTGAAGCAGAACAAAAAGTGAAGCAGATTTTTGGGAGAAGGAGTGACGAAGTAAATTTTGTGAAAATGAAGCAAAATACTTCGATTGAAGTACTAGCGGCAGCACTGAATCACACAAATTGGTTACCCATATCTCAGCAGTTTGGTATTCTCTTATTTATTACTCTCTCAATTCTCTTGAGCTAATGCCAACTGCTAGTAATTGTTGTTGTTGAGTGCAATCACACTTCAGTGCCAACCTCGTTTTTTGTTTACCAAGCGTTGTTACGATGTCGATTGGTATATGATTGCAAGACACTGCATACGAACATTGTTATATATTATTGGTGTTTTTATTCTCGCATTTGTATCAATGTAAAAGATCGCATGGTAATTGGTGTCTTACCCACTGCCACCGACATTTTGTGGGTAAGATTGCAATACGAAAAAAAGCCACCGGTTGCAGTTCTCTGATGTGAATCTAAATTGGGCGGAAGATATATATGGGAGTTATATCTTAATCTGAACCGACTTCAACCAAATTTGGCATACCTAGCAAGAATGTTAGTCCTATTCTCTGTGCAAAAGTTCAAGTAAATCGCAGTGAAATTTTGACCTCTGGGGCCATATAAGTGCGTATCGGACGAAACATATATATGGCAGCTATACCTAAATCTGCAATTTGTCACACATAACGATACCATTAAATGTACCCCTTGTGCAAAATTTGAAGCAAATCACGGCAAAACTCTGGCTTTTGGGGCCATATAACAGATTGGCTGATAAGTCCCCGGTCTAACAAAGAAAAACACATTTTTTTGTCAAAATTCATTTTTATTATTCAACATAGTTCCCTTCAAGAGCGATTTTGATAGTACTCCTTCGGTTTTACCTCAAAATAGGCGTCAGTTTCGGCGATCACCTCTTCATTGCAGCCAAATTTTTTCCCTGCGACCATCCTCTTGAGGTCTGAGAACAAGAAAAAGTCGCAGGAAGCCAAATCTGGAGAATACGGTGGGTGGGGAAGAAATTCGAAGCCAAATTCATGAATTTTTGCCATCGTTCTCAATGACTTGTGGAACGGTGCGTTGTCTTGGTGGAACAACACTTTTTTCTTCTTTATATGGGGCCGTTTCGCCGCGGTTTCGACCGTAAAACGCTCCAATAATGCCATATAATAGTCACTTTTGAGTCTTTCCACGCTTCGGAGACGGTTCACCGGTCGCTGTCCACTCAGCCGACTGTCGATTGGACTCAGGAGTGTAGTGATGGATCCATGTTTCATCCATTGTCACATATCGACGGAAAAACTCGGGTGTTTTACGAGTTAACAGCTGCAAACTCCGCTCAGAATCATAAACACGTTGTTGTTTTTAGTCAAATGTGAGCTCGCACGGCACCCATTTTGCACAGAGCTTCGGCATATCCTAATACTGATGAATGATATGACCAACATGTTCCTTTGCTATCTCGATTAACTTCATTTTAAGGTCATTCAAAATCATTTTGTGGATTTTTTTGATGTTTTCGTCGGTAACCACCTCTTTCGGGTGTCCACTGCGTTCACCGTTCTCCGTGCTCATTTCACCGCGCTTGAATTTTGCATACCAATCAATTATTGTTGATGTCCATGGGGCAGAGTCCGGAAATTTATTATCAAGTTTTTGCTTCCACCGTATTTTTTCCCTTCAGAAAACAGTATTTTATCAAAACACGAAATTGTTTTTTTTTATTTTTTTTCACAATAACAAAAGTTGCTTCACAAAAGACGCTCTATCTCACAAACTAATTGACTTACAGACGTCAAATTTTGGCAAGAATCATTTGAAGGTTGGTACTATATAAAAATAATATGCATTTAGTACTAGCGACGCCATCTATGTGTCAGACCGGGGACTTATCAGCCAACCTGTTATGGTGGTGGGTATACACATGTACCGATGTGAATCATCTTCGTTGCTCGTTATTGAACTCTAGAAAAAAATTTTGATTTTTAATTTTGGATAAATTGGGCTAAAAATACGACTTAAATGTTGCTTGTCTTAACACCCTCATTACATAGAAATAGATCCAAATTCCACCCTAGGACTACTCTCTATTCAGTTTCTAATTTTAAAGTATATTGTAAAATAAAAGTAATTTATTTAAAAAAAAAAATAAAATAAATAAATAAATAAGGAGGATGCCGTCGTTTCCATTCGAATTTACTGTTTAGTGATGTTTGATATTGAATTCAGTTATTCATTCATTCAGCTAATGAAACAAAGAAAAAAAAACTAAATCCGCAACCAAATTAACTCATCTTTTCCAAGTACTTTTGAAATATCTAATTAAATTAATGTCTCTATTTTTACTTGCTTTCTGTTTGGTTTTTTCTGCTTAGAATTAGTCATTCCATTTCCCCTCTATGACAACATAATTTTCCAATATATTTAAAACTATTTCCTAAAGTGTCAAAATAATAAAAATGTCGTTCTTCTTTTACCTTGATCCTCAGAAATTATTTAAAAACATTTTTTCCCACATTTAATTTTAGATTTTTCTTTAATTTATGTTGACAGTTATGCTGGTAATGGAGCAAAAAAAAAAAAAACGAACAAACAAGAAAAAAAGACACATACAAATAAATATTGAAATTTAATAGAATCAGCTATCTTGAAATTTGTATTGCTTTTCTACCGAGTCTTGGCATATACACATGGAAAAATATTTTCATAAACAATCATAAAAAAGCTTAAACGATAAAAAAATAAACAATATATTTTTTGTTACAATTTTAACGGGAAAAATATTAACTAAATTTTAGGCATATTACTTAGTAACTGTGTACAAGTATGAAGACCCAATTTTCTCCAGATGTACATTTGTATATTTAATAATGAATTTTGTTGAAAACTAATTTATTTTTTTAAGATTTTCTTTTATAAACAAATGCCATTTAACATAGTTCTGTCGTATAAAAAGCACACGTGCTTTTTTTGAAAATGAAAATATAAAAAAAAAAATAAAAAAACAAAAATAAACTTAATTTCTATTCAAACATAGAAAGGCAAACGCAAATTCACAAACTTAATTTATTGGACATAGAAAAATAAAAAAAAAACATAACAACAAAATAGAATGATTTTTTTTGTATTAGCTACTGGAAAGTCTAAATTCTACTCTAAGAACATACTTTTGCATATCGATGATCATCCGTAAGTTAACAAATTAGTATATTTACAACACTCCGAACATTAAGGAGGCCAATTTTATTGTATAGAAATCTTAATCTCTTTTTTGGTGCTAGTAGTTTTTGTTTAATGCGATTTTAAACGTTCGTTCTAGTTTTGTTCAAAATTTAGATTTAGAATTTGTGATACAATGATGACATTTACAAGACCATGGAATCAGTGTAAATGGAGAAGGCAAACCGATTTATATTATATTTCGTATATAATCTTTTGTGTTTAAATTTGATGCAATTTAAAGAATGCAAAATTTTAATAAAAAATATTTTGTTTTATTTTTTCAGATTGGATCGGAAGTCATCACGTGGCATGGTCTATGAAAATGAAGAACTAAGATTACGCACCATCAACATTAATGCTGAAGTTGAAAGAGGTAAGTGCTTAGTGGGTAATAGTCTTACAATGCGCTTCATTAGGTTGTACAAAGTAAGGTAATATCCCTTACGAGTAGCAACGGGGTTAGTGTAATCATTTCGTGGTAAAGAAATTTGGCTATATTAGTCTATCCTTTCGTGCAAAAAGGCAATAGGGGAAAAGTGGGGACTAAAACCAAAAATTGTGCATTGGCTATACACGGCAGTGGTTAGATCTATAATGCTATATGGTGTTGTAGTCTGGTGGCCGGCACTTCACCAGCCGACAAGTTTAGACAAAGTTCAGCGTGCTTGTGTATCTCAGGTGCATTCAGCAAGATAGGAACAAATTCCCTTAATGTCATACTGCATCTATTGCCTTTAAACATTTTGGCCAAACAGTCAGCTGCAACAATGGCTGTGCGGTTGCGCGAGCTATCGCTATGGTCGGAAAAAAGTTACGGTCACAGTTCGGTCCTCAAAGTAATGCCAGATGTGGCTAACGTAGTAGATTACACTTTGACCACTTTTCGACAAAAAGTTTGAGACTCTAATTCCCATCAGTGAGGCGTGGTGTACACGGACCCTGGGGAATAAAAGATATATAGATTTCTACACTGATGGCTCCAAATTGGATGGACAAGTGGGTTTCAGAGTATACTCTAAAGATCTGGAACTTCGAATAGCGAAAAGATTACCTGATTACTGTAGTGTTTTTCAGGCTGAAATATTAGCAATAAGAGAAGTGGTGAATTGGATGATAAGTAATGCTCCAAACAATATTGTCATTAATATATACTCAGACAGTCAACCTGCAATAAAATCCTTGGACTCTGTATTCCTCAACTCGAAAACGGCCATCGACTGCCGCAAATCTCTCAATGAGATGCTCAGCCAATATTCACCTAATATGGGTACCTGGCCATAGGAACATACCGGGAACTGCGAAGCAGATGAGCTAGCAAGGCTAGGAACTACCTTACATATTCCAGGAGAACTAGAATCTGTTGGTATGCCTCTGGCTACCTGCAAGTTCTTACTGCGTGAGAAGGCTGTCATGATGGCAAATGTTCGATGGGAGAATTTCAAGGGTTGTAACTACACCAAGCAAATATGACCCCATTTAAACTTAAACGGCACACTAGATATGCTAGTGTTCTCGAGACGCCAGATATCACTCCTGATATCTGCTATAACGGGTTGCTGCCTGATAGGCGATTTTGTAAAAACTATTGGCGTGTATGAGCTGTCATGATGCGGAGGAAAAGGAATCAATTAAACACCTCTTGTGTAAGTGTCCTGCATTTTGTGTAAGGCGTAAGCAAATTTTATGAGCATATAGCTTCAGATTACTGGCGGACCTGGAAAACGTTAACATAAGCAGCCTGCTAATGTTTTTGGAACAATCTGGTTGGTTCAACAGAAGAAAATAATCGAGAAGGTTCAGCGGTTAAAACTAGAAGTGCCCATATGTAATAGGTACTTTTAGTTAATGTGGTATCACTATGGACTGAATAGTCTAAGTGAGCCTGAATCTTAATCGGGCTGCCACTTTAACCTAACCTAACCTTAGTTTTCAGAAATTGTTGGGGTCAAATTCGAAGATTAGAATAAATTTGGAAGTATCGGAGATTTGTTTGATATTTGAAAGTTGGGTTGCATTTAGGTCCCTTAAATGAATATTTATCATTCGCCACGGTACGTAGAGAGCCAGAATTGATATATGGGGGTCGCTTATATCGGGGCTATATAGAATTATGAACTTCGACCAATTTTTGCATGGGTGTTTGAGGCCATATATTTACACCACGTACCAAATTTCAACTGAACCAGATAAATTTTGCTCCTCCAAGGGGCTCCGGAGGTCAAATCTGGTGATCGGTTTATATTGGGGCTATATATAATTATGGACCGATGTGGACCAATTTACATGGTATTAGTATATGGTCATTACAGACCATATACTAACACCATGTACCAAATTTCAGCCGAATCGGATGAAATTTGCTTCTCTTAGAGGCTCCGCAAGCCAAATCGGGGGATCGGTTTATATGGGGGCTATATGTAATTATGGACCGATGTGGACCAATTTTTGCATGGTTGTTAGACACCATATACTAACACCATGTACCCAATTTCAGCCGGATCGGTTGAAATTTGCTTTTCTTAGAGCAATCGCAAACCAAATTTGGGGGTCCGTTTATATTGGGGCTATGCGTAAAAGTGGACCGATATAAATTGGCCTCTGGTCATATCAGTGTAAATCGGGCGAAAGCTATATATAGGAGATATATCTAAATCTGAACCGATTTCAATCAAATTTGGCACGCATAGCAACAATGCTAATTCTACTCCCTGTGCAAAATTTCAACTAAATCGGAGCAAAAAATTGGCCTCTGTTGTCATATGAGTGTAAATCGTGCAAAAGCTATATATGGGAGATATATCTAAATCTGAACCGATTTCAATAAAATTTGGCACACTTGACTACACTACTAATTGTACTCCTAGTGCAAAATTTCAACCAAAACTCTGGCTTCTGGGACCTTATTAGTCCATATCGGGCGAAAGATATATATGGGAGCTATATCTAAATCTGAACCGATTTCTTCCTAAATCAATAGGGTTCTATTCTGAGCCAAAATACATGGTTGTGCCAATTTTGAAGTCGATTGGACTAAAACTGCGACCTAGACTTTGATTACAAAAATGTGTTCACGGACAGACGGACGTGGCTATATCGACTCAGGAGCCCACCCTGAGCATTTTTGCCAAAGACACCATATGTCTATCGCACTAACTTATAATACCCTGTTACACAGTGTGGCGCAGGGTATAATTATCATAAAAGGGAACTACATGATATTCTGTATTTAATAGAGGATTTTTAAACTTCTTGTACAATCCTACAATTCTGTGAGGTTTACGATATAGAACTGTATTAATTTTGTATATTACTCACAGATTGTAAAAAAAGTATAGAAAAGTACCCAATATGAAAATAAAAGAAAAGAACCGAAAAATGCTTTTCAGAATTCTAAATTGTGTTTATTGTTTGTCGCTTAGGATGTCTTACCGCTAGACTCCCTTTTATGGGAATGGCTATATATTGGTAAGCATAGAATGGGGAAGCCATGATTGATTACATTCAGCGGTAAGCGATGTAATTTGAGTAGTTTTCTCATATATGGGAAATTTTTTATCCACTTGCGCGAAAAAAGAGATTCCATAGTGTATAAAATAATTGCTTTAAGGTAGAATTACATACCATGCGTTCAATGCGTACAATGCGTCCGATGATTGAAGAGTTGAAATTTCTCTCTGAAATCAAAAACTCGAATAGTATGTCTCAAACAGAAAAAAATCAACCCTTCCATCAACGCACGGATTGACGCGTGGTGTGTAATTCAACCTTTATAGTCACATTTTTATAAGAAACAGATTTTCTTATATAGGAAAAGTAATACAAATTTAAATTTCATTCAGAAATTTCATTTAAATACAATTCATGTTTTTAGGTTTTTTATATCACGTGTATATTATAATTATATTTTCGTTAAACATAGTTTAACATACCACTTCTCGTCTAACGGCCATTTGCATGTAGCTCCGTTAGACTTTAACTCCCAGTTAAAAGAAAGTAAAATGGAAATATCTTCTATCCGGTTTACTTTAACTGAAAATTTTTAGCAGTTAACTTCCTAACTGGCATATAGAATATATAGGCAAGATGATAGATATGTCCATAGTACGGTTTAAAAGTTCGTTAGCTAACCTATCATTAACGGAGCTTCATGAAAATGGGGGTAAGTGTTGTTTCTTGGGAGTAGAAACAATGCCAATACATTGTAACCATCGCCTGTGTAGCAATAGGTATTTCGAATTTGAAGTTGATTGTTAAGTTTTCTAAAAAGTATTCCGTATTATGATCACGTGCACAATGGATCTGAATATCATCAATATACATATGAATATTACTATTGAGAAGAAGAATACAGTTAAGTTATTCATAGATTATGATATAAGAAGTAACCTTAGTGTAAAACCTTGCGGAACACTTCCAGAAATGTGAATGGGCCAGATATTTAATTTTCTATACGAACTGTTGGTAACCTTCCAGTAATATGAATTCGTAAAAAAACGCAAGCGCTTCGGGAAAAATTAAAAAAATTAGTGGGAGTGTACATTCAAAATGAATTTTCAGTATTGTATGATGAGTATATCTGCAATCTATTGCTAATCGCGCATTACTAATTTGCACTCGCAATATCTCAATATGAGGCATAGAAGGCGGGATCTTCCGTGTCGAATGCCTGTGAGTGATCAAGCAACACGAGAAAAAATACCTTCCCGCCATCTTGTTCCGTTCTCAAACCCTCACAGCCATCGGCAAACGCACTCACACAACTAACCCCTTGGAGAAGTCCAAGGGCTAGTTACATGATAACTATCCTGCAAACTGCTTAAAGAATAACAAGTATATACGGCCGTAAGTTCGGCCAGGCCGAAGCTTATGTATCCTCCACCATGGATTGTGTAGAAACTTCTACTGAAGACTGTCATCCACAATCGAATTACTTGGGTTGCGGTATCACTTGCCGATGGCAAGGTATCTTAAAACTTCCTAACACCGTCTTCTAAATTGCAAAGTAGTCCATATGTGGTATATATTAAACTAAAAAAGGCCGATTAAATACGTATATAATTAAGTTTGACAAAATGTTCTATAGAAATAAAATTTTGATAAAATTTTCTATAGAAATAAAATTTTAACAAAATTTTCTATAGAAATAAAATATTTGCACAATTTTCTACAGAAATAAAATGTTGACCAAATTTGCTATAGATATGAAATTGTAACAAAATTTTCTACAGAAATAAAATTTTGACAAAATTTTCTATGGAAACAAAATTTTGATAAAAGCTTCTATAGAAATAAAATTTTGGTAGATTATGTTTTGCTCGAGTGGTACCCATGATTAGGAACCGATATGAACCAATTTTTGTGTGATTGGAGATAGGCTATATATAACTATAGACCGATATGGACCAATGTTGGTATGGTTATTAGCGGCCATATACTAACACCACGTTCCAAATTTGAACCGGATCGGATGAATTTTGCTCCTCCAAGACACGATGTGGACGATTTTTGCATGGATGTTAGGGACCATATACTAACACCACGTTCCACATTTGAACCAGATCGGATGAATTTTTCTCCTCCAAGAGGCTCCGGAGGTCAAATCTGGAGAACGCTTTATATGGGGGCTATATATAATTATGGACCGATTTCGACCAATTTTGCATGGGTGTTTGAGGCCATATATTAACACCACATACCAAATTTCAACCGAATCGGTTGAATTTTGCTCTTCCACGAGGCTCCGGAGGTCAAATCTGGGGCTCGGTTTATATGGGGGCTATATATAATTATGGACCGATGTGGACCAATTTTTGCATGGTTGTTAGAGACCATATACTAACACCATCCCAGCAAAAAAGCGTCTCCAAAAAAAGTAATGAAAATGT
This sequence comes from Haematobia irritans, assembly GCF_050003625.1. NCBI lineage: Eukaryota > Metazoa > Arthropoda > Insecta > Diptera > Muscidae > Haematobia > Haematobia irritans. The sequence goes on from NC_134397.1 coordinate 31,014,353, forward strand.
TTTTTTTGGATCCGGAAGTGGTGCAAAATTGACGCAGAAGCGATGAATTTAACATGGGCTTGCCATAGGAAGGAAGTTCTTTCAACAGCCGTTGCACTGAATTATCATCACTACTTTAGGTGTGAACCAAATTCAATGTTTTGGATGTAAATTAAAAAAATTCTGTGATATTTTGTCAAATAAATAATTTATTTAATTTTTTATAATTTTTAATGGATTCTAACGCTTGTCGGAAACGTTTGAACTCAAATATTTTCAAAAATTCATAAATTTTCCCGATTGGATTAAGCATTTTTGTCGACAAAATTAAAATGATTTGTACCATTTTATGAATTCTTACTCTGTTGTTAACCTATTTGAAACAAAAAAGTTAAAATTATCCATTAAAAGTATGAAAAACCAAGTTATAAAGAATTGAATTAAAAGAACTTCCTGGGTAGTTAAAATAAAGAACATCATTGGGAGTGCATCTTCTGGAAGTGCTTTTAAAGTTGTGCTTTTGAAAGAACTTCCAAATTTGTTTGCTGGGATGTACCAAATTTCAGCCGGATCGGATGAAATTTGCTTTTCTTAGAGGCTCCGAAAGCCAAATCGGGGGATTGGTTTATATGGTGACTATATATAATTATGGACCGATGTGGACCAATTTTTGCATGGTTGTTAGAGACCATATACGAACACCATGTACCAAATTTCAGCCGGATCGGATGAAATTTGTTTCTCTTAGAGGCTCCAAAAGCCAAATCGGGGGATCGGTTTATACGGGGGCTATATATAATTATGCACCGATGTGGACCAATTTTTGCATGGTTGTTAGAGACCATATACTAACACAATGAACCAAATTTCAGCCAGATCGGATGCAATTTGCTTCTCTTAAAGTGTCTGCAAGCCAAATTTGGGGGTCCGTTTATATGGGGATATACGTAAAAGTGGGCCGCTATGACCCATTTGCAATACCATCCGACCTACATCAATAACAATTACTTGTGCCAAGTTTCAAGTCGATAGCTTGTTCCGTTCGGAAGTTAGCGTGATTTCAACAGACGGACATGCTCAGATCGACTCAGAATTTCACCACGACCCAGAATTTATATACTTTATGGGGTCATACATCAATATTTTGATGTGTTACAAACGGAATGATAAAGTTAATATACCCCCATCCTATGGTGCAGGGTATAAAAAGGCACTAAATAAATCGATTGAAATTTGTAATTTTCAAGAACGAAAATCCTAATGCTATGGTCACACTGGGCAAATATTTGACAGAAATCAAAAATGAATCCGTTGCCACAGCCAAACTAGAAAACATATTTAGCTCATATGGGATATATAACATCACGGTAGGATTATTTTCCAAAAACCGTATCCAGATATTTGGAAAATAATTCTGGAAAAATGTTTGACGCTCATTTTGGTCAAATATTTGCCTAGTGTGACCATAGCCTAAATTAATTTATGTGTATACAAACACTGTCCAGATGACAATGTCACCCACTCCTATATGAGATGTTGGCAATGCCCCTTTACAATACACAAAAAAATAGATCATCAGTATGGCAACACAAATGAAAAACAGTGACAGCTTGCTATTATTGTTTATGACACACACACTCTATTAGTCTCTCTCTTTAGCATTGAGTGAGTGAAAAATCAAGAGATGTCTGCAAATTTAGCGAAAAACTTATTAAAAACTATTAAGCATTTTATTGTTATTCCATCAACAACAAGTCGATCGTGGGTTGAGTAGTACGCATAATAATAAATTTTACTCATGCAATATCGTAGTGCCAAAATTGAATATAATGAAGGTAAAAATAATTAAGAGATTGTGACAAAAGCCTCGGAATAAAGGGCGGAAGTGCAAATGTTTATGTAAATTTAGAATTGCTGGAGAAGAAGAAAAATAAATGAAAATTACTGTCACAAAAGGCTTGACATGTTATTATTGGGCTTTTCGGGTAAAGTGTTTAGTGTTTTAGGGGCAAGATGTGCATTTTTGTATTCTCTTTGATGTGTCAATTAGATCAGGTTCCATATTTAGCAAGGTCACCATAAGCATTTATTATTGGTAATGGGCCAAATAAATTCCCCACCAAAAATTTGAGAACCATACATATAGGCATTGATGTCAAATTATTTTCAAATAAATTTTTCTATGCAAAAGCTTATAGAAAAAAATTATCAAAGGTGTCTCTAAAAATCTGGGAAATCCCTATTAAAGCATAACAAACAAAATACCTTATGTTCTTTTTTTAATATCAAGTTAACAATAATGTCTGTTGTTTTTTGTGTTTTTTTTTCATATTTCAAGGTCAATCCGATATCAAACGTTTGCGAAAAGAGAATGATCATTTACGACGAGAAATCTGGTCATTGCGAGATGAATACGATCGCCTTAATAAACGCTTCAAAACCAAATTCATTGAGGCGGACCAATGTAATGCCCGTTGTAGTCAAGGGGGATGTTCCTGTCAATGTCCCGAGGGAGGAGCCGTATGTGATATGGGACACTCCAAATGTAATAGTGAGGTAAGAAGATCATCACAAAAAATTTAAACCCCATTCCATAGTAATAATAAAATTTTTCTCCTTTTAGGATTCGGATTCATGCGATTCCTGTTGCTGCCAGGAGCACAACGATATTGTGTGTACCGATGAATGTTGTAACGAAACCAAAAATGGTGCCTCATTGCCAATGGAACATGAAGAGATATCACCGACTGATAGTAGTAAACTAACGATAACTGATTGTGGCCAAGTGGCCACACCACCACCACCACCACCCTCAATAGCCCCTGCAGCTCCATTACCCAGTATTCTAACAAATTTTGATCATTTATCAGTGGTATCGGAAGAGACTTTAAGTAATAGCGATGTCTTAACTGTGAATACGGAGAATCTTTTGGGTTATACTCCAGATATAAGTGGATCACAAACTACTTTGCCTAGTTTGGTGGGGCCTTTGACACCGCTGACACCCATTGAAATGGTGGCCAATGAATTGAATGATATACAGGCAAAGGTGCCACCATTATCATATTTCGAAAATATTCTTCAACAGCACATGAGTTCAAATTTTAGTAAGTATTACAAGGTTTTACGATATCGAGATTTTTAGAATTCTTTAAGTTGAGATCCTAATAAATTTTGCATTGTGCTGGTAGAAAATATAGATAAACTCAGTCTATTATAAAACTGTGAGACAAAGTTATTACGAGACCAAAAAAGCAACCGATTGTCTGTTAGAATTTTTACTCTAGATTAGATCTTATCTGATTTTCTCTGTGATATTTATTAGTCCGTCTTTATATGATATACGTCCCGATCGATTCAAGTGCCATTTCGACACTCGATTAGACTAGAATTTTGAGTGTAAATGAAATACAGACCGATTTTATGGATATTGTGTATGTCCATCATACTATGGGCAAGTATATTTTTATTGGTTGAATTCATTCGCATTCTATAAATTCTAACGTTGATCTATGGGGAAATCTTCATACCTGAGATATGGGTCATATACTGAGTCGATTCCCGAATTGGTCTAGCTCTGGCTGTCCATTCATTAACCGTACTGCAAGTCATGCATCCTGGCCTAGATTAAAGGGTGATACGGTCAAAATGTGGTCAATATAAACTTGACGTATTTCTTTCAATTTTGCATTTAAAAAACCTGAACACCCCTCATTTTGAAGGTGTGTGTGTGTGTAGAATGTTGCTCCTATTTTGATTTTGGAATTCACTCTTCAGTTGTCAAAATGCCGTCCAAGCAAGAAGAGCAGCGTATCAAAATTTTGCTCGCGCATCGCGAAAATCCGAGCTACTCGCACGCAAAGCTGGCAAAATCGCTAAAAGTTGCCAAATCAACCGTTACAAATGTAATTAAAGTGTTTGGGAACGTTTGTCGATAGCCAGGAAGTCTGGATCGGGGGGAAACCGGAAGCCGCTGAGACGACAAAGAGAGTTGCCGGTAGTTTCAAGCGAAACCCTTACCTCTCTCTCCGAGATGCCGCAAATAAGCTGGGTGTATCGTCTACAACCGTGCATCGAGCCAAAAAACGAGCCGGACTATCGACTTACAAGAAGGTAGGGACTCCAAATCGCGATGATAAACAAAATACGACGGCCAAAGCGCGATCCCGGAGGCTGTACACGACGATGCTGACGAAGTTTGACTGCGTGGTAATGGACGACGAAACCTACATCAAAGCCGATTACAAGCAGCTTCCGGGACAGGAGTTTTATACGGCAAAAGGAAGGGGAAAGGTAGCAGATATTTTCAAGCACATAAAACTGTCAAAGTTCGCAAAGAAATATTTGGTTTGGCAAGCCATCTGTACCTGTGGCTTGAAAAGCAGCATTTTCATAGCTTCCGGGACAGTCAACTAAGAAATTTAACTTGATTTTTTAAATAAACGATTTCACCGATTTACACGCGTTTTCCCTTGACCAAATTTTGACCGTATCACCCTTTACATCGTATTACATTTCTTTTAACCATAGTCATACAGCCAACACATGAATCTCTGTCAATAACTCCATATTGTAGAATCGGACAGTATGCAGTGATAAGAGAGATGTTTACAACTGTGGTATCACAATTGACTGAATATTTAGTATCACAATGGACTGAATAGTGGTATCACAATGGACTGAATAGTGGTATCGCAATGGACCGAATAGTGAAATGAGCCTGATACATCGGCCTGTCACCTAACCCAACCCAACCTATGGACCAAATCACTTTCTAAAACAATCGAGTTCTAGCTGTTCGTCAATCTATCTATCAGTCCGTCTAAATAGTTTACAAGAAATAGGCTTGGGTAAAATGGACAGGGATTTAAGAATTCGTCATATGTGGATATCTTGCTTGTCGTAAAGTTGATGCAAGAATCGATCTGGAGCACCGTGCTGAACGAGTTATGGGTTTTGTGAATTGGTGAAATGGCCTCGGGATTCAGAGGATCTGGGATCTTGGGCTGGGCTAAAACGGAGCGATTGGGGATTTACACCAAACACTGTGGTGCAATGGTTAGCATGCCCGCCTTGCATACACAAGGTCGTGGGTTCGATTCCTGCTTCGACCGAACACCAAAAAGTTTTTCAGCGGTGCATTATCCCACCTCAGTAATGCTGGTGACATTTCTGAGGGTTTCAAAGCTTCTCTAAGTGGTTTCACTGAATGTGGAACGCCGTTCGGACTCGGCTATAAAAAGAAGGTCCCTTGTCATTGAGCTTAACATGGAATCGGGCAGCACTCAGTGATAAGAGAGAAGTTCACCAATGTGGTATCACAATGGACTGAATAGTCTAAGTGATCCTGATACATCGGGCTGCCACCTAACCTAAACTAACCTCGTGGCTCTTAGTCCAAATCATTCTCAATTCAACATTAAGATGTTCCATTACGAGTGCTTTGCGTTACCAAACATCCCATCTAAAAGAACATAATCCATTAGTCAACTCTGATCGTCAAGCGGAAGTCCCTACTTGGCATGCATTCTTTTGCACTTGGCATGTATTCTTCTGCACACTGGTAGGTACTTCCTCATACCAAACCTCTAACACAAGAGGGTGTTTCGCCTCGAACTGGCAAAATAATTTGATTTTAATAAATTTTGTCCACAATTATGAGAGGTAGACGTTTAACAACAACTTTCCCTTTTGAGAGGTGTACGGTTTTCAAAGTGACCATATTAGGGAGGTTTCGCTGTATCTGACTCCTTTCACGACCTTTAGACTTTAGTCTCAAATTGAACATTTTTCTTCTGCTGTTTCAATTATTTTCACAATAGAACTAACAATTAATATCCACGGTAAGTATACAGTGAGACCTCTCACGATCGCCTAAATTTTGTCCACATTTGGGAGTGTCTAGTCATTGGAGCTTACTTTTAATATGATACTCGTATATAGTAGCAAACGTCTCACAAAAATTATCTACGTTTGAGTGGTGTCCGGTTTTCAGAGTAATCAAGTTTGGGAGGTTTCACTGTATAAAGTTTGCAGCGGGCAAATTTTACAGATTTTCTGATTTTATTCCTTTTTACAGTTAGCCTGCGGGGAATGCCCTCTCTTTCTTATTTATTAACTACGACATCCCCATTTTTTCTTCTTTCTCCTAGGTAGCACCCCTGGAACTTCTTCGTCCAATAGTGGGAAAACTGTTATACGACACACAAATGGCTGGGATTATAACATTCAATCGCCTTTCTCACAAAAACGCTATCCACCAAATTCAATATCGCCCATACTGCAACAACGTTCAGCAGCACAAACATTAAGCACATTTGTACCTACGACTACGGTAACACCACCTCCGTCAGAGAAAACAGTTGCCACTAAAACGGAAATGCCGGGTCCAGCGATCATAAGTCAAGAATCCGCCATGCCAGTGATAGAGACAGTTCCCATAACCACAATGCCCATCAATGGCGGCAATGGCAACAACAATATTAAGCCAAGCATCATAAACTCCAATGGGAACGTGAACAATAATAATGTCAGCATCAATGGCAATGACAATGGCCAAGGAAAGCCAAAGCATTTCTTTGCCCCAATCAAACCGAAATTAAAATTGAACACCGCTTTGGCCAATCAAAGAAGAATGCCACCACCACCACCGCCAACAGTGGCACTAGGGGCCAATGCATCATCATCGTCATCTGGTAAAGCTCCCTTTGCGAATGGCATTTTAGGAAATCCAGGTCCTACGAAATGTGAACCACCTGACATTTACGTGACCAATGGCTTGGCTACACCCTATAAGCATCCAGTGAAACCTTCAGTCCAGCCACCTCCCATACCGCAACGAATCACATCAAATGCCACATCAACAGCACAAGTAAGTTCTTCGTCGTCATTGTCATCGCTGTCGCCATCCCCACGTCAAAGACGCAAATCAAGGCAATATCAATCAAGTCAAAACCACCAGCACCAGCATCACCACCATCCACAGCTACAGCTACAGCAACTGCAGCATCAGCTTCATCATGAGCAGGTGCATCAGCACCCCCACCTGCAATATGGTTACTGCGAGCACATACCTCACTATCAGCATCAGTTTCATGGTTGCAACTGCCATGGGACCAATGCTAATAATGAAGTCTATGTTACAGCAACAACAAGTGGACTAGCAGAGCTACTACTAACACCTACTAACAAGGCTACTGGTAGCACCAGTGACACCACTTCCACTACTACAACGCTTTGCTTTTTACCTCCTGCCTTTTCCCATTGGAGGAATACACTAACAAATGCCCTGCATGCTTCCAACATTATGTGTAATTCATTAGATTTAACAATAACCACAATGGCCACATCATCGGCTGAAGCTTCGATATTATCCGGCTTTTGTTCATCATCATCATCATCAACAGGATCATCCGCCTTGTGTTCTCTGCCATGTTTGCCAGCTGGCTTAGGTTCCCTTAAATTTGTAAATCCTCAAATAAATGTGGCCAAGGCCAATAGTGTTGGTGGCCCTGTGTATGCAATCGCACAAAATATTTGCCAAAATTTAATAATTGCTCCCGCTGTTCGGCAACCTTTGATGTCGTCCATTGTCAAGTGTTGTCCATCAACAGTGGTGGTAACACCTATGCCAACACCTAGAGTGGCTACAACAATAGAAACAACAAAAGACACAGTAGCAACTACGACTACATCAGCATCAGGTGAATCGACCATAATAGTTGCAACAATGGCATCTACACTTCCAACTCCAATGGAAAAAACGAAAGTTACTAACATTTGTATCCATTCATCCAATTTGAATTCACATGCTTCCTGCTGTGTTTCCATAAATTCCTTGCAAGATCCATCGGAGATTGTTGTCGAAACCACATCCATGAATTGTTCAGTTGGCAACTCAGTGTGTCAGGTGAGGTTAATGTCGTATGCACACAAGACCCCAGCTAGCCTGAGCGAATGGTTTGATATGAAACCTATGTGGGTCATGGTCATGTCATATCGAAACAATTTCATCCGTATTCCATTTATTTATTTCTTTATGGTAACAAATTGTTTTTTTTTTTTCTTAATTTTTTTCGTTTACAATTTGGTGTGGAAAATAAATTGAAATTTTCTTCGGGCACAAAAAAAATTGAAATTTTAAAAATTCAAAAAAAAAAAAAACAAATAAAAAAATAACGTAAAATCTGGAAAAAGGAGAAATGAAAGATAAAAAAAATGTTGAATGACATTCCTCGAAATTACAAAAAAAAATCGATATATATATAAAAAATCGATATAAAATCGATTATATGAAGATTATAAGAGAAAATGGAGTACTTTCGTCCCATAATAAGTCCATATAAAATTCATTGGAGCCAATCCAAATTTGCAGTACTTCCGGATCAAAGGATGGAGATGCAAACTACTTTTTTGGAAGCTCGTTTTTGCTGCTTTGGGCTATTATCGGTTGTCTGTTGATAAATGGGCCATACTGGAAAAAATTAAAAATTTTAAGCGGAAATGATTTGAACTAGTGCGGTTTTATTTTTTCACTTCCGTAGAAGAACAACGTATGAGATCGAAAGTGACAACGGGATGGAACTACTCCACGCAAAACTCATTGGAGACGATCGAAATTTTCAGTATTTCCACACCCAGAGAAGGAATATGATCACCTCAACCATGTTTCAAGAGCAAAATGTTATTTTTGAATGGTGATCATGTAACATGTTTGTCGCAACCATGTTATTTTCTCGGAGGTTATGTGTCTGAATTCGGCAAGCATATTATTTTTGGCGAGAAAAGAACATTTTTGCCATAAACATGTTACATGGTCACCATCCAAAAATAACATTTTGCTCTTGAAACATGGTTGGGGTGATCATATTCCTTCTCTGCGTGCATATCAGAAGTTGGAGATATAAAGTCATTTTTGGAAGTCCCTTTTTTACTGGTGTGGATTATTATATATTTTTTTTTACCCCCCCCCCCCCCCCCATGATAAAGGGTATATTAACATAGACACTCCGTTCGTAATTACCGAAATATTTGCCTTAGAACCCATAAAGTCTATCCGTCCGTCCGTTGAAATCAAACTAACTTCCTAGCAAAAAAGCGACGCCAAAAAAGTAATGAAAATGCTCTTTTTGGATCCGGAAGTGGTGCACAATTGACGCAGAAGCGATGAATTTAACATGGGCTTCTTATAGGACGGAAGTCCTCCATTTCAACAGACGTTTCACTGAATTTGCATCACTTCTTTAGGCGTGATCCGAATTCAATGTTTTGGATATAAATTAAAAAATTCTATGATATTTTGTCAAATAAATAATTTTTATAATTTTTTATAATTTTTAATGGATTCTAACGCTTGTCAGAAACGTTTGACCGCATATATTTTCAAAAATTCACATTTTTTTCAGATTGGAGTTAGCATTTTTTTTCTGTTTGTAATCTATTTGAAACAAAAAAAAGTTAAAATTACCCATTAACCCCAATTTTCAGGAAGCTCCGTTAGTGCTACGTTAGCTAACGAACTTTAAAACCATACTATGGACATGTCTGTCATCTTGTCTATATATTACATATGCCAGTTAGGAACTTAACTGATAAAAATTTTTCAGTTAAAGTTAACCGGAGAGAAGATATTTCGATTTTACTTTCTGTTAGCTGGGAGTTAAGCCTAACGGAGATACATGAAAATGGCCGTAAAAGTATGAACAAAACATGTTATACAAATTTGAATTAAAAGAACTCCCTGGGAAGTTAAAATAAGGAACATCATTGAGAGTACCTCTTCTGGAAGTGCTTTGGTTGTGCCTTTGGAAGAACTTCCAAATTTTTTATTTATTTATTTATTTATTTATTCAGTCTTTGGATAATTCACAATATAATCCTAATTTCTAATTTGTATATATACTTCCAAAATATTCTACTTAAAAATGTACTAATCCAGAATTTTTTTGCTGGGTTCTGAACGCAACCCGATATCGGCTTGAAATTGTCACAAGTATTTGTTATTGATTATATTGATGGGCCATATCGGACCACTTTAGGTATAATCCCATATCAATCAATCGACAGACTTGACTTCTTGAGCCTCCTGGAGAAGCAAATTTCAGCCGACCCGGTAGAAGTTTGGTATGTGATGTCAGTAATTGATCTGTAATAACCTCAATATAAACCGACCACCAGATAAATATTTTTAGTGCTAACCTTACTCTTCAAAATGCTCTTGGCGCAAAAGTCCAATGGATTGAGATCCGCAGATTTAAGGTGACCATTGTGCTCTAGATATGATGCAAGGACATCATTTTTAAGCCATTCTCAATATTGTTTTTAAGATATTTTTCGGACAATATTCGGCATTTCTGCTGAGCCCATGGGCTCTCTGTTCATCGACATTAAAATTTCACAGTTCCTTTTCGTCCCAGATCAACTTGGTTTGCTCACAACCATCCGAAGAGAACCAGAGTCTTCGACATAGTTGATCATAATTTATTTGATCTCCATCTTGTAATGATAAGAAGAAGGTGGAGGAAAAACGTCCGCTAGGACATTATTCGTTCCACGAGCTCCCTCCTTAGCCAGCACATCCTCTTCCTCATTTCCTATTATCCCACAGTGCCCAGGTACCCAGCACAGAGTTCAGTGAGAACCTTGAGTTCTCTACGACAGTAGCTGACTACCTTATGTCAGCACTGCAAAATACTGCCATCACTATCCAGTGTGTAAGACTCCCTTATTCCCAATTCGCTGCAATAAATTCCGCTGTCCGTTCCTTCCTCCATCTTTGATCCGTCCATGTTCAGAGCTCCTGTGCCGGTTTCTGATGATAAACATGCTCCGTGAACATATGGTCCGTCTCTTTATAATGCACTGCAAGAATCCTCCAAGAGAAGCAAATTTCATCCGATCCGTCCGAAATTGGGTACATGGTGTTAGTATATGGTCTCCAACAACCATGCAAAAATTGGTCCACATCCGTCCATAATTATATATAGCCCCCATATAAACCGATCCCCCGATTTGGCTTGCGGAGCCTCTAAGAGAAGCAAATATCATCCGATCCGGCTGAAATTTCGTACATGGTGTTGGTATATGTTCTTTAATGACCATGGAAAAATTGGTCCACATCGGTCCATAATTATATATAGCCCCCATATAAACAGATCCCCCGATTTGACTTGCTGAGCCTCTAACAGAAGCAAATTTCATCAGATCCGGCTGAAATTTGGTACATGGTGTTAGAATATGGTCTCTAACAACCACTCAAAAATTGGTCCACATCGGTCAATAATTATATATAGCCCCCATATAAACCGATCCCCCAATTTGGTTTGCGGAGCCTCTAAGAGAAGAAAATTTCATCCGATCCGGCTGAAATTTGGTACATGGTGTTGGTATATGTTCTCTAATGACCATGCAAAAATTGGTATACATGGGTCCATAATTATATATAGCCCCCATATAAACCGATCCCCAGATTTGATCTCCGGAGCCTCATAGAGGAACAAAAGTCATCCGATCCGATTGAAATTTGGTCCGTGGTGTTAGTATATTGTCTTTAACAACCATGCCAAAATTGGTCCATATCGGTCCATAATTATATATAGCCCCCATTCAAGCCGATCCCCAGATTTGACCTCCGGAGCCTCTTAGAGGAGCAAAATTCATCCGATCCGGTTGAAATTGTGTACGTGGTGTTAGTATATGGTCTCTAACAACCGTGCCAGAATTGGTCCATATAGGTCCATAATTATATATAGCCCCCATATAAATCGATTCCCAGATTTTCGGTCTATAGTTATATATAGGCGATCCCCAATCACACAAAAATTGGTCCTCATCGGTTCATAATCTTGGTTGCCACTCGAGCCAAAAATAATCTACCAAATTTTTTTTTTTTTTTTTATAGAAAACATTGTCAAAATGTTATTTCTTCAGCAGAATTTTCTACGCAATCCATGGTGGAGGGTACATAAGCTTCGGCCTGACCGAACTTACGGCCGTATATACTTGTTTGTTTTTTTTTTCAATTTGTTTGCTCAATCGGAAAAAATAAAATTAATAACTGCACCCTCAAAAAAAAAAAATCACTTCTGTAACATATACCCCAAACATATTTTGCTTCAAGCATATATATTTTCAGGATTGGTGCAAACAAAATATTGTTCAAACATATTATGTTTCACCTTAGGGCATAGACTAGTAGTAAAAAATTTTAATGAAATTTTCTTTGTGTAGATATATATATTTAAGGCGCCAATGGGATACTTCAATTAGTTTACTTGCAGCATACTCTCTAGGTCTCTCTTTCTAAACACATATATGTTTATAGGCTATTTCCAAATTAATATATGTTTGCATCTTAGCATATTATATTTACAAACATTTTATGTTCCAAACATAATATGTTCTAACATATTAACATATATGTCCCAAACATGTTATGGCAGTTTATGAACATTATATGCTTGCATTTAAAAATATTGTGTTAAAAAATTTGAGTTCCAAACATATAATTTTTACACCCAAACATATGACAAACAGTCTTTTTCGTCCATATGTCCATCTTCGTACAATCGAATAGACTCCATGGCTCTTTCTCAATTTGGAATCAATTTTGACAAAATTTTCTATAGAAATAAAATTTTGACAAAATTTCCTATAGAAATACAATTTTGACAAAAATTTCTATAGAAATAAAATTTTGACAAAATTTTCTAATAAAAAAATAAAATTTTGACAAAATTTTCTAAAGAAATAACATTTTGACAAATTTTTTTAGAGAAAAAATATTTTGACAAAATTTTCTATAAAAATAAAATTTTGCCAACATTTTCTATAGAAATAATATTTTGACAATATTTTCTATAGATATAAAATGTTCACAATATTTTCTATAGATATAAAATTTTGACAATATTTTCTATAGAAATAAAATTTTGTCAACATTTTCTATACAAAAAATTGACAACATTTTCTATAGAAATAAAATTTTAATAAAATTTTCTATAGAAATAGCATTTTGACAAAATTTTCTATAGAAATAAAATTTTGACAAAACCCATACTGGGTAACTGGTCTCGTTCGTGCAATCGTTTCTTCGATTCCCATGGCTCTTTTCGAACTAAGTGTTTTGTACATCGCTGAGCCCTTTTTGTGTATTTTAATGGCTTTAGTCGAAGCTCATACTTCAATATGGGTTGCAGCGTCCTCGCGATATGTTCTATGGCATGGATTTCAATCAAATCTGGCCTTCACCTACTTCATCCTTCCTGTAATTGGAAATCCAGATATATTTTAGAGCCATAAAAATATGCCAAATATACCGATCTCTTTATTTGAATTCTTGAGGAAATGGAAATCGCAATTTGTATTCGACTTGCTTGGAATTAAAAACCCAGAGGTACTAACGAGAGCTAAATTACTAAGATGCCAAATTTTAAAATAGCGCACTTTTAGACCGATCTCCAGATTTGATTTCTTGAAGACATGGAAGCCGCAAGTTTCATCCGATTTGAAATCCCAAAGTTGATATCCCAAATGTAGTTTATATCGATCAATGTGTCGATATAACTCTATTATAGACCAATCTCCCGGTTTGACTTATTGGGCCCATGGAAAGAGTAATTTTCATTTGACATACTAGCAATTGATTTGAGATACATATATACCGATATAGCAATTGATTTGAAATACATATATACCGTCGACCTATTGTTCGTATATACTTGTTTCATCTAACATATGCTCTATATGGAGTAACTAACAATTATTAAGGCAAAGCTAAGAAGTTTTAAAATATCTTGCCATTGGAGTTTCAGTAGAATTTTGTACGCCTTACATGATAGAGGGTACATAAGTTTTGGTCTGGCCGAATTTTTGGCCGAATATACTTCTCTTTCCATAAATCGTATCTTGTGATATTGGTCATAGCCTTTCATACCATTTTCGAAATATTCGACCTGTTTAAAATCTATAATATATGACCTATGAAATTTGAGTTTATAACATTCCCATATGTTAGTTAGTTATTTGCATATGGCCAATCCATTAACCATTAAAAATCACAAAGTTATGTTTAATATGCCAATATAACATAATATGAACAATTTAAATAAACATATTTATATTGACATTATACTGTATTTATTTGTTAATTATATAAACTTAACCAAATCGTTGACAATGTTAAACTAATAAAGGTATAACTATTTTTTTTTCAATTAATTAACATAAACATTTGATTGGATTATGGACCTCAAAAATAAATGACAGGAATAAATTTTGTGCAATAGATAATTAAAGCATTTTACACTCAAGAAAAAAAATGTAATTGGATGCAAATATTTATACCCTGTGGAACAGTGTGGCGCAGGCTATAAATGTAACACCCAGAAGGAGACGAGATAGACACATGGTGTCTTTGGCAATAATGCTCAGGGTGGGTCCCTGGGTCGATATAACCATGTCCGTCCGTCTGTTTGTGAACACATTTTTGTGATCAAAGTCTAGGTCACAATTTAAGTCCAATCGCCTTCAAATTTGGCACATGTTCCTAATTTGGGTCAGAATAGAACCCTATTGATTTTGGAAGAAATCGGTTCAGATTTAGATATAGCTCCCATATATATATTTCGCCCGATATGGACTAATATGGTCCTAAAAGCCAGAGTTTTATACCGATTTGCTTGAAATTTTGTAGAAACATAACACTTAGTCGTATAGTCAAGTGTGCAAAAGTTGATTGAAATCGGTTCAGATTTAGATATAGCTCCCATATATATCTTTCGCCCGATATGGACTAATATGGTCCTAAAAGCCAGAGTTTTGGCCCAATTTGGTTGAAATTGCACAGGGAGTAGATTTAGCATTGTAGCTATGCGTGCCAAATTTGGTTGAAATCGATTCAGATTTAGATATAGCTCCCATATATATCTTTCGCCCGATATGCACTTATATGGACCCAGAAGCCAGAGTTTTATCCCGATTAGCTTGAAATTTTGCACAAGGACTAAAATTGGTAGTATAGTCATGTGTGCAAAATTTGATTGAAATCGGTTCAGATTTAGATATAGCTCCCATGTATATCTTTCGCCCGATATGGACTTATATGGCCCCAGAAGCCAGATTTTTGGCCGAATTTGGTTGAAATTTTGCACTAGGAATACAATTACCCAGCAAAAAAAGCGTCGCCAAAAAAGTAATGAAAATGTTCTTCTTGGATCCGGAAGTGGTGCAAAATTTACGCAGAAGCGATGAATTTAACATGGGCTTGTCATAGGACGGAAGTCCTCCCTTTCAACAGCCGTTTCACTGAATTTGCATCACTTCTTTTGGTGTGATCCGAATTCAATGTTTTGGATGTAACTAAAAAAAATTCTGTGATATTTTGTCAAATAAATAATTTTTATAATTTTTTATAATTTTTAATGGATTCTAACGCTTGTCAGAAACGTTTGACCTCAAATATTTTCAAAAATTCACAATTTTTTCAGATTGGATTTAGCATTTTTTTCGACAAAATTTAAATGATTTGTACCATTTTATGAATTCTTACTCTGTTTTTAACCTATTTGAAACAAAAAAGTTAAAATTACCCATTAAAAATATGAAAAACCCAAGTTATAAAAAACTGAATTAAAAGAACTTCCAGGGTTGTTAAAATAAGGAACATCATTGGGAGTGCATCTTCTGGAAGTGCTTCTAAAGTTGTGGCTTTGGAAGAACTTCCAAATTTTTTTGCTGGGTAGTAATATAGACTTGTGTGCCAAATTTGATTGAAATCGGTTCAGATTTAGATATAGCTTCCATATATATGTTTTTCTGATTTTGACGAAAATGTTTTATCATCGCTTAAGAGCGTATATTCCATCCAATCCGCGTAAAATTCTTTATGTTAAAATTACACCCTCAAAAATCAAAAGTGAGAGGGTCCATAAAAATCGGTAATTTAATACAAACAAGATATTAACAGATTTCCCACCGATTAACATCCGTAGAAAAATATTATTTATGTACAGGCTTTTAATGTTCTAAAAAAAAACTAAACAAAAATTTCCTTTTTTGTATTATTTTATTTTATTTTTTTGTGAATTTTCAATTGCCAACCCCCAAACCAAAACTGATTCTTCAATAACAATTTTCCCATATTTACTAAATTTATATTCTTTATTGTCTTTTTCAGACCGATTCTGCAAATTTAGAGTCCATTTTAAATGACATTGAAGCCATATCGGAAGACATTTTAGCCATACAATTGGAAAAATCTCGATCAAGGGAAAATCTTGCTGGCAAGGCAGCGAAAGCGATCACAAAAGCAAATGCACCCCTACAACAAAACAATAAAAATTCCAAACCTTATAGATCTGAAATGAATCTACTTCTCACCTATGATGGAGATAATCCTACGATAATACAGGCTCATCCCTCCACAAATTTAAATAAAAGTTCCACAGAAAACCCAGGAGACAATGGAACCGGAAGGAGAACAAGATCATTGGAAAGGGATCACACAGATAGTCCTTCGCCGAATATACCAGATCCCATGCAACCATTTCCAGATAATCGTAAATATATAGGATTTGATCATTTAAATAGTGTAGCAGCTGCATCTATGGCTGCATCTACAGCGGCTATAACTACAACAGTGGAGTCACCGAGAATTGTAGTGGCTGCCACAGGAACACAAACATCACCAGTTATAGCTACACCCCATGGTCATAGGACACATTTACCTTTATCACCTCTGGTCACCAATTTGAATATACCTTTGCAGGGCAATGGTAAATCCATTCCTCCCACACCGCCTGCCCGTTCATTTCCCTCACCGTTGAATATTAAATGTGCCGGTATACAAAGAAGTTCTTCAGTGAGCTATAAGACAAATGCCATACAATCACCGACAGGTTCTCCCATACCATGTGCTGGAGTACATCCCAATAAAAGTCATCTGTTTTCAGCAATAGCAAATGCAGCGGCGAAAAGAGCACAATTTCGATCACAACCAACACATATGACAAGATCTCTAGAAACGGATTGTCTACTCGAGAGTGCCAATGAAAATTCGCTAACAAGTGATAAGAATGAAAAGGAGGTTAGTATGGGATTTTATTGTGGTTCGCTTGAATAATTTTTATGCGGATGTGAAAACAAAAATTCTCTGCATACGTTTTTGGCAGAAATATCGTTGAGAATTTCCAAAAAGTGGCAAAAAAAAATGGCAATGGTATATAAAAATTCGATTAATTGTTACAAGTTTTCGATTTAGCAGTGCCGATTTTACAAGGAACATGTTGGTATTTAGTCCATATTTCCCTAAGTCGGAAGAATATATACATGGAGGTTTTGTCTCAATCTGAGCCAATTTTGACCAAATTTGGCACACATTAAAAAAAATGTTAATGCAATTCCTTTGAAAAATTTCAAAATTTTCAGAGTGAAACTTTGGCTTCCGTAGTCATATGAGAGTAAATCGGACGAAAGATATATATGTGAACTATATATAAATCTTAACCGATTTCAACCAAAATTATTAGGCATATGCAGAAGCCTAATTCTACTCTCTGTGCAAAACTTCCAGTAAATTGGATTAAAACTTTGGATTCTGTAACAAATTGGCTTAAAACTCTGGCTTCTGTGGCCTTATAAGTGGACATCGGGCAAAAGATGCACATGGGAGCTATATAAATCTGAAATGATTTCTCCCAAAATCAGGAGGGTTTTATTCTGACCCAAATCACATAATTATGCCAAATTTGTCAACTGGACCTAAAACTGCCACCTAGACTTTGATTACAAAAATGTGTTCACAGACAGACGGACGGACGGACGGACAGATGAACGGACGGACATGCCTTGATCGATTCAGGGGCCGTCGCTGAGTATTATTGCCAAAGACACTAAGTGTCTATCTCGTCTCATTCTGGGTGTTTCAAACATATGCCTAGAATACCCTGTTCCACAGTGTGGCGCGGGTATAAAAAGAAACAGGTATATACAGCAGTAAGTTCGGCCGGGCCGAATCTTAAATACCCACCACCATAAATCAAATATAATAGTTTCCTTTTAAAACTCTTCATCGTAGCGCGTTAGTTGATAATATATAGAACTTCAGGGGGTTTGATGACAAATATTCTCCCCAGAAAATCAGTTGATCAAGTACGCTTCCCGAAGATAAATTTAAGCATTCTTCCTAAAGAAGAGTTTTCTATTCTGAAGAACGAAATTTTAGACAAGCAAAGTTTCCTTTTGACACAAATTTTAGAGACAATCGTTGAATCACTTATCAAAATTTGGATTATTTGCTCTAAACGAAAATACTTTATACGAAAGGGGAATTTCGTTTGTCTAAAATTTCATTCCGGAGGAAAATATTTTTTTCTTTTGGTGTACCGTCAAGAAGAGAATTCGGTCTATATCGAAGCCTTACTAAATCGACCGGTAAAAATAAATGCGACACAAATTTTTGAGGGTCTACAATACCAGTATATTTATATTTTCGAGCAAATCGGATAAAAACTACGATTTCTAGAAGCCCAAGGAGTTAAATCGGGAGATCGGTCTATGCAGTGTGTCGATCCAAAACATGGTTCGACACACACCATATTCAGCTGACCTATTTGTGGTCAGCCGGATTCTAGAAGTCCTAGAAATAAATTCTAGAGGTAGGTTAATATAGGGGCTATACCAAAACATAGACCAATACTTACCATTTTCCACACATCTCTTAATGGTCCTCAAATATCTCTAAAAATCCAATTTCAGACGAATTCTAGAAGAACAAGAAGTATAGTCGAGAGATCGATCTATATGGGGGCTACACCAAAACATCGACCAATACACCCCAATTGCGACACACTTATCTGTGGTCCCATAATACCTCTAAATTTTCAATTTCAGACAAATGGGACAGTATATACAGTGTCTAGACGCTCAAGAAGTAAAATCGGGAGATCGGTCTATATGGAAGCTATACCAGACGATGGACCAATATGCGCCATTTGCGCTACACCCACTTTTGGTACTAAAATATCTCTAGATTTCAAATATCAGATAAATCGGATAGTAAATAAAGTTTCTAGAAGCCCAAGAAGTAAAATCGAGAGACCGGTCTATATGGGTGCTATACCAAAACATGGACCGATACTCACCATTTTTGGCACACCCCTTTATGGTTCAAAAGTACCTCTAGATTTTTAATTTCAGGCAAATTGGATAAAAACTACGGTTTCTATAAGCCCAAGAAGTAAAATCGGGAGATCGGTCTATATAGGGGCTATACCAAAAGATGGACCGATGCGTCCCATTTTTGCCACACCTATTTGTAGTCTTAGAATACCTTTAGATTTTAAATTTTTAGCGAATCGGATAGTAAATACAGTGTCTAGACGCTCAAGAAGTAAAATCGGGAAATCGGTATATATGGGTGCTATACCAAAACATGAACCGATACTCACCATTTTTGGCACACCCCTTTATGGTTCAAAAGTACCTCTAGATTTTTAATTTCAGGCAAATTGGATAAAAACTACGGTTTCTATAAGCCCAAGAATAAAATCGGGAGATCGGTCTATATGGGAGCTATACCAAAACATGGACCGATACTCACCAATTTCGGCACACCTTTTTATGGTCCTTGAATACCTCTAGATTTCAAATTTCAGGCAAATCGGAAAGTAAATACCGTTTCTAGAAGTCCAAGAAGTAAAATCAGGAGATCGGTCTACATGGGGGCTATACCAAAAGATAGAGCGATACGCCCCATTTTTCCACACCTTTTTATGGTCCTAAAATACTTCTAGATTTCCAATTTTAGGCAAATTGAATAAAAACTACAGTTTTTAAATAGCCCAAGACCCCAAATCCGGAGTTCGGTTTATATGGGGACTATATCAAAACTTGGACCGATATAGCCCATCTTCGATCGAAACATGGACCGAAAGGCACCATTTACGGCACACCGACTCCCAATTTGGCTTGCGGAATCTCTTAGAAAAGCAAATTTTATCCGATCCTGTTAAAATTTGGTACGAGATCTCTAACAACCATGCAAAAATTGGTACATATTGGTTGATAATTATATATAGACCCCATATAAACCGATCCCCAGATTTTGCTTGCCGAACCTCTTGAAGTAGCAAATTTCATCCGATGCGGTTGAAATTCGGTACGTGGTGTAGTATATGGTCTCTAAAAACCATGCAAAAAATTGGTCCATATCGGTCGATATTAACCCATCCCCAGATTTGACTTCCGGAGCCTCTTACAGAGGCAAAATTCATCATATTCGGTTGAAATTTGGTACGAGGTGTTAGTATATGGTCTATAACAACCATGCAAAAATTGGTCCATATCGGTCGAAATTATATATAGGAAATTTCATACGATCCGGTTGAAATTCGGTACGTGGTGTAAGTATATGGTCTCTAACAACCATACAAAAATTGGTCCATATCGGTTCATAAGTATATACTAGCGTAACCCGGCCCGCTTCACTGCGCCTTCCGAAGCGTATTTGTAGGAACATTTTGCGTTAACTTAGTCAACCATATCCTTCGTGCTGAAAACAAATTCAAAAAGATTTGAATTCTTTCAAACAAATCGGACTACTTGCTTTTTCGTTTATAGGTACGGACAAAACGGCCAAAGGGAACCCTCTCCCCACCTTCGCTCCATCCCGACCTGATATCGATGGTCCCTATAAATTCTATCGAAGTAAATCGACAAAGTTTATTTCAAATTTCCCCTTCCCCAACCAGATATCGAAAAATCATATACTAATTTAAAAATCATGTAAAAATTCACCTCCTCCCACGTTCCCTGTAAATTTCGTAACCTCACCCATTTTTCCGTAAAATTTCAGCCGGGGGAGTTTATTTTTGTTTTCAGTGGACTTTAAAAAAAAGTCGTGCAAAGGAGTGGTCCCCCTCCCCCACCAAATATCGAAAAATAATGTAGCGGATTTTTGTCTAGATGCCAACCCCAACATTCAATGAAAATTTCAAGAAAATCGCATAATTTTGTTCCAAGTTTCAAAAAGTAGGGCAATGGAGGAGGTCCCCCTCCCCGTCCACATATGAAATCATTAGGTACCCCACATTAATTCCATATCCTCACCGCATGTTCTCTGTAAAACTCAGATAATTTAGAAAATTTTAGTTTTTTCAATGTACTTAAAAAAAAGTCGAACAAAGGGGAGATCCCCCTCCACTACCAAGTATCGAAATATAAAGTAGCGGATCATTGTCTAGATACCAACCCCAATCTTCAATGAAAATTTCAAGCAAATCGGTCAACTTTGGTCCAATTTTCAAAAAGTCCGACAAAGGGGAGGTTCCCCTCCGCGATCAGGTGTCAAAAAATGAGGTACCCTATTTTCACCACATGAACGCCCCGTACGATCTCTGAAAGTTTCAAGTAAATCGGTTCAACCGTTTCGGAGCCAACTCGGAACATACAAACAAACAATCAAACAAACAAATAAACAAACATAGATTGAATTTTATATATATAGATAGATAGCTCCCATATAAAGCGAGCCCCATATTTCAATTCTGGCTCTCTAATTACCGCCCAAAAGTTCACATCGGTTCGTAATTATTTTGTAGACTTCCCTATACATACCGGTCAAGAACTAGATTATATACGTGTTTAATCTGTTTGTTTGTGTAATATATTCCACATATGGACTAACTTACAATTTAGAAGACGATGTTAAGAAGTTTTAAGATACCTCGCCATCGGCATGGATAACCACAACCCAAGTAATTCGATTGTGGATAATAGTCTTTAGTAGAAGTTTCTAAGCAATCCATGGTGGAGGGTACATAAGATTCGGCCCGGCCGAACTTACGGCCGTATAGACTTGTTTTTAGTTATTTTATTCCTAATATTGGATAAATTGTGTGTTTTATTTGATTCAATATATATTTTTGTTTTGTGTAATACCTCATTTTTGATGCCTACAACTCTTTCTATATTCTTCTAAGGTTTTTGTTGTTGTTTTATTTTTACAGATGGCCGAATTTGTCAAACGAAAAGCTCGTAGAGTTTCTATTGTATGCGCTGACACAGATAGCCCAGGAACACCAGACAAGCCAACACCTACTGTGCGAACTATTCAATCACAAAATTCCACAACAGCCAGCTGCTCGGATCTGCCCACTGTTATGCAAAATCCCGCTTTGCGAAATTTCAAACAACCCAGCCTGAGTACGCCCAGTTCACCACATTCCTTGCGAAAACATGAGGGTTCACCCTTAACAACACCTGTACAACAGCCCCAATCCACAGCCCCGCAACCACCACCAACGATATCGATAACCCCAACATCACCCTTGCACCAGCATGGACGAGCCACATCATCTCATGGTAATGGATCACCACATCATCATCATCCGCATAGTAATAGTTATCCCAATACAGCAATGTCTGGAGCTCAACACCAGCAGAGGAAAAACAGTCAGGATACAATAAAAGCTAGTGCTGCTGAAATTGCATGTGCCGCTGCAAATGTGGTTAAATCGAAATGTTCCCGACGTCATTCCGAGGGTACCGTTTCCCATACAAATCAACGTAGTAGTGGGGCTAGTGGTGGTACTAATGGCGGCCATCATCATGGCCATCATAATCATCATCATCATCAGCATAGTTCATCGCTTGTTAGCAATAGCAACAATCCCCATCATAGCCATCATTCGCATCAGGATAGCAATCATGAGACGGTGGCCTCATGTTCGGATCGTAACTCGAATAGTTTAGCCTCGTCGCGTGAGTCATCTGCCAGTTTTAGTATGCGCTCGACGAGGCGGAAGCTGTCGGTTAGTTCGAATACGGGTGGTAAAATACCTTGGTGCGGATGTTGGGGAAATGGATGTTTGTGAAGTTGTAGAGTATGCTCCAAGCTATATGCGAATGATGGCTGCGAGTGGTGTATATTGTTGTTGTTGTTGCTGCAGCAGGATCTTGGCTAAATCAGTGATGCTTGCTTGCATACACTCCTGGTCATATACAAAAGGGAAATTTTGAAATCGAAATTGGAGCAAAGGTATAGGTTGTTTCCAAATGATTGAACCTCTTTGGAAAAAAGGAATATCCTTTCAATGAATTCCAGTTTATATTAATGAATGGGTGGTAATGCCTGTATTCTATAGTATTCTCATCCCACTCCAACCACTCCCAACAAAATATCCCTTGCGGCTACTGTACTCTCTATATGTGTAAATAAGATTTCTATGGTAGTTAGTTAATATGTATATGTAAAGGGTGATTCTTTTGAGGTTAGGATTTTCATGCATTAGTATTTGACAGATCACGTGGGATTTCAGACATGGTGTCAAAGAGAAAGATGCTCAGTATGCTTTGACATTTCATCATGAATAGACTTACGATCTGCCACAACGTCGAATTTTCAGTGAATGGGCCCTAGAAAAGTTGGCAGAAAATCCGCTTTTTTATCGACAAATTTTGTTCAGCGATGAGGCTCATTTCTGGTTGAATGGCTACGTAAATAAGCAAAATTGCCGCATTTGGAGTGAAGAGCAACCAGAAGCCGTTCAAGAACTGCCCATGCATCCCGAAAAATGCACTGTTTGGTGTGGTTTGTACGCTGGTGGAATCATTGGACCGTATTTTTTCAAAGATGCTGTTGGACGCAACGTTACGGTGAATGGCGATCGCTATCGTTCGATGCTAACAAACTTTTTGTTGCCAAAAATGGAAGAACTGAACTTGGTTGACATGTGGTTTCAACAAGATGGCGCTACATGCCACACAGCTCGCGATTCTATGGCCATTTTGAGGGAAAACTTCGGAGAACAATTCATCTCAAGAAATGGACCGGTAAGTTGGCCACCAAGATCATGCGATTTGACGCCTTTAGACTATTTTTTGTGGGGCTACGTCAAGTCTAAAGTCTACAGAAATAAGCCAGCAACTATTCCAGCTTTGGAAGACAACATTTCCGAAGAAATTCGGGCTATTCCGGCCGAAATGCTCGAAAAAGTTGCCCAAAATTGGACTTTCCGAATGGACCACCTAAGACGCAGCCGCGGTCAACATTTAAATGAAATTATCTTCAAAAAGTAAATGTCATGGACCAATCTAACGTTTCAAATAAAGAACCGATGAGATTTTGCAAATTTTATGCGTTTTTTTTTTAAAAAAAGTTATCAAGCTCTTAACAAATCACCCTTTATTTGTTTGTCTATTAACATAAGATAATCTCGGTTTATTGAATATGCTGTAGCTAAAGATTTAATTTTATTTTAGTTAACATGAAATCAATCAAATCAGTTATGGTTTCCCAAAATTGTATACGAATTTAAATAAATTAATCATTTATGGCAATCACCATTGATGTGGGATTGTCTACCATTTTATTTTATTTTTGTTTATGAATATTCCATAATTTTTATTTTCATAAAATTAAAGTGTTTTGAAATTCATAGAGAATTGCCTTAAAATAAATTAAGAAATAATTTATTGTATTATACGGATAGTTACACACCCACATAAAACACAAACACACACTCATACACTAATGTAAATTTATATACAAATTTTGTTTGAAAGAATAAATAAACTAAATAAATTTAATATATTTGTTATATCTTATATGGTAGAAAATTGGTGAATTCTAAGTGTTCTTGAAAAATACAAATTCCAAGAAAAACTGGAGTATGGATGTACCATAGGCCAAACTGGTAAAGACCTTCATTAAGGATTGGGAGATTTTATGCAAGCCATCATAAAATAATATAAAAGGTTTGCAATTCCGTTTGTAACACTTGGAAATATGGATTTCGAATTATCTATATTTTAATGATGAGGGCTAAATTATATGACCCTGTAAAGATGTTCGTCAGTCTGCTGTAGTCACGCTACAGCCTTTAGGTTAGGTTAGGTTAGATGGCAGCCCGATGTATGAGGCTCACTTAGACTATTCAGTCCATTGTGATACCACATTGGTGAACTTCTCTCTTATCACTGAGTGCTGCCCGATTCCATGTTAAGCTAAATGGCAAGGGACCTCCTTTTTAAAGCCGAGTCCGAACGGCGTTCCACATTGCAGTGAAACCACTTAGAGAAGCTTTGAAACCCTCAGAAATGTCACCAGCATTACTGAGGTGGGATAATCCACCGCTGAAAAAAGTTTGGTTTTCGGTCGAAGCAGGAATCGAACCCACGACCTTGTGTATGCAAGGCGGGCATGCTAACCATTGCGCCACGGGGGCTCCCTGAAATTTTGAAGCATTTTGTTTTTTTTTTATACCCACCACCATAGAATGGTGACGGGGGTATAATAAGTTTGTCATTCCGTTTGTAACACATCGAAATAACGATTTCCGACTATATAAAGTATATATATTCTTGATCAGGGAGAAATTCTAAGACGATATAACGATGTCCGTCTGTCTGTCTGTTGTAATCACGCTACAGTCTTCAATAATAAAGCAATCGTGCTGAAATTTTGCACAAATTTGAAATTTTTTGTCTGCAGGCAGGTCAAGTTCGAAGATGGGTTATATCGGTCCAGGTTTTGGTATAGCCCCCATATAAACCAACCTCCCGATTTGGGTCTTGGGCTTATTGAAATCGTAGTTTTTATCCAATTTGCCTGAAATTTGAAATCTAGGGGTATTTTATGACCATAAAGAGGTGTGCCAAAAATGGTGAGTATCGGTCAATGTTTTGGTATAGCCCCCATATAGACCGATCTCCCGATTTTACTTTTTGGGCTTATAGAAACCGCAGTTTTTATTCAATTTACCTGAAATTTGAAATCTAGAGGTATAGTAGGATCACAAATACGTGTGCCAAAAATTGTGAGTATCGGTCCATCTTTTGGTATGGTCCCCATATAAAACGACCTCCCGATTTGGGGTCTTGGGTTTATAGAAACCGTAGTTTTTATCCAAATTGTCTGAAATTGGAAATCTAGAGGTATTTTAGGACCATAAAGAGGTGTGCCGAAAATGGTGAGTATCGGTCCATATTTTGGTATAGCACCCATATAGACCGATTTCCCGATTTTACTTCTTGGGCTTCTAGAATCTGAAGTTTTTATCCTTTTTGCCTGAAATTTGAAATCTAGAGGTAGAGGCTAGAAACCGTAGTTTTTATCTGATTTGCCTGAAATTGTAAATATTCTGGCATTTTAGGCTCACAAAAACGTGTATCCGATTAAGTTTTTATCGGTACATTTGGTAATGCCTCCATATAGACCGACTTCATTTCTTGAGGGTGTAGAAGGCGCACTGATCATGAAAATTGTTTGAAACTTATGTAAAATTTCCAGATTTTACTTCTACAGATTTAAAATTTCAAATCAAGACGTTATTTTATAATTTTCTTGCACACTTACAAGAGATGTTAATGATTCCTCTAAAACTCGAAACAAAAATGGTTCTTATAAATCCAGAATCTGATATAGTCCTCATAGGTGAAATCTTTAAATTTATCTTCGGGAAGTGTCCTCAAGTCCTCAAGCTCTCCTGAAATTTCAAAGGAAACCATAATATTTGGTTCATGGTGGTGGGTATTTAAGATTCGGCCCGGCCGAACTTAGTGCTGTATATACTTGTTTTTTTTCTGTATGCAGGTCAAATTCGAAGATGAACTACCATATATCGGTTCCGGTTTTGATATATCTACCCAGTAAAAAAAGCGTCGCCAAAAAAGTAGAGAAAATGTTATTTTTGGATACGGAAGTGGTGCAAAATTGACACAGAAGTGATGCATTTAACATGGGCTCATTTTGACAGCCGTTACACTGAATTTGCATCACTTCTTAAGGTGTGATGCAAATTCAATGTTTTGAATGCGAACTAAGAAATTTTGTGATATTTTGACAAATAAATAATTTTTAAAATTTTTTATGAGATTTAACGCATTCTTAAGCTTGTGTGGAACATTTGACATAAAATATTTTCAAAAATTCGCAATTTTTCTAGAATGGATTTGACATTTTTTTTTTAGACAAAATTTAAACAATTTTTCTAGAATGGATTTGACATTTTTTTTTAGACAAAATTTAAATAATTTTTACCATTTTATTAATTCCTAATTGCAGATTTGACCTCCGGTGCCTTTTGGAGAAGCAAAATTCATCCGATCTGGTTGAAATTTGGTACGTGGTAGTATATGATATTTAACAACCATTCCAAAAGTGGTCCATATCAGTCCATAATCATATATAGACCCAATATAAACTGATCCCGAGATTTGGTTTTGGAGCCTCTTGGAGGAGCAAATTTCATCCGAGTCAGTTGAAATTTGATACATTATGCTAGTATATGGCCGTTAACAACCATGCCAAACTAGGTCCATATCGGTCTATAGTTATATATACCCCTCCGATAAATCGATCCCCAATCACACAAAAATTGGTCCATATCAAGTTCAAAATTCTATATAGCCCCCATATAAGCGACCCCCATATATCAATTCTGACTCTCTACGTATCGTGCAAAGAGTCCATATCGATTCGTAAATATTTGTAGACTTACTTGTACATAACTTTTTTGTCTAATATATACTAATATATAAATACACACAAAATTTTTTTTTCTGATTCAATCACGAAATTAATTGATCCAATTAATTTTTTAATTGAAATGTCTTCAATCACAGAAATGATAGTATCAATTAAAAAATTAATTGACAGTCAATTAAAAATTAATTGATACAATTAAAAAATTAATTGATACTATTAATTTGTGTGATTGATTTTTATTTCAATTACAAAAATTGTTGAATCAATTAAATTTTTAATTGAATATTTTTCAAAACTCAATTAAGATTTTAATTGGAAAACTTTTCGTGAAATTTTTTTCTGTGTATATCTAATATATACAATTTAGAAAACGATGTTAAGAAGTTTTTAGATACCACAACCCTAGTAATGCGATTGTAGATGACAGTCTTTCTTGGAAGTTTCTACGCAATCCATGGTGGAGGGTAAATAAGATTCGGCCTGACCGAACTTACGGCCATTGTTTTCTTATTTTATTTATTTTTTTTTTTTTTGGGTCAAATAGGATTTCTTAGATGAATTTTAATTATATCTCGAACCATTTTTTATTCCAGTTGATTTTGTTTTATCCAATAAATACCACCACCATGTAATAAAATTTATTTTATTAATATAACGCTTCAATTAAAATTAAAAAAAAAACAACAACAACAAAAATGTTATGCGATACTTAAAGTTTATTTAAATTTTATATCTTTCTTGTTAGCGTTTAGCTGGTATCTTGTTAGGCAAATGTATACAGTTACATGCACAATGCCCCTGAACAAAAAAACAACATACCAGTAAAAATCGCTAGGTTTGGGTTCCAAGGGGTCGAGGAGACAAGTGAATGTGAATATAGTACGAGTATGCTAGTGCAGGAGGATTTTCTCTTCTTAAGGGAGGTTGGGCCAAATTATTTTACGCTGTAATGCTTTGGACATTGTTTTGGTTTTTCCATACACATGCATAAAAATTAAGAAAGAAAGAAAGAAAAAACATAAAAACTTGGGCGTTATTAAAAAATGAAACAATTTATACAAATAAACAAGCCCAAGTTGCAAAAAAAGAAATCGTCGACGGCTACGACCATACCAGAAAAAAAAACATCTACAACTTTTTAATGAGTTTGTAATTATGCCGCTTAGGAGTAATGCAAATTATGAACATTCGGCATTGATGTTCCCACCCCCTGATTTCCAGGATCTTTAGATGTTACCCTCCTCCTTGTCTGTTTACTAACCGACGGATGGGGTTTACTTAGATGCTTCTTTTGATGTTGTTTTTGCTCTTCATTTTCGTGGTATTATAATGAACACATTGCCAAACAAAAGAAATATACCAATACTGGTAGTTAGGTGAGGTGTGGTGTGGGGGGCTGGAAATTGTGTATCAAATAATACTCTGTTCTTATTAAAATGCAAAAATAATTAAAATCGTAAATGTAATGAGCGAAAAACTGTTATGTCGACGAATTGCCAGTAAAACAGACAAACTTAGATTATTTTCATGGAAAATAAAAGAAAAGCAATTAGAGGTAAGTTATGCCTTCATCATTTCTCTTGAAATGTGATTCATTTCGGTGCAATAAACAAGATAAAGTTTACTACTCAAATATGGCTACTATTATATCGTATCCATATTTGAATATTGTTACAAACCCAAATATATGTAATGAACGAGAATACTCGCATCAAGGGGAAAAATATGACTTTAATATACCCATACCAGAGACGCTAATTTTGAATAAAGCACACCTCCATCAGATTATCCAAGTTGTCCATGTGGCATACTTGAGGTTATATATGATTCTATGCGTACTGAAGTATATAATAATACCAAACCATGAACATGTAATATATTTGTCGCAACCATTTTATTTTGTCGGAAGTTATGTATCTGAGTTCAGCAAGCATATTTACTTTTGGCGAGAAAACAAAAAAAAAATGTAAAAACAAGTATATACGGCCGAAAGTTCGGCCAGGCCGAATCTTATGTACCCTCCACCATGGATTGCGTAGAAACTTCTACGAAAGACTGTCATCCGCACATTTCAACTCACTCGGATGAAATTTGCTCCTCCAAGAGGCTCCAAAACCAAATCTCGGGATCGGTTTATATGGGGGCTATAAATGATTATGGACTGATATGGACCACTTTTGGCATGGTTGTTAAATATCATATACTACCACCACGTACCAAATTTCAACCAGATCGGATGAATTTTGCTTCTCCAAAAAGCACCGGAGGTCAAATCTGGCGATCGGTTTATATGGGAGCTATATATAATTATGGACTGATAGGAACTAATTCCTGCACGGTTGTTGGATACCATATACTAACATCACGTACCAAATTTCAAGCGAATGGGAAGAATTTTGCTCTTCCAAGATGCTCCGGAGGCCAAATCGGGGGATCGGTTTATATGGGGCCAATTTTTGCATGGGCGTTTGAGGCCATATATTGACATCACATACCAAATTTCAACTGAATCAGATGAATTCTGGTCTTCCAAGAGGCTCCGGAGGTCAAATCTGGTGATCGGTTTATATGGGGGCTATATATAATTATGGACCGATATGGACCAATTTTTGCATGGTTGTTAGAGACCATGTACCAAATTTCAGCCGGATCGGATGAAATTTGCTTCTCTTAGAGGCTCCGCAAGCCAAATCGGGGGATCGCATTATATGGGGGCTATATATAATTATAGACCTATGTGGACCAATTTTTGCACGGTTGTTAGAGACCATATACCAACACCATGTACCAAATTTCAGCCGGATCGGATGAAATTTGCTTCTCTTAGAGGCTCCGCAAGCCAAATCGGGGGATCGGTTTATATGGGGGCTATATATAATTATGGACCGATGTGAACCAATTTTTGCACGGTTGGTAGAGACCATATACTAACACCATGTACAAAATTTCAGCCGGATCGGATGAAATTTGCTTCTCTTAGAGGCCTCGCAAGCCAAATTTGGGGGTCCGTTTATATGGGGGCTATACGTAAAAGTGGACCGATATGGCCCATTTGCAATACCATCCGACCTACATCAATAACAACTACTTGTGCCAAGTTTCAAGTCGATAGCTTGTTTCGTTCGGAAGTTAGCGTGATTTCAACAGACGGACGGACGGACATGCTCAGATCGACTCAGAATTTCACCACTACCCAGAGTATATATACTTTATGGGGTCTTAGATCAATATTTCGATGTGTTACAAACGGAATGACAAAGTTAATATACCCCCCATCCTATGGTGGAGGGTATAAAAATTCTTCCATTATCCTGTATAAAAATAACTTACATGTTGCCTGATATGTATTGAAATAGGTATCAATTATAAAACACTCGTCTCAGAGCTTTATTGTTTACAAGCTTACAAAAGAAACATCTACCGCATTCAGAAATATTTTTTTTTGTTATGGAATTCAAGCGTGATAGTGTGATTGTTTTATGTTTGGATAGAAAGCCAAAATGTGGCCATCTTTACATTCCTTCGGAATTTAAATGTGAATAATTTTTTTTTATTTCTACCATTGTTCGTTACAGTGACAGCGCTGCATCCACGGTTGACATAGTTGGTAGAATTCTACCAAAATTGTTAGATTTTTTTACAATTTGATAGATTGGTAGAATTCTTGTGTTTTGTAAATTTTGAAAAATATTCCTCCCCAACTAAGGAGGTACTTCATACATTTTTTAAAAGAAATAAAATTTGGACAAAAGTTTACCATACCATAGAAATACAGTTTTAACAAAATTTTCTAAACAAATAAAATTTTAACAAAATTTTCTATTAAAATAAATTTTTTAAAAAATTTTTATAAAAATAAAATGTTAACAACATTTTCTATAAAAATTAAATTGTAATGGTCAATGGCATCTGATAGTATTTATCGATCGCAGAGTAGAAATAAAAGCCAAATATCGGGAAAAAGTCCTAAAGACAATATTGAAGCCCTGGTCAGATAAAGATTTCAACCGCAGACCATATATATGAGGGCGGTTCGGAGAGTTCTTAGCCTATAAAAGAAAGAGAGTAGTTAGTTTTTCAAAAATATTTTATTTTTAAATATAATCTCCAGAAACTTCAATACACTTAGTCCAACGCTCTTCTAGCAATTCTATCCCTTGTAATTGCATCTTCGTTTGAGGTAAAACGCTTGCCAGCAAGGAATTTTTTAGATTTGGGAACAAGTAAAAGTCACTGGGAGCTAAATCAGGAGAATAAGGTGGGTGGTCAAGCAACTCGTACTTTAATTCGTTAATTTTAACCAATGTTAAAACACTCTTGTGCGCTGGTGCGTTGTCATAACTTTACCAGCCGATTGAATTGTTTTTGCCTTCTTTGGGGCACTTCCTCCAGTTTCAGTCCATTGTTTGGAAACGACGCTTAAAATCCATTTTATTTCGCTTTAAACGATCCAAACAAGCTTGAGAAATGTTCATCCTTATGCGTTTTTGATGGACTGTTAACAAATGCGGCAGAAAGCTTTTTCATCTGTAGTTCTTCATGCAAAATTAAATGGACTCGATCATTTGAGATGCCAATGCTATTAGCAATTTCACGCACTTTTATTTGTCGATCACTTAATACACTTATTTTTGCATAAGCCGCCTATCATGTAAAACCTTTTTTTCGGTAAGTTCAAGTGGGGTTCATTGTTGGGTTTAATGAACTGCCTGAACTTATTCTGATAATTGGTTGATAGTTTTGCTGCAAGTAGAGGATGCTGCTGAGGAATGTGGTAATTCCGAAACGTGCATCCATCCAACCATCTTGCAGTCTATAGGGCTTTGCCCAAATAAATTTGACAAACATTCTTTTCCTCTGTTGGTTAAGATACACTTGTAGTTTAGTCAATGCATGGTTTTAAGATGAAATCAAAAACAACGACAATAAAATTTTGACAAAATTTTCTATAAAAAAGTTTTGACAAAATCTTCTATAAAAATAAAAATTTGAAAAAATTTTTAATAGAAATAAAATTTTGACAAAATTTTCTATAGAAATAAAATTTTAACAAAATTTTCTATAGAAATAAAATTTTGACAAAATTTTCTATAAAAATAAAATTTTGACAAAATAAACTAAAGGGAAAAAAGAAATATACTTTATACTATCATATACCATTTTGGGTGTTTCACCACTTTTTTAGAAGTAGCAATTTTCCCTTGTGGTGCAAGCTAAAAATATTTCAAAGTAACGTATTTTCATAATAACCACAAAATTTTGATGAAAAACTGCAAAATAACTTTTTTATTGCGTAGTATTCTTCAAATTTCCGTAGATTTTTTTTGGCTCGAGTTGCAACCGCGTCCAACACGTGGAAATGCGAGGCCAGATTTGATCGAAATCCATGCCTCAGTAGTAGAAAACTTGTCCAAGTGCTGAACATATCTCCAGAATGGATAAAACCCATAATGAAAAATGAGCTTGGACGAAATTGAAGTTTTATACCCTCCACCATAGGATGGGGGTATATTAACTTTGTCATCCCGTTTGTAACACATCGAAATATTGATCTAAGACCCCATAAAGTATATATATTCTGGGTCGTGGTGAAATTCTGAGTCGATCTGAGCATGTCCGTTCGTCCGTCCGTCCGTCCGTCTGTTGAAATCACGCTAACTTCCGAACGAAACAAGCTATCGACTTGAAACTTGGCACAAGTAGTTGTTATTGATGTAAGTCGGATGATATTGCAAATGGGGCATATCGGTACACTTTTACGTATAGCCCCCATTTAAACGGACCCCCCAATTTGGCTTGCGATTCCTCTAAGACAAGCAAATTTCATCCAATCTCACTGAAATTTGGTACATGATGTTAGTATATGGTCTCTAACAATCATGCACAAATTGGTCCACATCGGTCCATAATTACATATAGAGGCTCCGCAAGCCAAATCGGGGGATCGGTTTATATGGGGGATAAACCGATCCCCCGATTTGGCTTGCGGAGCCTCTAAGAGAAGCACATTTCATCCAATACGGCTGAAATTTGGTACATGCTGTAAGTATATGGTCTCTAATAACCATGCAAAAATTGGTCCACATCGGTCCATAATTATATATAGCCCCCATATAAACCTATCACCAGATTTGGCGTCCGGAGCCTCTTGGAAGACCAAAATTCATCTGATTTAGTAGAAATTTGGTACGTGATGTTAATATGTGGCCTCAAACACCCATGCAAAAATTGGTCCAAATCGGTCCATAATTAAATACAGGCCCCATATAAACCGATCCCCAGATTTGACCTTCGGAGCCCCTGGGAAGAGAAAAATTCATCCGATTCGGTTGAAATTTGGTACGTATAGTATATGGTATCCAACAACCATGTAGGAATTGGCTCATATCAGTCCATAATTATATATAGCCCCCATATAAACTGATCCCCAGATTTGACCTCCGGTTTCTTTTGGAGAAGCCAAATTCATCCGATCTGGTTGAAATTTGGTACGTGGTGGTAGTATATGATATTTAACAACAATGCCAAAAGTGGTCCATATCAGTCTATAATCATATATAGCCCTCATATAACCCAATCCCGAGATTTGGTTTTGGAGCCTCTTGGAGGAGCAAATTTCATCCCAGTCAGTTGAAATTTGGTACATTGTGCTAGTATATGGCCGTTAACAAACATGCCTAACTAGGTTTATATCGGTCTATAGTTATATATAGCCCTCAGATAAATCGATCCCCAATCACACAAAAATTGGTCGATATAAAATGCATAATTGTATATAGCACTCATATAAGCGACCCCCATATTTTAATTCTGGGTCTCTACGTACCGTGCAAATGTCCATATTTGTAGACTTACCTATACATAATATATATACCACATATGGACTAACTCACAATTTAGAAAACGGTGTTAAGAAGTTTTAAGATACCACAACCCAAATAATTCAAGTGTGGATGACAGTCTTTCGTGGAAGTTTCTTCGCAATCCATGGTGGAGGGTACATAAGATTCGGCCTGGCCGAACTTACGGCCTTGTTAAATGTCCACTTGTTAAATGTCCACTTGTTAAATGTCCGCAAGCTCATCGTTGAACCAAAAATTATACTTGGAGCCACGAGGTTATGCCCTTGCTTCAAAATTTTCAGTCACCGAGTGATGACTAAGGCAACCAATTCGAACAAATCTAAACTGTTTCTGAACTGATTATGGATCGAGATGAACAAACTTTTGCTCGGTTCCTAGAGGGCATATGATAACTTAGCGTACAAAAATTCTACCTGTTCCGATGAAATTTACTCCTCCAAGAGGATCCCCAAGTTAAATCTAGGGATCGGTTTATATGTGGGCTATATATAATTATGGAGCCATAATGACCAATGTATAGGTCGTATATTGACATCGTAGCCACCAAGGTGCAATAGTTAGCCTGCCCGCCTTGCATACACAAGGTAGTGTGTTCGATTCCTGCTTCGACCGAACACCAAAAAGTTTTTCAGCGGTGGATTTCAAAGCTTCTCTAAGTGGTTTCACTGCAATGTGGAACTCCGTTCGGGCACGGCTATAAAAAGGAGGTCCCTTGTTATTGAGCTTAACATGGAATCGGGCAGCACTCAGTGATAAGAGAGAAGTTCACCAATGTGGTATCACAATGTACTGAATAGTCCAAGTGAGCCTGATACATCGGGCTGTCACTTAACCTAACCTAACCTTGACGTCAGATATTAAGTTCTAGCAGGATTGGTTGATGCTCCAGAGGCCAAATCCAAGGAACGGTATATATAAGGGCCGTATATCATTATAGACCCATTTGGACCAATTTCTGGTATAAACTTACATGACGTACCAGATTTCAGCTCTTTCAAGATTCACCAGAAATCAAATGTGAGGTCGCTTTATCTATAATAACGTTGAAATAAGTTACACGCGCTAAATGTAATTGTACAAATTCATTTTTCATGAGACACAGTATAGACTGACGAGTGATTTGCAAAACATTTCAATTCTTTTACACGGATACGCTTTAGAACTACATACACAAATTTGGTTCAAATAAAGAAAGATTTCCACACAAAATTCAATGCTATCTTTGGATATGCAATAATCAGTGAGACTCAAGTGATTTTCCGCACACGCAACAATAGAATACATTAGCATGCATGGGGTTTTCATTTAAATTATGGCCACTAAATATCATTGTAGTTCCTGTTGATGACATTATGGTCTCTATGGAGTATCCTCTCCATTCTGCCATACATTAACATATCTTTGTCTTCTTATTGTCCTGGTGTCATAGGCATAAATGGAGGAATACATATGTATATATACAAACTGCTTATCTACCCAGTGGTCGCATTAATTAAAATGGGGTTAAGCTGCTTTTGAATAGAACGCCGTTTTAAATTGTTAAAGGCCTTGAATATAACAAACTGCATAAGTGCATGGCCAAAATCGAAATCTAAATTTTTTTTGCTTCACAAAACCGATGAAAAACAAGTAAGGAAAGTCTAAAGTCGGCCGCGGCTGACTATAATATACCTGCGCCACTTTCATCTACATTTTCGACACCATCTCAAATCCTATACATATGTTTAAATCTAAGCCATAATGTACAACATTCATTAAACTTCTACAAATTCTCTAGACCTAAAATGTAATTTTAGAGGTGTAGAAAGTTTGATTAATTTTTACAAGTTTTCGACTTAGTAGTGGCGATTTCATAAGCGACATGTGGATATTTTGGCCATGTATTTGCCCATATCGGAAGAACATATATATGGGGCTTTGCCTCAATCTGTCTCAATCTCTCTTGTACTAACTTATAATCCCTGTTCCACAGTGTGGCGCACTGTATAGAAAAAATATAAAAAAAAACAAGTATATACGGCCGTAAGTTCGGCCAGGCCGAATCTTATGTACCCTCCACCATGGATTGCGTAAAAAATTCTACGAAAGACTGTCATTCACAATCGAATTACTTGGGTTGTGGTATCTTAAAACTTCTTAACATCGTTTTCTAAATTGTGAGTTAGTCCATACGTGGTAGAGAGCCAGAATTGAAATATGGGGGTCGCTTATATCGGGGCTATATGAATTATGAACTTGATATGGACCAATTTTTGTGTGATTGGGGATCGATTTATCTGAGGGATATATATAACTATAGACCGATATGGACCTAGTTAGGCATGGTTGTTACAGGCCATATACTATGTACCAAATTTCAACTGACTCGGATGAAATTTGGCCCTCCAAGAGGCTCCAAAACCAAATCGCGGGATCGGTTTATATGGGGGCTATATATGATTATGGACTGATATGGACCACTTTTTGCATGGCTGTTAAATATCATACACTACCACCACGTACCAAATTTCAACCAGATCGGATGAATTTTGCTTCTCCAAAAGGCACCGGAGGTCAAATCTGGGGATCGGTTTATATGGGCGCTATATATAATTATGGACCGATTTCGACCAATTTTTGCATGGGTATTTGATGCCATGTATTAACACCACGTACCAAATTTCAACTGAATCAGATGAATTTTGGACTTCCAAGAGGCTCCGGAGGTCAAATCTGGTGATCGGTTTATATGGGGGCTATATATAATTATTGACCGATGTAGACCAATTTTTGCATAGTTGTTAGATACCATATACTAACACCATGCACCCATTTTAAGCCGGATCGTATGAAATTTTCTTCTCTTAGAGTCTCCACAAGCCAAATCTGGGGATCGGTTTATATGAGTGCTATATATAATTATGGACCGATGTGGACCAAGTTTTTCATGGTTATCAAAGACCATATACTAACACCATGTACCAAATTTCAGCCGGATCGGATGAAATTTGCTTCTCTTAGAGGCTCCGAAAGCCAAATCGGAGGATCGGTTTATATGGGGGCTATATATAATTATGGGCCGATGTGGACCAATTTTTGCATGGTTGTTAGAGACCATATAGTACCACCATGTACCAAATTTCGGATGATCCGGCTGAAATTTTTCGTTCGGAAGTTAGCGTGATTTGAGCAGACGGACGGACACGCTCAGATCGACTCAGAATTTCACCACTACCCAGAATATATATACTCTATGGGGTCTTAGAGCAATATTTCGATGTTTTACAAACGGAATGACAAAGTTGGTATACCCCCCATCCTATGGTGGAGGGTATAAACAAAAAAAAAAAAAACTTTACATGAACTTGGCAAGCGATATAGAGGGTATTTCATTTTACGCCATATATTCGGGATATACATTTTCCCCCTGCCCGGCATTTGCATTTCTTAAGAACTTTCCTTTATATATGGGAGCTATATTTAAATCTGAACCGATTTCTTCCAAAATCAATAGGGTTGTATTTTGTCCTAAGAAGCCACATATTTGTGCGAAAGTCGACCTAGACTTTGATCACTAAAATGTGTTTAGAGACAGACGGACGGACGGACTTGGCTAGATCGACTCAGGGCCGACCCTGAGCATTAATGTCAAAGACACAATATGACTATGTCGTCTCCTTCTGGGTGTAGCAAACATATGTTCTAACTTATAATACCCTGTTCCACAGTGTGGCACAGTGTATAAAAAACATAATTTCCCAAATTTCTTCAAATCTCCCAATCCCCAAATTTCTCTCATTCTATGAAAAATGCCTAATTTTAGTACAAATCCACAATACTGGCAATTCTGAATGGAAAGTGTAAATAAATTTGATGGTGAAAAGTAGTCTGATGATGTTATTGTGGCCCTTAATGTTTAACTTAATTCCTTATTATATCCACTGGTTAATTAAATACACTCTCACATTAATGTAGTACACTTAGAGTAGGATGTAGTAGTGTACATCAGTTTTCGGGTACTTAGAATCTGTACTAAATGACATTGCCTTTGCCTGTTGTTGTCATTTCAAGAATGCTGTTGTGTGGGCTAGTGTTCCTGTGTTGCTGTGTGTCAGAGCCACAATATCAGTGTGTCATTATCGTTATGAACCGTAGCACTACTGCTACAGCTAATACAGAGACCAATTAATGCCACATACGCATCTATTCTAAATTCTCCCATGCACCACAGCGACAGAATATTTTCTCTCATTCATACAGAGAAGACTGTAACATATGGTATGGCAAAAATTAAATCGCAGTATACGTGGTTATTTAAAAATGCTACATATTCACTGATGTCATATCCAATCATCTTGAAAACGCACACTGACACACAAAAATGTCAGAGTACCTTGAGTTTATTTCCAATAGGGGAATGAATGAGAATATTAAAGAAAATGGATTCCCCTAAAATATTTTTAGCGTATCCCTCAGCCTGAAGTATTTATTGTGATTATTATTTTGGTCCGTTTATTAGTTTCTAAAATTTCCCATATGATTAAGCTATCAGATCTAAGGTTGTTTTTCGCAAGTATTTATATTGTTACGTTTTTTAATTAACCATACATAACTTGAATTCGTTGTTTCAAAGTTTATGAGTAATCAACATCTCTTTTTGGCATTGCTAGCACGGTTGCCACTCGAGCCAAAAAAATATACCAAATTTTGGAGAAATTTTACCAGAAAACTACCAAACAAAAAATGTGTTTATCCAAAGTTTGTTTCTACAGAAAATTTTGCGAAAATTTTATTTCCTTAGTATATTTTGGGAAATTTTATTTCTATAGAAAATTTTGTGAAATTTCCATACCTATTGAAAATTTTGTCAAAATTTCATATCTATTGAAAATTTTGTCAAAATTTTATTTCTATAGAATAAAATTTTGTTCAAATTTTATTCTATAGAATAACATTTTGTCCAAATTTTATTCTATAGAATAAAATTTTGTTCAAATTTTATTCTATAGAAA
Organism: Haematobia irritans; assembly: GCF_050003625.1. Classification (NCBI taxonomy): domain Eukaryota; kingdom Metazoa; phylum Arthropoda; class Insecta; order Diptera; family Muscidae; genus Haematobia; species Haematobia irritans. Next base: position 31,053,670 of record NC_134397.1, read on the forward strand.
ACTTTGTCAACATTTTATCTCTCTAGAAAAATGTTGTCAAAATTTTATTTCTATAGAAAATGTTTTCAAAAATTTTATTTCTGAAGAAAATTTTGTCAAAATTTTATTTCTCTAGAAAATGTTGTCAAAATTTTATTTTTATAGAAAATTTTGTCAAAATTTTATTTTGTATAGAAAATTTAGTCAACATTTTATTTCTATAGAAAGTTTTGTCATAATATTATTTCTGAAGAAAATTTTGTCAAAATTGTATTTCGTTGTTGTTTGATAGTTGACTTTTAAACTGTTAATTATATTGGTTTAGTTCGGCTTTAGGTCATGTGAATAAATAAAAATAATAATTACAACTCACAAAAACAACAACACATGACTTCAAGACGAACTAAACAAATAGAATTAAAATTTTATTTCTATAAAAAATTCAGTCAAACTTTTATGCCTATAGAAAATTTTGTCAAAATTTTATTCCTATAGAAAATTTTTAAAAGAATTTTATTTCTATAGAAAATTTTGTCAAAAATATTACTTCTATAGAAAATTTTGCGAAAATTTTATTTCTATAGAAAATTTGTGAAAATTTGCAAAATCTACCAACAGGTCAAGAATTATACAAGAATTTGATACAATTCTACTGTGACAACCGTGATTGCGAGCCGAAACAAAGAGAAAAACTTTAAAAATGTAAGGTTGGTAGTATAGAGCGAAATAATCAGGAGTGACGAAGTTGAATAGACACAGTGTTACCAGTATTGGTGATTTTTCCCCAAATTGGGGATCGGTTTATATGGGGCTATATATAATTATGAACCGATATGGACCAATTTTTACATGGTTGTTAGAGACCATATACTAACACCACGTACCAAATTTCAACCGAATCGGATGAAATTTGCTTCTCTTAGAAGGTCCGGAAGCCAAATCTGGGGATTGGATTATATGGGAACTATATATAATTATCGACTGATGTGGACCAATTTTTGCATGGTTATAAGACACCATATACCAACACCATGTACCAAATTTCAGCCAGGTCGGATGAAATAAATGTCCATGGAGTCCAAATGGATGATTCTGAACACTTATTTCCGTAAAATCGGATGCGAATTGCACTGGATATGGGTGCTAGAAAACCCTGAAACGAGATAGACAATCTTTGACCAAAAACAAATCTGTGGAAAATTTCCGACCGATAGTTCCATCGTTAAAGGCTGTAGGGTTATTACGAGTACAACAGACAGGCGGAGAGACAGATATCGTTCGATCGTCTTAGAATTACTCGCTTATAAAGAAACTAGTTAGACCCCCATCACCATCTCATTGTGGTAGATATAAAAACTATACGAGTATAAAAATTATACAACTTTCACTTTAATCTTTGCTGCTATTTTCTCAAATTAGCAAATTAAAAATTGTTTAAGACCAAATTTCGTTGATGATAGCTATAGCATTTCTTTGCCTTACTGCAGTATTTATATGACATATTCCGCCCCACTTACCAAATTTGAATTTAATGACATAAAATGTTATTGTGACACCCCCCTCTGTTTTGCCTTAAGCATGAAATGAATGATGAAAAAGTGCACTTAATTTGGGTACACTTGTAATTTGGTTTTTATTTCATTTTTTAACATTTGTGATCTGCACTTTTTGGTTGATGTTGCTTTTTTAGCGTAGCAATTAAAACTTTACTGTGTCGTATTCGTATTTTTATAACTTAAGCTGGGGGAATTTTTATCATGTAATTGATTAACAATAAAATAAAATAAAAAATAAAAACTCAAATGCCACCACCATTGCTTTGGTGAGACTGTCGAATTGGTGATGATGTTGCACTGGATGGATAAATGGCATTGAAATGAGATGCAAAAAAAAAAAAAAAACAGCAAGACTAGGCCATACACAATGGTACTCATCAGGTCGAAGAAGAGGAAGAAAACAAGTAGACAATTTTATTTATTTGCTGTAATTGCTTATTCATTTATTCAAAATGTTGTTACTCTTTATGGGGTAACAAATTTTTGCCTGCTGCAACTCCAACCAACTGCCTTCGTTTCTCATCTAGAATTTTGTTTTACTCATTCAATCACATCACACAAATGGTGTTTTTACATCAAAGCCATCATTCAGGAAAAATCGACAATTTATTTAGTAATCTGTGTTCCCATTGAGGATCTGCCTTGGACTGTCGTATGGAACATGGAATACGATTCACAGGGAGTCATCACCCACTCACATAGTGAGAATAAATGTGCCAAATGGTTTTTGCTGTCTTCCTCAATTTAATCTACTTTTGGGAATTTTGTTCATTGGTTTTGTTTTTTATTTTATCACTCTACTTGAAATGATTATTTTATTCAATCTACCAATGAGCCTCTTTGTCCAGTGAACGAGCGAAGTAAGTACACCAATAAGTTGATGTAATTTTTGGCATTTAATTTTATGGATTTCATTGCTCTGATACAAAAAGACAAGCGCAAATGAAATAATCAAAAAAGCTATAAAGAGAAAAAATGGTACGGAAGTTGAGGAATTCAGGTTAAATTCCTAGTCCTTCCTTTTGGGTAAAATCTACACTAAAAGCTTTATATGAAGCTCTGAACATAATAAATGGCTATATTTAAGTAAAATGATCCGATCAGCTCTGACAATGATCCGATAAACTCCTAGGCCTAAAAACACACCATTTTATACAATTAAAGGAATATGATCACTTCAAACATGTTTCAAGACCGAAATTTTATTTTTGTAAAGTTTTGAAAAACAAAACAACTGAAAGTCAACTTTAGATTCTGATCCCTATAGATGGCGTTGAAAACATCTTACTTTCCTTTTCTTTGCCGATTTTTATCAACCTTATTTACCGCAAACGGTGACCATTACATTACGGTGGCTAAATCAACTTTTATTGTGGTGGCTAAATCAACTATTTATTTAGATTTTTAAGTTGCATACGTTGCAAATGTTTCTTTAAAGTGACAACCCGATCTACTTCAGGCTCACTTAGACTATTGCGTCCATTAGACTATCGCCTCCACTAAAAGTACCAATTACATATGGGCACTTCTAGTTTTAACCACTGAACCTACTCGATTATTTTCTTCTGCTAAACCAATCAGATTGTTCCAAAAACATTAGCAGACTTCTAAAGTTAACGTTTTCCAGGTCTGCCAGTAATCTAAAGCTATATGCCCCTAAAATTCGCTTACGCCTTACCAGGGTAGCAATTTTGGTGCGATCGGACCAAAATTGGTCCAAAAAATTATTCATTTTTAAATTTGGTCCGATGGTCGGACCAATTGGAATTTGGTTGATCTTGGTCCATTTTCGTCAAATTGGTAATTTTTTCAAAATTTTCTAAAGAAATAAAATTTTGACAACATTTTCTATAGAAATAAAATGTTGACAAAATTTTGTACAGCAATATAATTTAAAAGAATTTTGTATAGATAAAACAAGTAAGGAAAGTCTAAAGTCGGGCGGGGCCGACTGTATTATACCCTGCACCACTTTGTAGATCTAAATTTTCGATACCATATCACATCCGTCAAATGTGTTTGGGGCTATATATAAAGGTTTGTCCCAAATACATACATTTAAATATCGCTCGATCTGGACAGAATTTGATAGACTTCTACAAAATCTATAGACTCACAATTTAAGTCGGCTAATGCACTAGGGTGGAACGCAATGTTAGTAAAAAATATGGGAAACATTTAAATCTGAAGCAATTTTAAGGCAACTTCGCAAAGTTTATTTATGACTTATCGCTCGATATATATGTATTACAAATTTAGGGAAATTAGAGTCATTTTACAAGGAAAATGTTGGTATTTTGACCATTTTTGTCGAAATCAGAAAAACATATATATGGGAGCTATATCTAAATCTAAACCGATTTCAACCAAATTTGGCACGCATAGCTACAATGCTAATTCTACTCCCTCTACAAAATTTCAACTAAATCCAAGTTAAAAATTGGCCTCAGTGGTCATATGAGTGTAAATCGGGCGAAAGATATGTATAGGAGCTATATCTAAATCTGAACCGATTTCAATCAAATTTTGCACACTTGACTATACTACTAATTGTACTCCTGGTGCAAAATTTCACCCAAATTCGGCCAAAAATCTGGCTTCTGGGGCCATATAAGTCCATATCGGGGGAAAGATATATATGGGAGCTATATCTAAATCTGAACCGATTTCAATCAAATTTTGCACACTTGACTATACGACTAAGTGTTATGCTTGTACAAAATTTCAAGCAAATCGGAATAAAACTCTGGCTGCTGGGTCCATATTAGTGCATATAGGGCGAAAAATATATATGCGAGCTATATCTAAATCTGAACCGATTTCTTCCAAAATCAATAGGGTTCTATTCTGACCCAAATTAGCAACATGTGCAAAATTTGAATGCGATTGGACTTAAATTGCGACCTAGACTTTGATCACAAAAATGTGTTCACAGACAGACGGACGGACAGACGGACATGGTTATATCGACTCAGGGACCCACCCTGAGCATTATTGCCAAAGACACCATGTGTCTGTCTTGTCTCCTTCTTGGTGTTACAAACATATGCACTAACTTATAATACCCTGTTCCACAGTGTGTCGCAGGGTATAAAAATATGCGAAAATTTTTTAAAAATTTTAAATAGAAATAAAATTTTTCGATAGAAATAAAATTTTGACAATATTTTCTATAGAAATAAAATTTTGAAAAAAATTTCTTTAGAAATAAAATTTTGAAAAAAAAAATCTTTAGAAATAAAATTGTGAAAAAATATTCTATAGAAATAAAATTTTGACAAAATTTTCTATAGAAATAACATTTTGACAAAATTTTCTATAGAAATAAAATTTTGACAAAATTTTCTATAGAAACAACATTTTGACAAAATTTTATATAGAAATAAAATTTTGACAAAATTTTATATAGAAATAAAATGTTGACAAAATGTTCTATAGAAATAAAATTTTGACAAAATTTTCTATAGAAATAAAATTTTAATACAACTTTCTATAGAAATAAAATTTTGAAAAAATTGTCAAAAGAAGTAAATAGAAATAAAAATTTTGAATAGAAATAAAAATTTTAACTTTCAAATGTTATTAATTTAATTTGGAAAAATGGTCCGCTGGTATGAATTTTGGTCCAATCTTGGAAAAATGGTGGTCCAAAATAAAAATTCAGTGTGGCAACGCTGCGCCTTATACAAAATGCAGGACATTCACACAAGATTCCTTTTCCTCCTCATCATGATATTATACTTTGGGCCAAAAGGTTTAGCAAACTCGCCTATCAGGGAGCGACTCGTTACAGCATATATCAGGATTGATATCTGACGTGTTGAGAACACTAGCGTATCTAGTGTGCGGTTTAAGTTGAAATGGGACCATATTTGCTTGGTGTCATTATAACCCTTGCAATTCTTCCATCGAACATTTGTCATCATAACAGCCTTGTCACGCAGTAAGAGTTTGCATGTAGCTGGAACCATAACAACAGATTCTAGTTCCCCTGGAATATGTAAGGTATATCCCAGCCTTGCTAACTCATACGCTTCGCAGTTCCCCTGTATGTTTCTATGGCCAGGTACCCATAGTAGGTGAAAATTGTACTGCTCAGCCATCTCGTGTAGAGATTTGCGGCAGTCGATGGCCGTTTTCGAATTAAGGATCGAGTGAATTTTACTCCTCCAAGAGGTTCCACAAGACAAATCTCGGTTTATATAGGGACATAAAGGGTGATACGGTCAAAATTTGGTCAATATAAACTTGACGTATTTCTTTCAATTTTGCATTTAAAAAAACACCTGAACACCCCTCATTTTGAAGGTGTGTGTGTGTAGAATGTTGCTCCTATTTTAATTTTGGAATTCACTCTTCAGTTGTCAAAATGCCGTCCAAGCAAGAAGAGCAGCGTATCAAAATTTTGCTCGCGCATCGCGAAAATCCGAGCTACTCGCACGCAAAGCTGGCAAAATCGCTAAAAGTTGCCAAATCAACCGTTACAAATGTAATTAAAGTGTTTGGGGAACGTTTGTCGACAGCCCGGAAGTCTGGATTGGGGGGAAATCGAAAACCGGAAGCCGCTGAGACGACAAAGAGAGTTACCGGTAGCTTCAAGCGAAACCCTAACCTCTCTCTCCGAGATGCCGCAAAAAAGCTGGGTGTATCGTCTACAACCGTGCATCGAGCCAAAAAACGAGCCGGACTATCGACTTACAAGAAGGTAGTGACTCCAAATCGCGATGATACACAAAATACGACGGCCAAAGCGCGATCCCGGAGGCTGTACACGACGATGCTGACGAAGTTTGACTGCGTGGTAATGGACGACGAAACCTACGTCAAAGCCGCAGCAGCTTCCGGGACAGGAGTTTTATACGGCAAAAGGAAGGGGAAACGTAGTAGATATTTTCAAGCATATAAAACTGTCAAAGTTCGCAAAGAAATATCTGGTTTGGCAAGCCATCTGTACCTGTGGCGTGAAAAACAGCATTTTCATAACTTCCGGGACTGTCAACCAAGAAATTTACGTGAAAGAGTGTTTGAATAAACGTCTGCTGCCTTTCTTGAAGAAACACAGTTGTTCCGTACTGTTTTGGCCGGATTTGGCATCTTGCCATTACATTAAAAAGGCCATGGAGTGGTACGCCGCCAACAACGTGCAGGTGGTTCCCAAGGACAAGAACCCTCCCAACACGCCAGAGCTCCGCCCAATTGAGAAATACTGGGCTATTGTCAAGCGGAACCTAAAGAGGACCAAAAAATTGCTTAGGACGAGCAGCAGTTCAAGGCAAACTGGCTTTCTGCGGCGAAGAAGGTGGACAAGGTGGCTGTACAAAATCTGATGGTGGGTGTCAAGCGTGAGGCCCGGCAATTCGGATTTGGAAAAGCGAAAGCCTAACTGAATATTTTTCCTGAATTTTATACTAATTGAACTTGAAAAAGAAATTTAATTTGATTTTTTAAATAAACGATTTCACCGATTTACACGCGCTTTCCCTTGACCAAATTTTGACCGTATCACCCTTTATATATATATATATAATTATGGTCAAAGGAGGGCATAATCTAACACCACGTACTAAATTTCAGCCTGATGAATTTTGCTCTTCCAATAGGAATTCAAATCTAGGGATCTGTTTATATAATATGGGGCAATTTTGCATGGTTGTTAAGGGCTACAGAGTAACACTATATATTAAATTAAATCGGATAGGGTGAAACTTGTACCTCCTAGAGATTCCGCAAACCAAATCTGGGATCGGTTTATATGGGAGCTATACGTAAAAGTGGTCCGATATAGCCCATTTGCAATACCATCCGACCTACACCAATAACAACTACTTGTGCCAAGTTTCAAGTCGATTGCTTGTTTCGTTCGGAAGATAGCGTGATTTCAACACACTCACGGACGGACATGCTTAGATCGACACAGAATTTCACCACGACCCAGAATATATATACTTAATGGGGACTTATAGCAATATTTCGATGTGTTGCAAACGGAACGACAAAGTTAATATACCACCCATCAGATGGTGGAGGGTATAAAAATCATGTTACTCAAATAACCTCAACATCGAAGGCAAAACTGAATATCCCAGGTCATAATCCTATGCTGCGTAAATGGTCATACGAGCTTGGTATGGAATTCAAATAATGCGTTCGGGTTATAAACGGCCACAATAATTGGAAATGTCCGGAAAATGTTTTGCAGCACGACAAGACTCGGCCACATGCTGCAAAGTCGGTAAAAATGATTTGGAGTCACTTAACTATCCCACGCGCCGTATCGCCCAGACATTGCTCCTTCTGATTAACACATGTTACGATCGATGACACGTGACCTGGCTGATCAGCATTTTCGTTGTTATGAGGAAGAATCGATTCGTCGATTGAGTCAAAAGACGAATCGTTGTTGTTGTTGTTTTTTTTTTTTTTTTTTGTAAAGTTTCTGTATGTTAGCGGAAAGATGCAAAAAATAGTGGCCATCGATGGACATCACTGATTGATCGGACTATATAATTTTTTTTTCGAAATAAATTCTCAAACATTAAAAAAAAAGTCCCGCATTTTTATTTTGCTCTCTAAATAAACAAACATTTGATTTTTATTTTGGTTAAAGCAGCTACCAATGTCTGATTGCTATTTAAAGACCTTTATGTTAAAATGTTTGCTGTTATTTGATTTAGCATATTTCAAGTTCTTAATGCCAATCAATGTCTCATTTACGTCTATGCTATTATCACACCGTGATATGTTCCAATTCTATGCCAAATCAGAGATTATTTTCACCAACTCCCCAAGTGGCAAATGCCAGCATTGAATTTTTGACTCTGCACTCCACAATAATGGCCATATGCCAAACAGAGCTTAGACGGGAAGAAAATTCCCTGATGGTGTGGTACTCCCAAATGTGAGATTCTCCTCGATTTGCCCAAGGCGCACAGCTTGGTTCTCAAGCAGAAAACACAAAAACTCACTCACAGAATTTATCGCTACTTAATTTAATTCATTTGCGCGTCTATATGTGCCAAAAATGCCAAGAGATTGATATTTTGCTTAACATTTGATTTGGCTCCAATTCCACCGTCTTCTTAGAGAATTCAATTTTTTTCATTCATTCATTTTCTAAGGATCTCAAAGTAATGGCAATTGGTGGTGGGTGGTATGGAATGGACATTGTCTTCCTAAATCGAATGCGAACGTTTGCCAACAAACTCTTAAGTTCGATAATAATTTTACCATACTTTGGTTAGGTGTTGTAACGACACTGAGATATCTTTGGCGTCGTTAGGTTCTATGACGTATTACAAGTGTGAATGTAGATGTATGTATGTGTGCACGTGTAAGTTTGTGTTTGTGTGTTTTCGTGATACTAGACAATCCTTGTTGAATTGTCTTCCATTTGGACGTGATTCATTGCCAACTAATTGTTAAAACATGAGAAATCAATTTAAAAATCGTATTTTTCTTTGCTTTATTTGAATGTTGAGAGTTTTATGGTCTAACGGCAAGGTTGCAGGTTTCTGTGCAAATGGTTCGATAGTTAGCTGTTTATCGTCTAGGCTTCCTTTGGTATGGCCATGTTATTTGAACCTTTTCTTCCACAATGTCTTTATGACATGCCATGTATTTTAAAGGTTGATGGAAAAATTATTGGTTGCTAAAGTGGCTTTTATTAGAGGAAATTGATTGTTGGCAATTCATAAGAATTGTCGAGCTATTAAAGGCGATAAAAATAGAGTTTCCTATAAGTTTGCCCTTCTATAGGCGAGGAATTCTTTGACGCTCTAGAGATATATGTCTGTTTTATTTTTGTAATCAATCCAATACTGTTACAGTGTTTTTTTTTTGCTTCTGGTAGATCAGAAATTTGAAAGCCAACTTTCAACTTTTCGGATTGTGCACTTTTCGATTGTTTCAAAATTGGAAAAGTGTCTGCATATTGTTACACCCTTCACCATTACATTGTCATTCTGCTAGTAACACATTGAAGTATCGATCTAGCGACATCCGTCTGTTGATTTCCTTAAGATCTAAGCTGTCTTCTTGAAATTTGGCACAACGAGTTGTTATTGATGTAGGCCGTCAACATTTTATTCTATAAAATTTTTCAAAATTTTATTTCTATAGAAATTTTTCTCAAAATTTTATTTGTAAGAAAATGTTCTCAAAATTGTATTTCAAATTTTGTCGAAATTTTATTTCTATGGAAAATTTTGTCAAAATTTTATTTCTGTAGAAAATTTTGTCAAAATTTTATTTCTATAGAAAATTTTGTCAAAATTTTATTTCTATAGAAAATTTTCTCAAAATTTTATTTCTATAGAAAATTTTGTCAAAATTTTATTTCTATAGAAATTTTTGTCAAAATTTTATTTCTATAGAAAATTTTGTCAAAATTGTATTTCAAAAGAAAATGTTGTCAAATTTTCTTTTCTATAGTCAATTTTGTCAAAATTTTGTTCGTATAGAAAATTTCGTCAAAATTTTATTTCAATAGAAAATTTCGTCAAAATTTTATTTCAATAGAAAATTTCGTCAAAATTTTATTTCTGTAGAAAATTTTGTCAAAATTTTATTTTTATAGAAAATTTTGTCAAAATTTTATTTCTATAGAAAATGCTGTCAAAATTTTATATCTGTAGAAAATTTTATTTCTATAGAAAATTTTGTCAAAATTTATTTCTATAGAAAATTTTGTAAAAATTTAATTTCTATAGAAAAATTTTATTTCTATGGCAAATGTCAAAATTTTATTTCTGTAGAAAATTTTGTCAAAATTTTATTTCTATAGAAAGTTTTGTCAAAATTTTATTTCCATAGAAAGTTTTGTCAAAATTTTATTTCTATAGAAAAATTTTATTTCTATAGAAAAATTTTATTTCTATAGAAAATTTTTTCAAATCTGTAATTATGTAGAGAATTTTGTAGAATTTTTACTATTTTTTTTTTAATTTATAAATTTTTTCAAAATTTTCATCATTTTCCTATTGTGGTCGTCGGGTTAGGCTATACCAGATCGTATAAAAGATCATGCCAGCAAGCAATTGGGGTATGCAGATTGAGCTGTGGGGCACGGAAAAGACGGTCGATTTGATGCCAGCGTCAATATCTTAGGACGATGGAAAACAAGTGAACCACTGTGACAGTATTGAAGCACTGGGTGAACTTGAATATAACTCTCGATCGCTGTAGAAAATATTGTCAAAATTTTATTTCTATAGAAATTTTTCAAAAGAAATTTTGTCAAAATTTTATATCTATAGAAAATTTTGTCAAAATTTTATTTCTATAGAAAATTTTGTCAAAATTTTATTTCTGTAGAAAATTTTGTCAAAATTTTATGTCTACAGAAACTTTTGTCAAAATTTTATTTCTATAGAAAATTTTGTAAAAATTTTATTTCTATAGAAAATTTTGTAAAAATTTTATTTCTATAGAAAATTTTGTCAACATTTTATTTCTATAGAAAATTTTGTCAAAATTTTATTTCTATAGAAAATTTTGTCAAAATTGTATTTCTATAGAAAATTTCGCCAAAACTTTATTTCTGTTGCAAATTTTGTCAAAATTTTATTTCTATAGAAAATTTTGTTAAAATTTTATTTCTATAGAAAATTTTGTTAAAATTTTATTTCTATAGAAAATTTTGTCAAAATTTTATTTCTATAGAAAATTTTGTCAAAATTTTATTTCTGTAGAAAATTTTGTCAAAATCTTATTTCTATAGAAAATTTTCTCAAAATTTTGTTTGTATAGAAAATTTCTCAAAATTTTGTCAAAAATTAGTTTCAATAGAAAATGTTGTCAAAATTTTATTTCTATAGAAAATTTTGTTAAAATTTTATTTCTATAGAAAATTTTGTCAAAATTTTATTTTTACAGAATATGTCAAAATTTTATTTCTATAGAAAATTTTGTCAAAATTTTATTTCTATTCCATTTTTAAAAATTTTATTTCTATAGAAAATTTTGTTAAAATTTTATTTCTATAGAAAATTTGGTCAAAATTTTATTTCCATAGAAAATTTTGTTAAAAGTTTATTTCTATAGAAAATTTCGTCAAAATTTTGTTTCTATAGAAAATTTTGTCAATATTTTATTTCTATAGATAATCTTGCAAAATTTTATCTATAGAAAATTTTTTCAAAATTGTAATTTTATAGAGAATTTTGTAGAATTTTCATTTTTATAGAAAATTTTTTAAAAAATTTTCTTTCTATAGAAAATGTTTTCAAAATTTTAATTTTATACAGAATTATTTTTATAAATTTTTTTTTTTTAAATTTTCTTTCTATAGAAAATTTTGCCAAAATTTTCTTTCTATTGAAAATTTCTTCAAAAGGTTATTTCAATAGAATATTTATTGATAATGCGAAACACACTGCAAATGGTTGTCAATAATGGACAGATGAGCAATGGAGCACAGGAATCTGGGTGAAATAGAAAGGTTGATGTAACTCTCACGAGCCGAAACAAACCAACAAAACGAAATAGTTTTTTGTCTTAGTTCGTAGCTCCCAACATGCAAAACAAAGAAACAAAGTGAAGTAAAACCAAAGGCGGGAATTAGTATTTCATCAAATTTTGGACTTTATTTCTTTGGATAGAATTCTTACCAATAGTTCTTAACAGGTCAAGTGACAGAAGTGAACAAGAAAGATTTTTACGGATGTAATTTTTACAATATGGCTGATATGAAGACATATTTTCGTTAAGCTATCTTAGTTAACTAATTGAAAGCATTTCGATAACATTTCATAATAATAATTCGGGTATTTTTAAGATTGTTCGCGGGAAAAAATAGGGGTTTACGTTCTTGACGTAAACATTACCGCCCCCCTTGCAGTATTACTGTAATAAAAACATTGGAACCATATTATAACGCAAGTACTAGGGTAAAGGTATTTTACGATAATATTAATTCGAATAGGTAAGTTTTGTATGCATAATTACTAACGCTAATTATGAGAAGTATCTTAAAGATACAATATCTTTATTTTCGCTTACAATTAGTTTTAATTCATTTATGTATCTTTTAAGTTTATTTGTTTTTAATTCTTACGATAGAGAAAAATTCTGTATTCATTTGAATTATCTATTATCTATCGGTTTGATTAAAGCAACATGAAGCATAAGTAATAATAGTGAAATGAAAGGATAAAAAGTTATATGGAAAATGTGCCATATATAACTATACCAAAGGAGGTATTTTGAGCAGTAGGTAATCCAGTTCTTATAAAAATGCCTTCTCGAATAATTCTGGAAAAGATATCAACTCCAATCACAATATCCACGGACGACGACTTATGAAAATGTGGGTCGGCCAGCATCAAATGATCAAAATGGTTTTTAATGTTATCTGGTAATGATTCCTTCGGTGTAGTTGTGTTGATACGGCTGTGTACCCTTAACGTGGCGTCCAGTTTAAAACCCGAATCGACACAAGACCAAAGCGTGACGGGACATATAGTTTCGTTGTCTAACTCCAAAGTGGTCATATCGAACTGTTTAATGAATTGCTTCGATATGGAACTCATTTTTGATGCAGAATCGAGAAGACATCTAGCATTATGTTTTCCATCTTTGGTTTGAATTTTCACCATAGCAGTAGGTAACAGTGTTGCAGCATTCTGACGAAGAATGGCGGTGAGAGATGTAGTAGCAGCTTTTTCGTCAAAAGTTGGAATACTAGTAGGAGGTTTTCTAGTACAATTAGTTGTCGACTTGGTGGTAGGTTTCTTTGGCGCAGATCGTGGAGTTCTCCTTTGGACGACCGGAGAAGATAATTTCTGTAATCGGTCGTGCATGTGCAGAAGCGAGTGGTGACTTTTTTGGCAATATCCACAGCCAGTTTTGGTAAAGCAGGAACCTTGTGAGTGGGTATGTGCCAAGCAATTAGGGCAATATCCGTACTTTTTAACGACCTCTTTTCTCTGTGTAATATTCATGTTACGAAAGCGATAACAATATTTGAGAGCATGGATTTTACGACATACTCGGCACACATAAGCAGAATGGGTGGATTTTTTATTTGCCTTGTGAGAGTTCATATTTCTGCAAAATAAATGTAATTAGTGGTGGAAACGGAGATTAATAAAATTACAAAATAAAACTGAGGCTAAAACAAAAACAAAAGAAAACCTTTGGAAAAAATACAAATAGGACTTAATTGTTTTCGTTAAAGAGGACAACTAGTTTCGTTATGGGCCTTGTGATTGTTCCTCTTTGCGTTAGGATATCTGCAACTCGGACCCTATTATCGCTGCCTTGATAAACTTTTGTAATTCTTCCAAGACGCCAGCAGTTGGGAGGCAGATTTTCATCCCTAACGACGACAAATGTATCAACCGTCAGATTGGCCTCAGGCCACTTCCACTTATTGCGTTTTTGTAACTCCTTGAGATATTCGTTTTTCCATCGAGTACAAAAGTGTTGATGGACTGCTTTGAGACGTTGCCACCTGTTTTGAATGGATAGTGGTGTTTCACGATATTCTGGATCTAAAGGGACTAGTATCGGGGTTCCAATTAAAAAGTGGCCTGGGGTAAGAGCAGTAAGATCACATGGATTTTCAGAACTTGGAGAAAGTGGTCTGGAATTGAGACATGCTTCTATTTTGGTTAATAATGTTTGTAGCTCTTCAAATGTGTATTTCATGCCACCAGCTATTTTCTTAAAATGAAGCTTGAAGCTCTTTACCCCAGCTTCCCATAGGCCACCCATATGGGGTGCTCCTGGTGGGATGAAATGCCAGGTGAGGTTCTGATGAGAATAATTGGCAGTGATAGCAAGATGAGACGTTTGGATGAATTCTTTTGCTAGGACTCGAGAAGCGCCCATGAATGTGGTCCCATTATCCGAATGTAAATGGAGTGGACACCCACGACGTGAAACAAAACGGCTGAAAGCTCCAAGAAAAGCTGGTGTGGATAAATCTGAAGTCCCCTCAAGGTGTATTGCCTTTGTGGAAAAACAGACAAATACTACCACGTAGCCTTTAGAAATGCGGCAAAATCGCCCAGAATAACTTTTGACGTCAAAAGGGCCAGCAAAATCCAGTCCTGTATGAGTGAAAGGTCTGGAAAACTCGCATCTTTCTGGTGGCAATGCGGCCATCAGTTGTTGTTGACATCGTCGTTTGTAAAGTACGCAGATTTTGCAGTTATGGATTGTTGTCTTGATTAAATTTTGTACTTTTGGGATCCAGTACTGGGTGCGAACCAATCGAAGGAGAAGCTGGTTTCCTCCATGAAGTGTAATATCGTGAATAAATTTTATCAAAAGTCTGGAGTATTGGCAACCATATGGAAGTATGATTGGATGCCTTTCACTATAAGTTAAATTGGGGGAGGATTCCAATCTGCCGCAAACTCGCATAAATCCTTCATTGTCGACAAATGGATTTAAATTCAATAGTGGACTTGATTTAGAAATGGATTTCTTAGAATTAAGACATGAATACTCATTTGGGTAGAATGCCTTTTGGCAGACTATTATGAGTTGTTTTCGGGCAAATATGATCTCTGCACTTGTTAAAGCGATACTAGCTTTACAAAAGTTGTCACGGAATTTGGGGTGAGTCCTGTAAAAAAAGCGATATATATAGGAGATGACGCGTAACGCTCGAGAATATGATGAAAAACGCTCTAGGGCATCCTGATAATTCGAAAAATATGAAAAGTGAACCTTTATAAGTCGTTTCTCCAAACAAATATCTTCAGCGTTATGAGATTTGGATTCGGGCCAAGTCGCCATGGGTTTAGACAGCCAATATGGACCTTTCCACCATAATTCGTTTTCCAATAGCTCCAGAGGAGGAAGTCCCCTGCTAGCTATATCAGCAGGATTATGTTCGGTGTCAATATGAAACCATCGTGATGCATTGACTACCTCGATAATCTTAGAAACGCGATTGGCCACGAAGGTATTCCAATAGCATGGTGGTTTGGCCAACCATGCCAAGACAATTGTGGAATCGCACCAGCAATATATGGAATAATTTGGAATTTCAAAATTTGGAATAAGAGCATCAATGATTTCAGCCAAAAGTGTAGCCCCGCATAATTCCAACCTCGGAATTGATATAGTTTTAAGAGGTGCAACTTTTGTTTTGGAAGAAATTAAATTAACATGTATAGAGTCTTGAAAAACAATTCGGATATATATGGCGGCAGCATAAGCCTTCTGAGAGGCATCACAGAATCCGTGGATTTGGACATCACAATCTGGTACAAATTTAATCCATCGTGGAATTTGGATATTGTCTATGTGTTGGCAGTTATCTTTAAAGGATTTCCAAAGCGCTAAAGTTTCAGGTGTGATGACAGCATCCCATTCAGTGCGATCCATCCAAATCTTTTGCATTATAATTTTCGCAGTTATGACGATTGGGGCTAGCCATCCCGCTGGATCAAATAGCCTAGAGATCTGTGAAAGGACTTCACGTTTTGTGTTAAGACAATTTTGTGGAAAAGCAACTGTAGAAAAATAGAAGTGATCGGAGCGCGCATTCCAACGAATGCCTAAAGTCTTTGCAGAACTATGATCATCAAAATCTAAAAAATCTGAATATAGTAAGTCCTCAGTGGGAAGTCCTTCAAGGATCCTTTTTGAATTGGACGTCCATTTCCTCATTGAAAATCCTGCTGATCTCAATGCCGCAATGACTTCGTCCCTTGTTTGAATTGCAGTTGAAATTGTATGTGCTCCCACCAAAGCGTCATCGACGTACATCGAGGATTTAAGGACATTGCTAGCCAAAGGATAAGTGTATTTCACATCATCCGCCAATTGTATCATTGTACGTATTGCCAAATATGGTGCACTATTCACACCAAAAGTAACCGTTTGGAGTTCATAGTCTTGTATCGGACCTTTTGGACATTTACGGTACAAAATACGTTGAAAAGGTGTATGATCCTTATTTACCAAAATCTGCCTATACATTTTTTGTATATCCCCATTAAATACATAACGATAAAAACGCCATTTGAGGATCAAAAGCGTCAAATCATTTTGTAAAGAGGGGCCAATATGGAGTAGATCGTTGAGACTGGATCCATTTGAAGAGGCAGCGGATGCATTAAAGACTACTCGAACTTTGGTAGTCGTACTTTCTGGCTTTATGACCGCATGATGCGGTAAATAATAATATGAGCTATCATGCAATGGATTCGGGGCAGAAACTGGGACCATGTGTTTCAATGTGAGATATTCCTCTAGGGTGCTATCATACTCATTTTTAAATTGAGGAATTTTCAAAAGCCTGGATTCATTACGAAAATATTGCGCCATTGCGCTAGCCCTTGAATGGCCCAGATTAATATCTTGAGGATATTCTTCCTTAAATGGAAGAGAAACTATATATCTCCCCTCATCATTCCTTTTAGTTGTACTTTTATATAATTCATCGCAAAATTTATCTGATTGGGACATGAATCGTTTCTGTGGAATGTTCTCCACCTCCCAAAAGCGTGAAATCTCTTTATCTAAAGAGATTTCACAAAAGTATGATACACATGTGGTTTGAGAATAGGGAGTCTCATTATGGACAGGGCCAGTGATTATCCACCCAAATACCGTCTGTTGCGCCATTAGAGACCCACATACACCTAATCTACATCCTTGTAGCATTATCGAGGGCAAAACATCTGCCCCCAGTAATATGTCAATTCTGGAGCTCTCAAAAAGACCAGGATCAGCTAGTTCGATATCTGGAAAATCTGAAATAGCTATGGAATCGATAGTACTGGCAGGAAGATTGTTAGAAAGATGTGGAACTACAAGTGCCGTCACACCAATTTCAAAATTCAAGTCCTTATTGGACCGAAGTCTAAAATCACATTCCTTCTGGACGTCAGCAGATATGCTATTGTTCAAACCAGATATTCTGGCTGCAGTCTTTCGAAACGGCAATTTTAGCATATTGAAGAGCCTATCGGAAATAAATGTCCCTTCGGACCCGGAATCTATGAGAGCCCTTGCTTGGTATACGACTCCGTAATGAAGTAAATTTACAATAGCTGTACCAAGAAGGACTCCCCTAGAGTTAGAAGCGAAACAGGTCTGCACCACATTACTTGTTGGGATAGTGGACTGTATCTGTACTTGGGAAGTTTGGGGTGCAACATCTATTCGAGGTCCCGAGGACGTAGAAGGTAATGTATGAGTGGCCACAACTTGAGGATTGGCTTCCTTATGAAGCAGAGTGTTATGGCGCTTTTTACATTTAAAACAAGAGTGTTTACTTTTGCAGTTACGTACACCATGTGCGGCAGAAAAGCAATTCAAACACAAATTCTTACTTTTAATTTCCGTAAGTCGCTGTGTTTGATTCATAGCCATAAAACGAGGACATTTTCTAATCGGATGAAACTCCGTGGGGCACAATTTACATTGAGTTTTATCAACGTTAGTCTGAAAAGCCCTAACTTTTTCGGAAGAAGATTTCGAATTGGATAAGGTCCTCTGTTTAGACAGAACTTGTTTGGGGCTTTCACACCTCCTTACCTCTAAAACAGATTCCAGGGTACGATATCTGTTAGTGAGAAAGACGTTGAGTTCAGACCAAGGGGGGACAGTGGTCTTATCACTCAAAGTTTGCTCCCATAACGTTAAAGTGGACTCGGGTAAACAATTGGAGCAAATAAACACAAAAATGGCATTCCAACTTTCAATATTTGTACCATAGAACTTAAGATTGGAAATGCATGAATTAAGCTCCCTTTGTAATTTCTTCAATGCATCAGCATTCTCGGATTTGATGGGCTGAAGATTAAATAAAGTTTTTAGCTCCTCATTGATAAGTACACGTTTGTTCTCGAAACGTTCACAAAGATTCCGCCAAGCGGAAGCAAAACCATCATTTGTAAGGGGACTTTTTGAGACAATTTCGTGAGCCTCGCCCTTAGTCTTCTGTTTAAGATGAACTAACTTCTCAATCGGACTTAATTTTGTATTCTTGATACAAAGAGCAGTGAATAAGTCACGGAATGTGGGCCAAGACTTATAGTCACTATAAAAAGTCGCCAATTCGAGAGGGGGCAGATTATAGCTACTATTGATATGCGTGACAGACGTTACAGCCGCCGGCACAAGATTCTGAGAATATTCAGTGAGCTTAGTTACACATCTACAATAAGTCGCATATGAAGCTTTGTACTTCATTTTCACTTTCTCAGTGTCACTAGCTTCTTGGCCCTCTTCATCCTCGTCATCTTTACTGCCCTTTCCCTCCGGCTCCTCCTCATTGGCCAATTCAGCCAAGCATTGATCCGACGCCTGACGCAAATGTTCCCATATAGATTGAACTTCACACCTGTGAGTTTCTATTAGACAAATTTTATCGACCGCTAGTTCCTTACCATCTAGAGCGGCCTCAAATTCGACCAAGCTATCAGCCAGTCGTATGAACCTATCTAGGGACATTGCCGCAACTTGGGAAATGAAATAAAATGGAAGGAAATTTACCCGAAGTTTAGGACAAACTCGAATGAATACTACACGAGATTCTGAATGATACACTCAAAAAAAAAATGCCAGGCACCAAAAGTTTAGCTCAAATCTTATTACCAGCTTTCAAAATTGCAACTAAATCAGCCAATTCTCCAGAGACGTGATATTCGAACCAAATATGTGAGAAATTACACGTATATAAGACTTGTCTTTGCACTTTCAAATAATAAAAATTCGTAATACAAATATACCATAGAATAATTTATTTTGGCGCTATCATCATAAAACGTGGACTCAAATTTTTGTAGGACCAACGCAACTATATTTCGTTTCCTTTTTTTTCCGAAAATTCACGAAGTTTCTGATACAGTAGAAAAATATATCACATCAAAAATAAATCCTGGACGAATCTATAGGACAAATTTCAATATATAGAGATAAAAGATATTACTTAATTATTTCTGGATTTATATTACAAATAAATATACGTGGCAACCCTTTGTATCTTGATTTTCTAAAATATCTCTGTGTCGAGAAACACGTATCTTCATCCAAGTGAAAATGGATATAAAAACAAAAGGCGAAATGTAGGTCAACGAACTTTAGTCTAGTAGAAGAAGAGGAAGAATTGGTCTTATTTTTGTTTTGATCGGCGATTTCTTATTTATAAATTCGAAACCGAGTTTTCTTAGAGTACATGCGAAAAACAAGGAACACAATATGATACTTTTGTAGACTATTAAATTCGCATGTGAAAGACCGAGAGGTTATATGGAGCCGAAGAAGAAGAAGAATTGGTTTACTTTTTGTTTTGATCAATATTTTCTTATTTATTAATGGGAAATCGAGATTTTCAAAAGTATATGCGAAAAACAGAGAACACAATATGCTACTCTAGTAGACTATTGATTTCGCAGGTGAAAGAGGGAGAGGTTAAGTGGAGCTGATATTTCCAACACTGTAAATACCAGCTGTGGGTGAGACACTCAAGAGAACGAGAGTGTTGGTGATGGGCAATGGAATCGTACTCAAGAGCATGTGAGAGTAAAATAGATGTGCAGCGTAGTGCTGGCAGCTGTGTAGCACACAAACCGCTATCACAGAAACTGGCATAAATTTATCAAACTGTTCGAAAAAACCAAGAGCACCAATAAACTGGTATCCAATGCATTGGCAAAGAGTGGCTACAACAACAACACAGACTGGTTTTTGAACAGAATGCAAGTGATAAATTATGTCTCGTGTTCTTGGGTACACTGGTGTACAAAATTATGTTGGCATCGAAGAATAAAGATTTGTCTTGTCCCAAATTTCGGTAATATTTCAAGATTTTACAATTAGCATCACTCTATATCAAGGGAAACACAGTAGTAAATGTATTATTGCTTACTTGCTTTAATTTTCACGGGGTTTTGTATGGTGATGAGCAGGGTTTCCACAGGGAATAATCCAATGGTACGGCAAATGGATTGGTCACAATTAGATGTTCCACAATTTTTCCGCTAAATACTACCAGATTTTGTATGTGGATTGTTGCACACTATACTTTCAATTGAAGTAAACCAATGCTTCAGACCACCAAACAATTTCTTTTTATTTTAAAAATATATTTAGAGTGGCGTATCGTTTTAAATTTTTCCAAAAACTTTATTCACGTGTATTTTATTATTATCTTTTTTTTTTTTCTAGAATATATTTTTGCGATTATTATTTTTTTTATTACACTTTAGAAATGTATAAATATCGCAAAAGAATAGACTCTTGACACAAAATCACGTGGAGCTTACAATGAAGACTGGCATAAAAAATCATGTGCAAAACCAACGTACCTGTTTGCTATTGGTAGATCAGGAGATGAAATCTCAGAGAGTAACGGAGGCAATCTGGCTCGAAGTGGACCAAAATGATAATGCGAAACACACTGCAAATGGTTGTCAATAATGGACAGATGAGCAATGGAGCACAGGAATCTGGGTGAAATAGAAAGGTTGATGTAACTCTCACGAGCCGAAACAAACCAACAAAACGAAATAGTTTTTTGTCTTAGTTCGTAGCTCCCAACATGCAAAACAAAGAAACAAAGTGAAGTAAAACCAAAGGCGGGAATTAGTATTTCATCAAATTTTGGACTTTATTTCTTTGGATAGAATTCTTACCAATAGTTCTTAACAGGTCAAGTGACAGAAGTGAACAAGAAAGATTTTTACGGATGTAATTTTTACAATATGGCTGATATGAAGACATATTTTCGTTAAGCTATCTTAGTTAACTAATTGAAAGCATTTCGATAACATTTCATAATAATAATTCGGGTATTTTTAAGATTGTTCGCGGGAAAAAATAGGGGTTTACGTTCTTGACGTAAACATTTATAAAGTGCCTCTTTTCACAATCTACCAAAACATCAAAGTTTCTACCAATCTTCCAAACAATAAAAAAATCTAAATTTTTTTTAGAATTCTACCAACTGTGGCAACCGTGGCTACAATTCCATTAAACAAGATATTCGCGATATTAGTGCACATACTTCATCGTAAACAGTTTACAGCAACATATTCCCATCAGAGGCACAAATTTGCATAAAACGCATCTTCACCATGCAACAGCAACTAAACTTTTATTAGAAAATTTAAAATGTACAGAAATTGTATATATCTAAGAATATTGAAAAAATATATGTATATACATATCGATAAGTTTATAAGAAAATATTTATGTAAATTCTATTTTATTCTGATACATTACTATTCATGACAACAGTTTGGTCCAAGAAACACACAACAAAAATATACCAAATTTTTGCAATAACATCTGCTGCATGTGCGGACAGCAACTCAAAACTAACGAAAACTTCTGGCATTTGTGAGTGTTTTAATTCCGATACATGCATTTTCGAAAAAACACAGAAGGTTTCCTGACTGCTATGATATATGATGGAAACACGAGTATATTTGTCTAAACCAAGCAAAGAGTCGTATGAAAAACTGCAATTTTTAAAGTAAAATTCAAAAGAGATTAAATGAATTTTTTATTGGAAGTACAAGGGAATTGTCCGTCCTTCCATCTTTTGAAATAAGTCTACCTTCCAACTAAGTAAACCAAATTAGTCTGTATTCCAAAGTGTCTGAGAGCTCTATGGTGCATAATATTTGTGGCCATAGAAATTCAAAACAAGTATATAAAGCAGTAAGTTCGGCAGGGCCGAATCTTAAATACCCACCACCATGAATCAAATATTATAGTTTCCTTTGAAATTTCAGGGAGGTTTGGTGAAAAGATATTCTCCCAAGGTTCAACCAGTACACTTCCCGAAGATAAATTTAAAGATTTTATCTATGAAGACTATACAAGATTCTGGATTTATAAGAACCAATTTTGTTTGAGTTTTAGAAAAATCATTAACATCTCTTGTAAGTGTGCAAGATAATGATGAAATTACGCCTTAATTTGAAATCAAAAATCTGTAGATTTTCATCCCCATTATTTAAATGATTACGAGAAGTAAAATCTGGAAATTTTGCATTCAGTTTCAAGCAATTTTCATGATCAGTGCGTCTTCTATACCCTCAAGAAGTGAAATCGGCCAATATGGACCGATAAAATTAAATTAAATCCTATACACGTTTTTTATACCCTACACGTTTTTTATACCCTCCACCATAGGATGGGTGTATATTAACTTTGTCATTCCGTTTGTAACACATCGAAGTGTTGTTGTAAGACCCCATAAAGTTTATATATTCTGGGTCGTGGTGAAATTCTGAGTCGATCTGAGCATGTCCGTCCGTCTGTTGAAATCACGCAAATTTCCGAACGAAACAAGCTATCGACTTGAAACTTGGCACATGTAGTTGTTATTGATGTAGGTCGGATGGTATTGCAAATGGGCCATATCGGTCCACTTTTACGTATAGCCCCCATATAAACGGACCCCCAAATTTAGATTGCGGATCCACTAAGAGAAGCAAATTTCATCCGATCCGGCTGTAATTTGATACATGGTGTTAGTATATGATATCTAATAACAATGCAAAAATTAGTGCACATCGGTCAATAATTATATACAGCCCCCATATAAACCAATCCCCCGATTTGGCTTGCGGAGCCTCTAATAGAAGCAAATTTCATCCGATCTGACTGAAATTTGGTACAGGGTGTAAGTAAATGGTTTCTAACAACTATGCAAAAATTGGTTCACATCGGTCAATAATTATATATATCCCCCATATAAACCCATACCACGATTTGGCTTGCGGAGCCTCTAAGAGAAGCAAATTTCATCCGATCCGGCTGAAATTTGGTACATGGTGTTAGTATATGGTTTCCAACAACTATGCAAAACTTGTTCCACATCGGTCAATAATTATATGAAGCCCCCATATAAACCGATCACTAGATTTGACCTCCGGAGCCTCTTGGAAGACCAAAATTCATCTGATTCAGTTGAAAGTTGGTACGTGGTGTTAGTATATGGCCTTAAACATCCATGCAAAAAGTGGTCGAAATCGGCCCATAATTATATATAGCCCCCATATAAACCGATCCCCATATTTGAACTCCGGAGCCGCTTGGAAGAGCACAATTCATCCGAATCGGTTGAAATTTGGTACGTGATGTTAGTATATGGTATCCACCAACCATGCACGAATTGGCTCATATCAGTCCATAATTATATATAGCTCCCATATAAACCGATCGCCAGATTTGACCTCCGGTGCCTTTTGGAGAAGCAAAATTCATCCGATCTGGTTAAAATTTGGTACGTGGTGGTAGTATATGATATTTAAAAACCATGCCAAAAGTGGTCCATATCAGTATATAATCATATATAGCCCCCATATAAACCGATCCCGAGGTTTGGTTTTGGAGCCTCTTGGAGAAGCAAATTTCATCCGAGTCAGTGGAAATTTGATACATTGTGCTAGTATATGGCCGTTAGCAACCATATCTAACTAGGTCCATATGGGTCTATAGTTATATATAGCTCTCATATAAATCGATCCCCAAAAACCCAAAAATTTGTCCATATCAAGTTCATAATTGTAAATAGCCCCTATATAAGCGACCCCCATATTTCAATTCTGGCTCTCTACGTACCGTGAAAAAGTCCATATCGATTCGTAATTATTTGTAGACTTACTTATACATAACTTTTTTTTCTAATATATACCACGTATGGACTAACTCACAATTTAGAAAACGATGTTAAGAAGTTTTAAGATACCACAACCCAAGTAATTCGATTGTGGATGACAGTCTTTCGTAGAAGTTTCTATGCAATCCATGGTAGAGGGTACATAAGATTCGGCCTGGACGAACTTAGGGCCGTATATACTTGTTTTTGTTTCTAAAATTCCAGTATATTTACAATTTCAGGCAAATCAGATAAAAACTACGGTTTCTATAAGCCCAAAAAGTAAAATCGGGAGATCTGGCTATACTATAACATTGACCGATACTCACCATTTTCGGCTCGCCTCCTTATGGTCCTATAATACCTCTAGATTTCCAATTTCAGGCAAATTGGAAAAAATACTACGATTTTTATAAGCCCAAGAAGTAAAATCGGGAGATCGGTCTATATGGGGGCTATACCAAAACATGGACGGATACTCATCATTTTTGGCACACGTCTTTATGGTCCTAAGATACTTGTAGATTTCCAATTTCAGCCAAATCGGATAGTAAATACCGTTTCTAGAAGGCCAAGAAATAAAATCGGGAGATCGGTCTATATGGGTGCTATACCAAAACATGGACCGATACTCACCATTTTTGACACACCCCCAATTTCAGGCAAATTGGATAAAAACTACGGTTTTTACAAGCCCACGAATAAAATCGGGAGATCGGTATTTATTGGGGCTATACCAAAACATAAACCTTCACTCACCAATTTTGGCACTCCTCTTTATGGTCTTAAAATACCTCTATATTTCCAATTGTAGCCAAATTGGATAGTAAATACAGTTTCTAGAAGCCCAAGAAGTAAAATAGGGAGATCGGTCTATATGGGGACTATACCAAACCATGAACCGATACTCACCATTTTTGGCACACCCCTTTATGGTCTTAAAATACCTCTAGATTTCCAATTGCAGCCAAATTGGATAGTAAATACAGTTTCTAGAAGCCCAAGAAGTAAAATCGGGAGATCGGTCTATATGGGTGCTATACCAAAACATGGACCGATACTCACCATTTTTGGCACACCTCTTTATGGTTCAAAAGTACCTTAAAATTTTCAATTTCAGGCAAATTGAAAAAAAAAACTACGGTTTCTATAAGCCCAAGAATAAAATCGGGAGATCGGTCTATATAGGGGCTATACCAAAACATAGACCGACAATCACCAATTTTGGCACACCTCTTTATGGTTCTAAAATACCTGAAGATTTCAGGCGAATTGGATAAAAACTACGGTTTCTATAAGCCCAAGACCCCAAACCGGGAGGTCGGTTTATATGGGGACTATATCAAAACCTGGACCGATATAGTCCATCATCGAACTTGAACTGCCTGCAGACAAAAGACGAGTTTGTGCAAAATTTCAGCACGATTGCTGTATTTTTGAAGACTGTAGCGTGATTAAAACAGACAGACGGACATGGTTAAATCGTCTTAGAATTTCTCCCTGATCAAGAATATATATATATATATATATATATATATATATATATATATATATATATATATATATATATATATATATATATATATATATATATATATATATATATATATATATATATATATATATATATATATATATATATATATATATATATATATATATATACTTTATACTTTATATCGGAAATCGTTATTTCGATGTGTTTCAAACGGAATGACAAACTTATTATACCACCGTCACCATTCTATGGTGGTTGGTATAAATATATATAAAAATCAGTGCAAATAAGGGCTATATCTGAATATGGGTCGCAAAAACGATACAAACATTACATTTCAGCACCAACATTCCCTTATGGAAGGCTGAGCGATATTTGAAAATTTACCTCCAAAGATCCATCTGTGAAATTTATCTTGATTTATGAAAACGCAAATTATAAGAGAAACATTTCTTTATGAAGTTTATTATTCCAATCTTGTTACTCTGTTTTGCTTTTCAATTTAGAAAAACTACTTTGCGGGAGTGTTGATGCTGAATCTCATATATCACAATCCAATGAAATGTTCATGTGGTAGTTTTTCTATCATTTCTACAAGTAAGTCTAATAATATTCTTTTCAAAAGTGAGGAATGGAGTTTTTTCTTGCAATATATACAACAAAACTGGTCGCAATTTAGTTTTAGGTTATTAAAAAATGTTCCAAAAGAATGATATATTATTCAACTATGGTCGTGTGCAAAGTAATTGCAAAAATTTGGTATGGTTCTATATTAGAGACGTAGTTAGGGTAGATTATATTTATTATTACAGACTTACTTAGAAAAAAAGCAAATAATTCAGCAAGTGTCTTGAAATAGAAAATGTCACTTTGAAGCATTGATAGTTCTACAAATTAAAGGAAAATTTCGAAAAAGAGGTTACATGACACCTCCTTGTAGAGCACCATATTTAGTTGTGGTTTTCATAAGATTTTTGAAATGTTATATGGCTGATATGTAATGCAACAACGTAAAATGGTTAATTTTTATATTATGCACCACACTGTGGAACAGGGCATTATAAGTTAGTGCATATGTTTGCGACACCCAGAACGAGATGAGATAAACACATGGTGTCTTTGGTAATAATACACAGTATCGACCTCTGACCGTTCGTCAGTCTGTCCGTTTGTCTGTGAACATGTGTTTGTAATCAAAAACAAGTATATACGGCCGTAAGTTCGGCCATGCCGAAGCTTATGTACCCTCCATCATGGATTGCGTAGAAACTTCTTCTAAACACTGCCATCCACAATCGAATTACTTAACTTGCGGTAACGCCATCTTCTAAATTGTATGTAAGTCCATACGTGGTATATATTAAATCAAAAAAGATCGATCCAATACGTATATAATTCAATTTGACAAAGTAGCCATAAAATTTTGACAAAATTTTCTACAGAAATAAAATTTTAACAAAATTTTCTATAGAAATAAAATTTTCACAAAATTTTCTATAGAAATAAAAATGTTGACAAAATTTTCTATAGAAAGAAAATGTTGACAAACATTTCTACAGAAATAAAATTTTAACAAAATATTCTATAGAAATAAACTTTTGACAAAATATTCTATAGAAATAAAATCTTGGTAGATTATTTTTGGTTCGAGTGGCAACCATGATTATGAACCGAATAAAATTTGAACAAAATTTTCTATAGAAATAAAATTTTGACAATGATGAAAATTTTATTATGAACCGAATAAAATTTTAACAAAATTTTCTCTAGAAATAAAATTTTGACAAAATTTTCTATAGAAATAAAATTTTGACAAAATTTTCTATAGAAATAAAATTTTGGTAGATTATTTTTGGCTCTAGTGGCAACCATGATTATGAACCGATATGGACCAATTTTTGTGTGATTGGACCAATTTTGGTATGGTTTTTAGCGACCATATACTAACACCACGTTCCTAATTTGAACCGGATCGGATGAATTTTGCTCCTCCAAGAGGCTCCGGAGGTCAAATCTGGAGAACGTTTTATATGGGGGCTATATATAATTATGGACCGATATGAACCAATTCTGGCACGGTTGTTAAAGATCATATACTAACACCATGTTCCAAATTACAACCGGATTGGATGAAATTTGCTTCTCTTGGAGACTTCGCAAGACAAATCTGGAGATCGGTTTATATGGGGGCTATATATAATTATGAACCGATGTGGACCAATTTTTGCATGGTTGTTAGAGATCATATACCAATATCATGTACCAAATTTCAGGCGGATCGGATGAAATTTGCTTCTCTTTGAGGCTCCGCAACCCAAATCTGAGGATCGGTTTATATGGGCGCTATATATAATTATGGGCCGATGTGGACCAATTTTTGCACGGTTGTTAGAGACCATATACCAATACCATGTACCAAATTTCAGCCGTATCGGATGCAATTTGCTTCTCTTTGAGGCTTCGCAAGCCAAATCTGGAGATCGGTTTATATGGGGTCTATATATAATTAAGGACCGATGTGGACCAATTTTTGCATGGTTGTTAGAGACCATATACCAACATCATGTACCAAATTTCAGCCGGATCGGATGAAATTTGCTTCTCTTTGAGGCTCCGCAAGCCAAATCTAAGGGTCCCTTTATATGGGGGCTATACGTAAAAGTGGACCGATATGGCCCATTTTCAATACCATCCGACCTACATCAATAGCAACAACTTGTGCCAAGTTTCAGGTCGATAGCTTGTTTCGTTCGGAAGTTAGCGTGATTTCAACAGACGGACGGACGAACGGACGGACGGACATGCTTAGATCGACTCAGAATTTCACCACCACCCAGAATATATATACTTTATGGGGTCTTAGAGCAATATTTCGATGTATTACAAATGGAATGACAAAGTTAATATACCCCAATCCTATGATGGAGGGTATAACTAGGTTTCAATTTTGATCCAATCAACCAATTTAGCAAAAGAATCTATTTTGGGACAGAATAAAACCCTGTTGATTTTGAAAGAAATCGGTGGTCAACGTTTTACTCCGATTTACGTGAAACTTTACACAGGGTGTAGGATGTAATGTTTTGGATATGCATGTCAATTTTGGGTGAAATCGGTTCAAATTTACACATAGCTTTCATAAGTTGAAAACATGAAAATTTGCTAAAATTTTCTTATTCCTATTTCATGTAGCCTCAAATTTGCTTTAGATTTCAATATTTCCAGACTTTTATGGTAAAAACCAACAATGTCGGAAATGCCATCAAATTTAAAAGTCAGTTTAGATTTGTTAGAATTAGCTACCTTTGGCACAAATTATGGCTTTCAAACTACCGACAAAGCAATCACACGCAATTGGCTCTGCAGTGTTTCGACCCATTCCGGGCGAAGCGCTGTCTTGAGATGATACACAATTTTTAATTTTTCAAATCCAATCTTACCGCATAAATGTTTCAGACACAAGATTTTGAATAGCAATTGTGCGGTAGATATGAAGAGAGGAGCCTCCTTTTTAAGACATTCTTGTTTCACGCCTGCTGAATGTGATGGTGCTGAGTCCTGTTAGAATGTCCATGGTCTGCGCCCATATCATCGCCTTTGGGGCATTTCCCGATAATATTCGGCTTTAATACTGAACACGCGGTCGATGAATACGAGCGGGCCTAATATGGACGGCACTTGAGTTCTGGTGGACAATCGAATGTATAGATTTTCAGCTGACCCGATCACTTTGTTTGCTCGCGGTTTGTGAGCAAACAAAACGATCGGGTCAGCTGAGAATGGCTACTCATCGGAGAAAACCAAATTCGATAACTAACGACTTTCGTGCAAACTAAGGAACTTCTTGGCTCTTCACAGTCTATTGATCTGTACATTGTTCTTTGGAATTTGCGTAAGCTCACTGTTCAACAAGTGTTGCAACCGTTCAGCTTACAAACAAGTTTTCTACTTCGATCTGAATTTTGATCTAATCTGGTCTTTACTTTTTGGATCGTTTTCGGTTTTGTTATCGTTTATTTTTCATTCACTTTTTTGGACGCGATGCAACACTGGCAGTAGCATGGTAACGAGAAATGATACGAAAAACAAAAGATATATTCATGTTTAGTGCTGGAGGGATCTAACGATAGCCTTTTCTGGTTTCCAACATATAATTCAATCGCAAATAACTTTATTTCTGAATGCAATAGATCAAAATGCTTCTGTAACTTGGTACACAATGAACAAAGCACAATATTTTAAGCATATTTTATCTTAATTTTTATAATATTTTTTTTAATTTCCAAATCTTAAGCTCTGTTGCCCTATCTTATACGAAAGCTTTTCAAATGGAAGAAAATTTCATTCTACTTCCTTCGCTTATATGGGGGCTATATACAATTATGAACTTGATATGGACTAAATTTTTGTGTGATTGGTGATCGATTTATCTGAGGGCTATATATAACTATAGACAGATATGGACCTAGTTAAGCATGGTTGTTAACGGCTATATACTAGCACAATGTACCAAATTTCAACTGACTCGGATGAAATTTGCTTCTCCAAGAGGCTCCAAAACCAAACCTCGGGATCAGTTTATATGGGGGCTATATATGATTATGGACAGATATAGACCAGTTTTGGCATGGTTGTTAAATATTATATACTACCACCACGTACCAAATTTTAACAAGATCAAATGAATTTTGCTTCTCCAAAAGGCACCAGAGGTCAAATCTGGGGATCGGTTTATATGGGGGCTATATATAATTATGGACTGATATGAACCAATTCCTGCATGGTTGTTGGATACCATATACTAACATCACGTACCAAATTTCAATCGAATAGGATGAATTTTGCTCTTCCATGCGGCTCCGGCGGTCAAATCTGGGGATCGGTTTATATGGGGCCTATATATAATTATTGACCGATTTCGACCAATTTTTACATGGGTATTTGAGACCATTATTAACACCACGTACCAAATTTCAACTAGATCAGATAAATTTTGGTCTTCCAAGAGGCTCCGAAGGTCATATCTGGTGATCGGTTTATATGGGGGCTATATATAATTAAAGACCGATATGGACCAATTTTTGCATGGTCATTAGAGACCATATACTAACACAATGTACCAAATTTCAGCCGGATTGGATGAATTTTGCTTCTCGTAGAGGCTCCGCAAGCCAAATCGGGGGATCGGTTTATATGGGGGCTATATATAATTATGAACCGATGTAGACCAATTTTTGCATAATTGTTAGAGAGCATATATTAACACCATGTACCAAATTTCAGCCGGATCGGATGAAATTTGCTTTTCTTAGAGGATTCGCAAGCCAAATTTGGGGGTCCGTTTATATGGGAGCTATACGTAAAAGTGGACCGATATGGCCCATTTGCAATACCATCCGACCTACATGAATAACAACAACTTGTGCCAAGTTTCAAGTGGATAGCTTGTTTCGTTCGGAAGTTAGCGTGATTTCAACAGACGGACGGACGGACGGACGGACATGCTCAGATCGACTCAGAATTTCACCACGACCCAGAATATATATACTTTATGGGATCTTAGAGCAATATTTCGATGTGTTACAAACAGAATGACAAAATTAATATACCCCCATCCTATGGTGGAGGGTATAAAAATAGAAAACACCGAATCGGTTCAAATTTGTGTGTTGGTTTTTATGGTATTATAAGATGGTATTATAAGTTAGTGTATATGTTTGCAACATCCAGAAGGAGACGAGATAGACCCATGGTGTCTTTGGCAAAAATGCTCAAGGTGGGCTCCTGAGTCGATATAGCCATGTCCGTCTGTCAGTCTGTCTGTGAACGCATTTTTGTAATCATAGGTCGCAGTTTTAGTCCAAGTGACTTCAAATTTGGCACATGTATGTGTTTTGGCTCAGAATAGAACCCTATTGATCTTGGAAGAAATCGGTTCAGATTTAGATGTAGCTCCCATATATGGCTTTTGCACGATCTACACTCATATGACCACAGAGGCCAATTTTTTGCTCCGATTTAGTTGAAATTTTGCACAGGGAGTAGAATTATCATTGTAGCTATGTGTGCCAAATTTGGTTGAAATCGGTTCAGATTTAGATATAGCTCCCATATATATGTTTTTCTGATTTCGGCAAAAATGGTCAAAATACCAACATTTTCCTTGTAAAATCGCCACTGCTTAGTCGAAAAGTTGTAAAAATGACTCTCAATTTCTCAATCTTCTAATACATATATATCGAGCGATAAATCTTAAATAAACTTTTGCCAAGTTTCCTTAAAATTGCTTCAGATTTAAATGTTTCCCATATTTATACCCTGCGCCACACTGTGGAACAGGGTATTATAAGTTAGTGCATATGTTTGTAACACCCAGAAGGAGACGAGATAGACACATGGTGTTTTGGCAATAATGCTCAGGGTGGGTCCCTGAGTCGATATAGCCATGTCCGTCTGTCCGTCTGTCCGTCCGTCTGTCTGTGAACACATTTTTGTGATCAAAGTCTAAGTCTATAGCTCCCATATATATCTTTCGCCCGATATGGACTTATGTGGCCCCAGAAGCCAGATTTTTGGCCGAATTTAGATGAAATTTTGCACTAGGAGTACAATTAGTAGTATAGTCATGTGTGCCAAATTTGATTGAAATCGGTTCAGATTTAGATATAGCTCCCATATATATCTTTCGCCCGATAAGGACTAATATGGTCCTAAAAGCCAGAGTTTTGGCCCAATTTGGTTGAAATTTTGCACAAGGAGTAGATTTAACATTGTAGATATGCGTGCTAAATTTGGTTGAAATCGATTCAGATTTAGATATAGCTCCCATATATATCTTTCGCCCGATATGGACTTATATGGCCCCAGAAGCCAGATTTTTGGCCGAATTTAGATGAAATTTTGCACTAGGAGTACAATTAGTAGTATAGTCATGTGTGCCAAATTTGATTGAAATCGTTTCAGATTTAGATATAGCTCCCATATATATCTTTCGACGGATATGGACTAATATGGTCCTAAAAGCCAGAGTTTTGGCCCAATTTGGTTGAAATTTTGCACAGGGAGTAGATTTAGCATTGTAGCTATGCGTGCTAAATTTGGTTGAAATCGATTCAGATTTAGATATAGCTCCCATATATATCTTTCGCCCGATATGGACTAATATGGTCCTAGAGGCCAGAGTTTTGGCCTAATTTGTTTGAAATTTTGCACTAGGAGTACAATTAGTAGTGCAGTTAAGTGTGCAAAATTTGATTGAAATCGGTTCAGATTTAGATATAGCTCCCATAAATATCTTTCGCCCGATATTGACTAATAAGGTCCCAGAAGCCAGAGTTTTACCCCAATTTGATTGAAATTTTGCACTAGTAGTACAATTAGTAGTGTAGTCAAGTGTGCAAAATTTTATTGGAATCGGTCCAGATTTAGATATAGCTCCCATATATATCGTTCGCCCGATTTACACTCATATGACCACAGTGGCCAATATTTTACTCCGATTTAATTGAAATTTTGCACAGGGAGTAGAATTAGCTTTGTTACTATGTGTGCCAAATTTGGTTGAAATCGGTTCAGATTTAGATATAGCTCCCATATATATGTTTTTCTGATTTCGAAAAAATTGTAAAAATACCAACATTTTCCTTGTAAAATCGCCACTGCTTAGTCGAAAAGTTGTAAAAAGACTCTAATTTTCCTAAGCTTCTAATACATATATATCGAGCTATAAATCATAAATAAACTTTTGCGAAGTTTCCTTAAAATTGCTTCAGATTTAAATGTTTCCCATATTTTTTTACTAACATTGTGTTCCACCCTAGTGCATTAGGTTAGGTTAGGTGGCAGCCCGAAGTATCAGGCTCACTTAGACTATTCAGTCCATTGTGATACCACATTGGTGAACTTCTCTCTTATCACTGAGTGATGCCCGATTCGATGTTAAGCTCAATTACAAGGGACCTCCTTTTTATAGCCGAGTCCGAACGGCGTTCCACATTGCAGTGAAACCACTTAGAGAAGCTTTGAAACCCTCAGAAATGTCACCAGCATTACTGAAGTGGGATAATCCACCGCTGAAAAACTTATTGGTGTTCGGTCGAAGCAGGAATCGAAGCAGGAACGATTGTACCACGGTGTCTCCCCATTAGCCGACTTAATTTTTGAGTCTATTGATTTTGTAGAAGTCTATCAAATTCTGTCCAGATCGAGTGATATTTAAATGTATGTATTTGGGACAAACCTTTATATATAGCCCCCAACACATTTGACGGATATGATATGGTATCGAAAATTTAGTTCTACAAAGTGGTGCAGGGTATAATATAGTCGGCCCCGCCCGACTTTAGACTTTCCTTACTTGTTTTTTACTAACATTGTGTGTAACGATCCACCGCATAGGGCTCCACTTTCGAAGAGGACGGCTACCTTCTTTTTGCCGACGATGCTCAGTCCTGGGGGGGTTCTTCCTAACGAAAGGGGATTTGGATACGCTGCCATAAAAGTAAATAAGAAAGGTAGCTCTTGGAAATATAGGGAATGGAGAACCGAAATAACCGAATGCACATCAAATTTAGAACGATGATGATGAGAACCGCAGCATGAGATGTCAGTCTGCTGCCATTAATACTAAACCCACCCGACCAATTCCGGCGACCTTCCGCGTCGGCCCTAACATCCTCTACCTACCAACCCTTACCTTTCGTGGTGAAAGAAATATACGTTTTAGAACATCTTAATATCTATTTAAAAATATATATATCATTCTAATAGACGTATGGTAGAATCGTGAATAACAGTTAGAGATGCTGATCCAATTATTTAAAAAAAATTTTAAAAAACTCAATTATAAAGCTTGACCATATGGTTAATAAAATAATTGGTAACAATATCAACGATAGGAAAATAATTAAAGGACAA
The DNA here is from genome assembly GCF_050003625.1 of Haematobia irritans. Classification (NCBI taxonomy): domain Eukaryota; kingdom Metazoa; phylum Arthropoda; class Insecta; order Diptera; family Muscidae; genus Haematobia; species Haematobia irritans. The sequence goes on from NC_134397.1 coordinate 31,088,198, forward strand.
TAAAAAAATTACGTATGTACGGTTGAGCTGATGCAATTTGAAATACAAAATATTCTTTCAATAAGGAAATTAAGATTGGACTTACCATTCATATCCAGCGCTGTACACAGGCCTGCGACTTCGGGATAATTTCATATATGAAAGTTTAATAATCTATTTTATAGTCTGTACCTCAATTTTGCATAGCTCGATTACGTAGGATAATAGAATAGTTGAGAAGAGTTAAATGGGCCATTTTAACTAAAACTTAAATTAATCCAGCTTGATGACTGGGCAACATCCTAAAGAATAGTATATGCAAATAAACAATATTAGTAGAAGATTCCCATCAAAAATTCGATCAGTGCCTCCACATCGTATCCTTAATGATTATAGTGAAATGGTCTAATCCGAGTTAGTAGGTACAATCCGAGTTAATAGAGTAAAATCCAAATTAATTGATTCGAGTTAATTAGGCTAATTTGAGTTAATTGGCTTAATCCGAGTTAGGACGTATAATCCGAGTTAATAGGTGAAATCCAAATTAATTGATTCGAGTTAATTTGGCTAATCTGAGGTAATTGGCTTAATACGAGTAGAGTGGCCTCAACCCAAAATGTTGTCAATTTCTTGGAGCTTTGTTTCGTGATGCCAAAATTGGTAATCCCCGGAGTAACTCCGGGTAGAGGATTTTTACCACCGAATTTCCCAACCGAATTGGATTCCTAAACAGCCAAATAGGTAGAATAACTATGATGTTTGCAATTCATTGTCCAGCGAACTTACCAGGAAATTTTTAAGAGAGAAAAAAAAATAATTGTCGGTTTTCCCGGAATCTGAATTTTGTAGTTTTTTTTTTTTTCAATAGCTCTAGACCAGTATCTTTATCTGGTGCTGGGAGCGGAGAAAATTTTATTCAACTTAAGTCTCCTTGTCTCTCAATGAAAATGAAAATTTTCTAGTTTGACAAGAAAATTTTACAACCAGAAAATTTAAAATTTTGAAACGTCTATGTTTCCTTAGTTATGTATTTATTTAGTGTATTTTATTGGCGTGGATCGGGAAAATGTTAACCCATGGAAAGTGGCTACAAACAACACGACGCAAAAAAAAAAAAAAAAAAAAAAAAAACCTTAAGTCCATATATCTTTCAGGTGATATATGCCCTGTTTGTCTCCTACAATGTCCTTTAATTCATAACTCACATTTCCAACCTTTCGTACTACTTTCGCCTTTACTCCGACTGGAGCTAATTTTGCATTGAACTTATTTATCTTCGAACTCTGTGTGAAATTTCTACGTATTACTTCCTCACCTACATTCAAAAGCCTTGTTCTACACTTTCTATTGTACAATTTCACGTTTTTCTCGTACGCAGCTTTTAATTTCCGTTGAATTGAGTCCCTTAACAGTGTAAATTTGTCCATTCGCCGTATTGCCGTATCTTCACCTTCCAACATTTTTAATTTCCGCAATAATTCAAAATCTTTTCCGTGCGTATTCATATTTTGCCCAAATAGCAGTTCGTATGGGGATCTTCCTGTGGACTGATGAACTGTATTTCTTATTGCACAATTAACACTAGACAAAACTTTATCCCAGTGCCGGTGGTCGTCCTTTACATACGCCCTTAATGCTGCATTCACGGTTCTATTTACTCGTTCGCTAGCGTTTGATTGTGGGCTATAGAGTGATGTGGTTTGATGTTTAATTCCACGCTCGGACAAACATCTTTTAAAATCACTGCTTCTGAATTGCGTCCCATTATCGGAAACTATCACTTCAGGGACCCCATAACAGGTAAAAATTTCGTCGTTCAGATACGAAACAATGGGCTTTGAATCTAACTTTTTCAACGGCTTTAGAAAAGTAAATTTAGAAAAGTGATCTAATACAATTAAGATTCCGATAAAGCCATTTCTTGTTCTTGGCAATGGGCCTATCAAGTCTACATATAATCGCTGGAATGGTCTCTCGGTGAGAATCAACTGCCCCATTGGTGGCTTCAATGATGAAGTTGGGACCTTAGTCGTTTTACACACGTCACAATTTCCTATATATTGTTTCACATCCATCACTAACTTAGGCCAAAAAAAATATCTTCTTAAGATCTCAATAGTTTTGGCTATACCGCAATGAGAAAATTTTGGCGTATTGTGCGCCGCATATATAACATCATTTCTGATTCCTGCGGGTACAAGTAATCTCCACGACTCTGGCTTCCCTTCGACGTCATTGTCGAACTTTGTTCTCTTGTATATGTATTTGCCCTCGATTTTGAACTCGGGAAATTCTGACGTAATCAGTGTGTCCCGCCATTTCGTATATTCTTCTCCCATAAACTCTTTTGAATCCAGATCTATTAGGGGCAAAATCTCAACCTCTAGCTCTCCAATTTCCGATTCATATATTCGGGAAAGAGCATCTGGGACTATATTCTCTTTTCCACGCCTATGTTCAATGGTGAAATCGAAGCTTTGTAATTTTAACGCCCATCTGGCTAATCTTCCAGAAAGATCACTTTGGCGCATCAGCCATTTGAGGCTAGCATGATCTGTCACTACCTTGAATTCATGACCTTCGATATAAGCGCGAAATCGTTTGATGGCTAATACCACAGCCAAACATTCCAATTCTGTAATGGTATAGTTTCTTTGGGCCTTATTCAATTTTTGCGACATATATGCAATAGGTCTTTCCGCACCATTTTCATCTTCCTGAGCGAGGACTGCTCCTACTCCCACCGTACAGGCATCACATTGCAATATGAACGGCTTATCGAAATTGGCATGCACTAATACAGGAGCCTGACATAGTTTGATTTTCAATAGCTCAAAAGACTCTTGAGCCTCTTTAGTCCACTTGAAAGCCCTTTTCTTGGACAACAGTTCAGTAAGCGGGAAGGTATGGGTGGAAAAATCCGATATAAATCTTCTATACCATCCAATCATTCCTAAAAACTGTCGCAGTTTCCGAACTGACGTTGGTACCGGAAATTCCGCAATAGCGCTGACTCTATCTGGATCAACGCTCAACGAGCCTTCCCCAACTATATAACCCAAATATTTAACACGTTTGATCGCAAAACAACTTTTCTTGACATTGATGGTTAGGCCTGCTCTACGAAATTGCAAAGCCACCTTCTGTAGATGCTCTAAATGTTCTTCAAAGTTTCTCGATACGATCAATAAGTCATCCAAATACACGAATACATGGGTCTTCATATCGTAAGGTATCACGATATCCATGAGACGACACATTGTTTGGGGCGCATTGCAGAGCCCGAAAGGCATTCTCGTGAATTGGTAAAGCGGACGATTTGGAACCACGAATGCTGTCTTGGGCTTTGATATGTCATCTAACTTTATTTGCCAAAAGGCATCTTTAAGGTCCACCTTCGAAATGAATCGGACGGCCGGGAGTCTCGATAATATTCCTTCAATATTAGGAATGGGGTAAGAGTCCTTAATCGTGACGGAATTTAATTTCCTACTGTCCACACAGAAACGAACCTTTTCTGGTTTAACGATTAGAACACATGGTGACGACCATGGAGATTGAGGACACTCTTCAATGACACCTAAAGATAACATTCTATCAATTTCTGTCCACATAATTTTTTCTCGAGCGGGAGAAATGGGGTAATATCTTTGTTTGATAGGTTTGGCGTCCCCGGTGTCAATGTGATGTTTTAGTAAGTCCGTACATCCTAACCCATCGCGGTCGGAATTCGGAAATGTTTCTATCATAGCATCCAGCTTCCGTCTCTGATCTACCGTAAGCTCGATTGTATTGGAATCCGAATCAATTGAGTTAATCTCCGCACACTGCTCCCCGATTGTAATTTCGATTTGATACTTTTTCCAAAAATCTATTCCGCATATAATGTCCTGTTTGATTGCATTTACTACCAAAAATTCGAACGAACACTCCTTATCCTTGAATGTAAATTCCATGTTTATTATACCTGATACCTCTTGTCTATCACCATTTGCTGTTTTCACGTTTCCGCGGCTTTTCTTAAAATTGGGCATTAAATGGGCTTTCTTGGCCAGATCCCCTCCGATTACGCTTTTATTAGCGCCACTATCTAATAGTGCAAAGTACAATTTACCCCCGATTGTTAAAGGAGTGTATGGTCTAGTATCTAACTCTCGTGTCACAATCGATGAAATCTGGTATTTTCTGAACGCTTTTACTTCCTTCCAAAAGGTCCTCATACGTATAGCACTACGTTTAGAACCACCTCTTCGTCTAACTTCTAATCCCTTTCCTGTTCCTATTATATCGTTAAGTCGTATATATGTCATATCTTTCGCATCTGGGTAATTATCAATGTTTTCGTATTTCATAGAGTGGGTGTCTACACTATAGGATGTCCTCTCTTCTGGTGAGGGACATCCTTCTTCAAGTTTCCCGAATTTTTGCATCTCGAACAGGTGGGTTTATATTCACCCTTCAAACCACATCCGTAGCAAAAGACTGTTCGGTCGCGCATACAATCCTTATAAAGGTGTCCGCTGCGTTCGCAGTTCCAGCAGATGAGCTCTTTCCGAACTTCGCAGATATCCGATGTCATCCATTCTCTGTCCGAGTTATCAGAAAGGGCTTGAACTTCAGCCACCTGTCCTATATTCCTGGATTGTTTAAACTTATTAGCCATCTGAACATCTTTTACAAATTTCTCGTGCTTCCTCGCGGACTTGCGTAAATCCGAAACACGTCTGATGTCCACATGAAGTAACTCATATCTTATTTCCGGCCTAAGATTTCGAATTAGAGTTTCGCACAGTTCCTCGTCTGTCATAGGGACGCGTAATCTATCCGATAAAGCTATTACCGAATCAAGGAATTCATCGAAACTTTCATTATTTCTTTGTCTACGGCGCCGAATGTCATCGCGAATATCAAAATCCGTGCTAAAGTCTCTATATTGGGCCTTTAACGCTTCGCAAAATTCAACCCACTCGATGGTATCATTTTGGCGGTGATACCTCCAATACCATTCCAAAGCATTACCTTCAAAAAGAATATGGAGATATCTACACAACATAGTGAAATTTCGATTAAGGGTATTCGAGGTCATAATATTGACTCTATAAATGAATTCTTCCACTCTAATGCCGGTATTACTGCCGGAAAACGACAGTTTCCAATTCTTAATTATGTTAAGGACCTTTTCAGGACTGTCTATATTATTAAACGAATTCTCTTGCTGCCCATTCCTTGTAGCCGAGTCCCTGTGATTTCCATTTGTGTTATCTATATTAAGTCCCCGCATCAAATCTCTAATTTCCGACAATATAGACGTAGAGATTTCGGCACGAATTGAATTTACTGAACTATTTATCATTTCACTAATTCTATTTTCGTCTATATGATTTCGATTTCCATTTCTCTCTCCCATATTTGGAGGATTTTGTTCTCTTCTACTTCTGGACCTCGATCTATGAGTTCCTTCAGCTGGAGGTTCGTCGCACGTCTCTACCACGAAACTTACATTTTGCTCCCTTGCGCCTAAGTTACGATCCGAACTTCTAGTCAAAGGCATCCTCACAATACTTTTTCTTTTTAAGCTATTGTATTAAAAAAATCTGTCTAAACCAAATACTATCGAATAACAGTTACAATTGTCGTCACTACTCAGCCTCAGGTATGTATCAGTAGAGGATTAATATGAATGTACTCATCAACCATCATAAAAAAATCTGTATATAAACCGTTCATTCAAATTTAGCGGTCACTTTCCGCAATAATATACAAAAAGCACGAACTCCGCCAAAATTTCAATTTTGTAAACCGAATCCTTTACACTAACGGGAGTAAATAATCGGCTTAAACCAAGTTTTAAAGACCACACCGGTAGTTTTCAAGGATAAAAATTTAGAATATAAATAGGTTAAAAGGAGTAGTACTAAAGAGTGATATAAAAGATTGAGATCATATCTTGTGTAGGACTGCCAGTCGAGAATTCGAACAATCCTATATCACACTGATATAAGGTTTCACATATTTCAAAGGTAAGTTGATAGCACGAGCAATAAACGAATATCTCAAAAAGATACTGAAACCTGAAATCTTTATGAAGCCAGCATTGAGGTGTTATTTTACTGATAATTCTTTATAAACATTAACTGCTGGCCCCACGTTGGGCGCCATTTAATTTATGTAACGATCCACCGCATAGGGCTCCACTTTCGAAGAGGACGGCTACCTTCTTTTTGCCGACGATGCTCAGTCCTGGGGGGGTTCTTCCTAACGAAAGGGGATTTGGATACGCTGCCATAAAAGTAAATAAGAAAGGTAGCTCTTGGAAATATAGGGAATGGAGAACCGAAATAACCGAATGCACATCAAATTTAGAACGATGATGATGAGAACCGCAGCATGAGATGTCAGTCTGCTGCCATTAATACTAAACCCACCCGACCAATTCCGGCGACCTTCCGCGTCGGCCCTAACATCCTCTACCTACCAACCCTTACCTTTCGTGGTGAAAGAAATATACGTTTTAGAACATCTTAATATCTATTTAAAAATATATATATCATTCTAATAGACGTATGGTAGAATCGTGAATAACAGTTAGAGATGCTGATCCAATTATTTAAAAAAAATTTTAAAAAACTCAATTATAAAGCTTGACCATATGGTTAATAAAATAATTGGTAACAATATCAACGATAGGAAAATAATTAAAGGACAATAAAAAAATTACGTATGTACGGTTGAGCTGATGCAATTTGAAATACAAAATATTCTTTCAATAAGGAAATTAAGATTGGACTTACCATTCATATCCAGCGCTGTACACAGGCCTGCGACTTCGGGATAATTTCATATATGAAAGTTTAATAATCTATTTTATAGTCTGTACCTCAATTTTGCATAGCTCGATTACGTAGGATAATAGAATAGTTGAGAAGAGTTAAATGGGCCATTTTAACTAAAACTTAAATTAATCCAGCTTGATGACTGGGCAACATCCTAAAGAATAGTATATGCAAATAAACAATATTAGTAGAAGATTCCCATCAAAAATTCGATCAGTGCCTCCACATCGTATCCTTAATGATTATAGTGAAATGGTCTAATCCGAGTTAGTAGGTACAATCCGAGTTAATAGAGTAAAATCCAAATTAATTGATTCGAGTTAATTAGGCTAATTTGAGTTAATTGGCTTAATCCGAGTTAGGACGTATAATCCGAGTTAATAGGTGAAATCCAAATTAATTGATTCGAGTTAATTTGGCTAATCTGAGGTAATTGGCTTAATACGAGTAGAGTGGCCTCAACCCAAAAATGTTGTCAATTTCTTGGAGCTTTGTTTCGTGATGCCAAAATTGGTAATCCCCGGAGTAACTCCGGGTAGAGGATTTTTACCACCGAATTTCCCAACCGAATTGGATTCCTAAACAGCCAAATAGGTAGAATAACTATGATGTTTGCAATTCATTGTCCAGCGAACTTACCAGGAAATTTTTAAGAGAGAAAAAAAAATAATTGTCGGTTTTCCCGGAATCTGAATTTTGTAGTTTTTTTTTTTTTCAATAGCTCTAGACCAGTATCTTTATCTGGTGCTGGGAGCGGAGAAAATTTTATTCAACTTAAGTCTCCTTGTCTCTCAATGAAAATGAAAATTTTCTAGTTTGACAAGAAAATTTTACAACCAGAAAATTTAAAATTTTGAAACGTCTATGTTTCCTTAGTTATGTATTTATTTAGTGTATTTTATTGGCGTGGATCGGGAAAATGTTAACCCATGGAAAGTGGCTACATGTGTTCCACCCTAGTGCAGTAGCCGACTTAAATTTTGAGTCTATAGATATTGTAGAAGTCTATCAAATTCTGTCCAGATCGAGTGATATTTAAATGTATGTATTTGGGACAAACCCAAACCAACACATTTGACGGATGTGATATGATATTGAAAATTTTGATCTACAAAGAGGTGCAGGGTATAATATAGTCGGCCCAGTCCGACTTTAGACTTTCCTTACTTGTTCTCTTTAACGTTATTTTCCTACTATTATAAGAATCTTTATAAATATTGTTGCCATTTAACTACCTAAATAACTTAATTTAATTTACATATTATGAAATAAAAATATATAAATAATTTAATTCGATATTTAATATTTATAAAAAAATGTAAACCCATTAGGACAATCTGATATTAAATTGTTCATTACTTGTTATGAGGATACGTTGATTTACGTGCGTTTGGCACTTATCAGCCTAACAAATAATTCTTTAAAGATTAAAAAAGTTTTTTGTTTCGTCTAAGTACCTATAAAATGTATTTGATTTCTTAATCTTACTCACAAGGAGTTCAATAAATTGTATTACCATTTAATTACATAAGCAATATAAACCATTTACTAAACTAGCAATATATAAATTATTAAATTCCAAATTTATTATTTATTAAGAACAAAAAAAGAAACCTTAAATCCATAAAGACGATATGATGTTAACTTCAATCTTCATTACACTAAAAAAAAAGCATGCCCAGTTCCAAAGATTTTGTCTTTACTTTAAAAATGTTGGTATTGATTCCGAGCCAAAGAAGCGGAGAATACAAGTAAGGATACTTTTAAGACACAATTCTCTTTTAAATTTGGGTTTTGTGTATTTGCTTCTAGGAAGCAAATTTTAATTTTTCACTTTTTCAGCTTTTTTCATTCATATGCTATCAAAGTCCTTTAAAAACTAGTTAACGACAACTTTATTTTCAAAATTAAGACTCGACTTCCAGTAGTAATTATGCTATGTTTCAAGTAAAAAGCGTCTTTAAAACGAAGTGTTGAAAAACATGTCCTATATTTGAACGATTTTTTGCTTTGTTGTCAAGATGCGAAAAGACAACAAATTTAAAGACAATTTCATTAAATTTAAAGAATTTTTCTGAATTATTAAAGTCAAGTTGACCTTAGCCCTAACGTTTTTTCTTTCATGTTATGAATCCCCTTTTTAAGTGAAATCACTTAATTATAAGGATAATACGACTTCATTGAAAAGTTTATCGACTTTTGGACAAGGAAAAAAACTCTATATTAGAGAAATGAGTCTTCTATGCTACGCAAAATTTGCATTCGTATTTTAAAGACATGAAATCTTTGACCCCACGACAATATTTTTTTCAGTGTACACGCTATAAGGAAAAAATTTGATTTTAATGTCTTTGGCTTTATAATATCTTTGAAACTGATTAGTGATGCACTTATATATGTACACTCTGTGCAGCGTTGCCAGAATTGTTTCACCAAAAACCGCTAGATTTGTCCAAAAAACTAGCCAAAAAAAGCTAAAAAATGTCAAAAAATAGCTAGAAAAAAGCTAAACTTTTTTGTATCAAAAGTCACATTTTTGATTGAAATTTATCAAACTTAAAGGCTTTCTTTCACTTAAAACGCATATTATTTTAATTGTATTCATTCATTATTTCCATTTCTGTGAGACTGTAAGAAAATCTAAGTCATATTAGCTATGTTTGCGTACTAGATACATTTTGATTACTATCACAAATTTTTACTGGAAGTCCCTCGTTTATATTTCCTAGTAAAAACATTTTTCCCAGTAAACTTGCGATTGAATAAATCCATTCCATTAATAAATAGCAGATTTGTTTTCCGAATCCTATCACAACGAATCTTTTTATTGATTTTTTTTTTTTTTTGTGTTAAAAAAAATAATACCACATTCAAAACTTTATTATTATTATTAAATTATTTCTATGTTCGATTCCAAAGATTTTGTACACTAATGATTTTGGTATTGATTCCGAGTCAAATTTGAATTTATTCGTTTTTTCAGCTTTTTCTTCATGAGCTATCACATTGCTTTAAAAACGGGCTAACGACAACTTAAAGTTCCAAATTAAGACTCGACTTTAAGTAGAAATTATTCTATGTATACGTTTTTAAAATAAAATGTTGAAAACCCTCTTCTATTTTTGAACGCTATTTTGGTTTGTGGTCAAGATACAAAAACTCCACAAATTTAAAGACTATTTCATTAATTTTGAGAATTTTTTAGAATTGACCCTAGCCTTCTTTCATGAGAAGATACCCATTTTTAAGTTAAATCACTTAACTTTAAGGACAAAACGACTTTATCGCCTTTTGGACAAGGGAAACAGTTTATATAAGAGAAATTCACAAATGCTATTATAACCAAAATTCGCGTTTGTATTTTAAGGACATGAAATCTTTGGCCTCCAACAATATTTTTTCAGTGTACAAAGCATTTCACATCTACTATTTTAATTTAGAAATATCATAATAACTTTAGAATATTATAATAACATAAAAAGGATAAACGAGTCAAATGCAAATATTCCTAATAATTTACTGACAGTTTATATAAGGAATTTGTATGGTAATAGTAGATTTAATGTTTACGATAACTTTTATGAATACGAGGAAAAAACTTTTCAACAAGGTGTATTCGCTGCAAAAATGCCCGCATAATGGCTGGAATAATTATTAATGTTTCAATTGAGCTTTGAAATATGTGGAAAACCTTATTCTGGCAGCAAGGCTTAGGTTAAAGCGAAGTTTTATCCATATTTCAATAGGAACATGCCGAAAATAAAAAAGCCAAAAATAGCTAAAAGGGTCATGAAAAAAAGCCAGAAAAAAAGCTAAAAGCTAAATGCATTTTTTCCCCGCTAAACGTCTTCAAAAAAAGCCAAATCTAGCGGGAAAAAAGCTAAATTGGCAACGCTGACTCTGTGAGAGAAGAGTAAATCTTTATAACCTTTCATCATTTGAATACAGGTTAAATCATTAAAGGTAATAAAGTGTTTTCTCCTCGTCCACATCCTTATTGTCTTTTAATGTATGGATGGTATGCGTCTTAAGGTGCAATATACGGAGACAGAGAGATAAAGATATCAGCAATTACTTTTAATATATATCATACAAATATTATAATATGCAGACATAAATAAAATTAAGTATATGTGTACCTATATGAGACATTTCATACAAAACAAAACAATGTCTATCTCGGGCAGAGAAACAAGAGAAAAATCTTTGTTTTTGTAAGGCCACAATGCTGATATACTGATAAAGGAATAAATTTGGTTTTTATCCCAGAATCAAATGTACGTAAGAATTGAAATTATGATTTAGTCACGAATGCTGTACGCGTTGTCACAATGTGTAAGAATAAGTTCCCAACGACGAATGGATCAAACCGAGGGCTGGTACAAGACTAGACGATGATGTGAATGGACCAGTCAAAATGTATAGATGGGACTTGTCACTATAATATGGGTTTGTTAATTGTGGGGTAAATTTATACATGACTTGGATTATTTAGGCAAACTTTCTAAGACTTCTACAAAATATCTAGACATAAAATTTAAATAGGCTAATGCCCTGAGGAGGAACATAATGTTAGTAAACAAGTAAGGAAAGTCTAAAGTCGGGCGGGGCCGACTATATTATACCCTGCACCACTTTGTAGATATATATTTTCGATACCATATCACATCCGTCAAATGTGTTGGGTGCTATATATAAAAGGTTTGTCCCAAATACATACATTTAAATATCACTCGATCTGGACAGAATTTGATAGACTTCTACAAAATCTATAGACTCAAAATTTAAGTCGACTAATGCACTAGGGTGGAACACAATGTTAGTAAAAAACAAGTAAGGAAAGTCTAAAGTCGGGCGGGACCGACTATATTATACCCTGCACCACTTTGTAGATCTAAATTTTCGATACCATATCACATCCGTCAAATGTGTTGGGTGCTATATAAAGGTTCGCCCCAAATACATACATTTAAATATCACTTGATTTGGACAGAATTTGATAGACTTTTACAAAATCTATAGACTCAAAATTTAAGTTGGCTAATGCACTAGGGTGGAACACAATTTTAGTAAAAAAATATGGGAAACATTTAAATCTGAAGCAATTTTAAAGAAACTTCGCAAAAGTTTATTTATGATTTATCGCTCGATATATATGTATTACAAGTTTAGGAAAATTAGAGTGAGTTTTACAACTTTTCGACTAAGCAGTGGCGATTTTACAAGGAAAATGTTGGTATTTTGACCATTTTTGTCGAAATCAGAAAAAAAATAGCTAGAATGCTAAATCTACTAACTGTGCAAAATTTCAACCAAATTGGGCCAAAACTCAGGCTTCTGGGCCATATAAGTCCATATCGGGCGAAAAATATATATGGGAGCTATATCTAAATCTGATCCGATTTCAATAAAATTTGGCACACATGACTATACTACCAATTGTGCTCCTTGTGCAAAATTTCAAGCTAATCGGGATAAAACTCTGTCTTCTGGGTCCATATAGGTGCATATCGGGCGAAAGATATATATGGGAGTTATATCTAAATCTGAACCGATTTCAACCAAATTTGGCACATATAGCTACAATGCTAAATCTACTCCTTGTGCAAAATTTCAACTAAATCGGAACAAAAAATTGGCCTCTGTGGTCATATGAGTCTAAATCGGGCGAAAACTATATATGGGAGCTATATATAAATCTGAACCGATTTCAATGAAATTTGGCACGCATAGCTAGAATGCTAAATCTACTCCCTGTGCAAAATTTCAACCAAATTGGGTCAAAACTTTAGCTTTTAGGACCATATGAGTCCATATTGGGCGAAAGATATATGTGGGAGCTATATCTAAATCTGAACCGATTTCAATAAAATTTGGCACACTTGACTATAGTACTAATTGTTCTTCTTGTGCAAAATTTTAAGCAAATTAGGGTAAAACTCTGGCTTCTGGGGCCATATAAGTCCATATCGGGCGAAATATATATATGGGAGCTATATCTAAATCTGAACCGATTTCTTCCAAAACACATACTTGTGCCAAATTTGAAGTCGATTGGACTAAAACTGCGACCTAGACTTTGATTACAAAAATGTGTTCACGGACAGACGGACAGACGGACATGGCTATATCGACTCAGGAGTTCACCCTGGGCATTTTTGCCAAAGGCACCATGTGTCTATCTCGTCTCCTTCTGGGTGTTGCAAACATATGCACTAACTTATAATACCCTGTTCCACAGTGTGGAGCAGGGTATAAAAATATGGGAAACATTTAAATCTGAAGCAATTTTAAGGAAACTTCGCAAAAATTTATTTATAATTTATCGCTCGATATACATATATATATATATATATATTAGAAGTTTAGGAAAATTAGAGTCATTTTTACAACTTTTCGACTAAGTAGTGGCGATTTTACAAGGAAAATGTTGGTATTTTGACCATTTTTGTCGAAATCAGAAAAAAACATATATATGGGAGCTATATCTAAATCTGAACCGATTTCAATCAAATTTGGCACAAATGACTATATTACTAATTGTACTCCTAGTGCAAAATTTCAACCAAATTGGGCCAAAACTCTGGCTTCTGGGGCCATATAAGTCAATATCGGGCGAAAAATATATATGGAAGCTGTATCTAAATCTGAACCGATTTCAATCAAATTTGGCACACATGATTATACTACCAATTGTACTTCTTGTGCAAAATTTCAAGCTAATCGGGGTCCACATAGGTGCATATCGGGCGAAAGATATATATGGGAGCTATATCTAAATCTGAATCGAGTTCAATCAAATTTGGCACGCATAGCTACAATGCTAAATCTATTCTTTGTGCAAAATTTCAACTAAATTGGGCCAAAACTCTGGCTTTTAGGACCATATTAGTCCATATCGGGCGAACAATATATATGGGAGCTATATCTAAATCTGAACCGATTTTATTCAAATTTTGCACACTTGACTATACTACTAATTGTACTTCTAGTGCAAAATTTCAACCAAATTCTGCCAAAAATCTGGCTACTGGGGCCAATCAAATTTTGCATTTCAATCAAATTTTGCACACTTGACTATACGACTAAGTGTTATGTTTGTACTAAATTTCAAGCAAATCGGTATAAAACTCTGGCTGTTGGGTCTATATTAGTGCATATCGGGCAAAAGATATATATGGGAGCTATATCTAAATCTGAACCGATTTCTTCCAAAATCAATAGGGTTCTGTTCTGACCCAAATTAGGAACATGTGCCAAATTTGAAGGCGATTGGACTTAAATTGCGACCTAGACTTTGATTACAAAAATGTGTTCACAGACAGCCGGACGGACGGACGGACAGACGGACAGACGGACATAGTTATATCGACTCAGGGACCCACCCTGAGCATTATTGCCAAAGACACCATGTGTCTATCTCGTCTCCTTCTGGGTGTTACAAACATATGCACTAACTTATAATACCCCGTTCCACAGTGTGGCGCAGGGTATAAATATGGGAAACATGTAAGTCTAAAGCAATTTTAAGGAAACTTCGCAAAAGTTTAATTATGATTTATCGCTCGATATATGTGTGTTAGAAGTTTAGGAAAATTAGATTCATTTTTACAACTTTTCGACTAAGCAGTGGCGATTTTACAAGAAAAATCTTTGTATTTTGACCATTTTTCGAAATCAGAAAAATATATATATGGGAGCTATATCTAAATCTGAACCGATTTCAACCAAATTTGGCACGCATAGCTACAATGCTAATTCTACTCCCTGTGCAAAATTTCAATTAAATTAAAGCAAAGAATTGGCCTCTGTGGTCATATGAGTGGAAGTCGGCCGAAAGCTATATATTGGAGCTATATCTAAATCTTATCCGATTTCAATAAAATTTGGCACAATTTACTACACTACTAATTGTACTCCTAGTGCAAAACTTCAACCAAATTGGGGTAAAACTCTGGCTTCTGGGACCGTATTAGTCCATATCGGGCGAAAGATATATATGGGAGCTATATCTAAATCTGAACGGATATCAATAAAATTTGGCACACTTGACTATAGTACTGATTGTTCTTCTTGTGCAAAATTTTAAGCAAATTAGGGTAAAACTCTGGTTTCTGGGGCCACATAAGTTTATATCGGACGAAATATATATATATGGGAGCTATATCTAAATCTGAACCTATTTCTTCCAAAATCAATAGGTATCTTTTCTCAGCCAGAACACCTACTTGTGCCAAATTTGAGATCGATTGGACTAAAACCGAACTCCAAAAAATTTTTCAGCATTGGATTATCCCACTCAGTAATGCTGATGATATTTCTGAGGGTTTCAAAGCTTCTCTAAGTGGTTTCACTGGAATGTGGAACGCCGTTCGGACTCGGCTATAAAAAGGAGGTCCCTTGTCATTGAGCTTAACATGGAATCGGGAAGCACTCAGTGATAATAGAGAAGTTCACCACTGTGGTATCACAATGGACTGAATAGTATAAGCGAGCCTTATACATCGGGCTGGCACATAACCTAACCTAACCTTCTATATTTTCTCCAAAGTATATAAAACTGCTATAAAGGCCATGAAATGATTTGTTTTCCGGCTACAAGGTTTTAAAACAAGCCAGATCTAGCGAGAAAAAAAACAAACAGCCGCCGATGTGTAGCTTCAAGAAGATACTATATCATTTAAAAATATGTATGAAAATATAAAAATTGCTATGTGATAAGTCCAACAATGAAGATTTGCGCAAATTTCCCGTAGGCTATATACAGATAAAATTCCAGCTGGGATCCACCATCATGGATTACGTTCAAAATTCTACAAACCGTTCATATATGATCGCATGCACTACATTCATCCACGTATGGACCAATATTGAACTATATTTTATGCCTTCTTAAGGAATTATATGCAAAAGAGCATTAGGATGCACAAGAAGTTAATATTCGTGAATACGGGGGTATATATATTTGGGGGTTCTATCTAATTTCTACAAAGTTTTAAAATATATGCCCTTATTGGATTGTCAGAATTTTATATCGATAATATTTAATATTATTCAAAGAAAAATTCAAAACATGTATATTCAGTAAAATATTATTTAATTAAAAACTTGCAATATATTTAATGTTTCACACTTACTCGCTAGTGTGAAATCTCTCATATTTGCCACTGAGCATCACAAAAAAAGAACCATATGTGTAGCTATATATTTCGAAAATAAGTAAATAATGTGGTTTATTTAAAGGATAAAGGCTAAGAAGCATTCAGGTAAAATTTATGTCAGTGTTTTTCCTATAGTCCCACAAGCTTACCACGTCTTCCCGGCCTACACTTTAGTCTTAATGTTAAAGCCATAAAAAAAGCAGCAAAATGGAATGGAGATATCTTACATGTGTATGCCTCTGAGTTCATCGTATAAATCATTTAATGACCCAACAGATATTTATGACAAAACACATTTTATGAAAAATGACGAGTGTTTGGATCAGTGGATGTATTTGTGGTAAAGGGACAATAGAAGGACAAATATTTTTGTGTTTTTTTTTATTTTATTGCAAATGGAAGAAAATTAAAAGGTTGAGCCCTAAACAATGTTTTGGACCATTTATTTGTTTTTAGGTCCTTAGACATTAAAAATCGTATACGAGTACGGTTATTAGCATCTGAATTTATTACTATTAGTTTATTTTATTCCTTTTTTTTACATCTCACACTTTTTCATAAAATTTCAAAGTCACAAATCAAAAGGGATGCAAACGGAGGACAATAAATTTTACACAGTTTTAAATAGCTTAAAAAATATCTATATAGTTTCAAGGATTTTGTAAAATTTATATCTAGCGACAACAGCATATTCCGACTCAGTATTTCGGATTTCATTTTAAAACAAAAGAACAACTTACACTTTTTCTTTACTTGATCGTTTTTTATTTGTTGATATAATTTATTTCTTCGAAAGTACCAAGTCTGTTATGAAATAAATCAGCATACTTTTCAAATATTTGCTGGAAATTTCTAGAACCTTTTTTATTTTTGCCATGTTTTATACCAGACAGGGTTAAAAATTGTTAAATTTACTGCGAAATCAAAGAAATTTGTCTTTAAGTATTACCTCAGTAGATAAAGTCTATCCCTATTGGAAATTTTGATAAAAAAATTTTATAAATTTTATACCAGACAGGGTTAAAAATTGTTAAATTTACTGCGAAATCAAAGAAATTTGTCTTTAAGTATTACCTCAGTAGATAAAGTCTATCCCTATTGGAAATTTTGTTAAATTTTTATTTCTATAGAAAAATTTATCAAAATTTTATTTCTAAGAAAATTTTGTCAAAATTTTTCTTCTATAGAAAATTCTGTCGCAATTTTACTTCTAGGGAGCCACCGTGGTGCAACGGTTAGCATGCCCGCCTTGCATACTCAAGGTCGTGGGTTCGATTCCTGCTACGACCGAACACCAAAAAGTTTTTCAGCGGTGGATTATCCCACCTCAGTAATGCTGGTGACATTTCTGAGGGTTTCAAAGCTTCTTTAAGTGGTTTCACTGGAATGTGGAACGCCGTTCGGACTCGGCTATAAAAAGGAGGTCCCTTATCATTGAGCTTAACATGGAATCGGGCAACACTCAGTGATAAGAGAGAAGTTCACCACTGTGGTATCACAATGGACTGGATAGTCTAAGTGAGTCTGATACATCGGGCTGTCACATAATCTAAACTTAAACCTAAACTTCTTCAGAAAGTTTCCTCAACATTTTATTTTTACAGAAAATTTTTTCAAAACTTTATTGCTGTAGAAAATTTTTTTAAAATTTTAATTCTATAGAAAATTTTTTCAAAATTTTATTTCTGTAGAAAATTTTATAAAAATTTTGTTTCTGTAGAAAATTTTATAAAAATTTTATTTCTATAGAAAAAAATTTTTCTATAGAAAATGTTGTCAACATTTTCTAAAAATTTCTATAGAAAAAATTGTTTTCTGTGGAAAATTTTGTCAAAATTTTATTTCTATAGAAAATTTTATTTCTGTAGAAAATTCTGTCAAAATTCTATTTCTACCGAAAATTTTATAAAAATTCTATTTCTCTAGAAAATTTTATAAAAAAAATTATTTTTATAAAAAAATTGTTTTCTATAGAAAATTTAGTCAAAATATTATTTCTATAGAGAATTTTGTCAAAATTGTATTTCTATGAAAAGTCTTGTCAAATTTTATATGTATATAAAGTGTTGTCAAAATTTTATTTCTATAGAAAATTTTGTCAAAATGTTATGTCTATAGAAAATTTTGTAAAAATTTTTTTTCTCAGAAAATTTTGTCAAAATTTTATTTTTATAGAATAATTTGTCTTAATTTTATTTCTGTAGAAAAATATGTTAAAAGTTTATTTCTATAGACTTTAATAACAGCAACGTGTTCACAGACCGACGTACATGGTTAATCGACCGCATACTATTCTTATATATGGGACCGACGCATACTATTCTTATATATGAATGACGTGAATTTTTTTTGCACATGAACCCTTATCTCCTAAAGGATACATTTTGTAATACAATTATTCTCAGACAGTATGTTTTCGAATGCTTTATATTCACAAAAAATATATATACCGATAATCATCGCTAAAACCCGGATTTTACTAATCCGGTTTTTCCGGTCTTTGATAAAATTAATTTAATTAAAATTTTTGTTTTATATTGCATTTCTGATATAAAGTTGATTATCTTTTCACTGTTTCAATGCATCTTGTCGCTCTGGATTAGGAAATGACCATTTTTGGCAAATTTTTGTTGTTGCTGTTGTTTTTATACCCTCCATCATAGGATGGGGGTATATTAACTTTGTCATTCCGTTTGTAACACATCGAAATATTGCTGTAAGACCCCATAAAGTACATATATTCTGGGTCGTGGTGAAATTCTGAGTCGATCTAAGCATGTCCGTCCGTCCGTCCGTCCGTCTGTTGAAATCACGCTAACTTCCGAACGAAACAAGCTATCGACTTGAAACTTGGCACAAGTAGTTGTTATCGATGTAGGTCGGATGGTGTTGAAAATGGGCCATATCGGTCCACTTTTACGTATAGCCCCCATATAAAGGGACCCTCAGATTTGGCTTGTGGAGCCTATAACAGAAGCATATTTCATCCGATCCGGCTGAAATTTGGTACATGGTGTTGGTATATGGTCTCTAACAACATGCAAAAATTGGTCCACATCGGTCCATAATTATATATAGCCCCCATATAAACCGATCCCCAGATTTGGCTTGCGGAGCCTAAAAGAAAAGCAAATTTCATCCGATCCGGCTGAAATTTGGTTCGTGGTGTTAGTATATGGTCTCTAACAACCATGCAAAAATTGGTCCACATCGGTCTATAATTATATATAGCCCCCATATAAACCGATCCCCAGATTTGGCTTGTGGAGCCTCTAAGAGAAGCATATTTCATCCGATCCGGCTGAAATTTGGTACACGGTGTTGGTATATGGTCTCTAACAATCATGAAAAAATTGGTCCACATCGGTCCATAATTATATATAGCCCCCATATAAACCGATCCCCAGATTTGGCTTGTGGAGTCTCTACGAGAAGCATATTTCATCCGATCTGGCTGAAATTTGGTACATGGTGTTGGTATATGGTCTCTAACAATCATGCAAAAATTGTTCCACATCGGTCCATAATTATATATAGCCCCCATATAAACCGATCCCCAGATTTGGCTTGCGAATCCTCATAGAGAAGCATATTTCATCCGATCCGGCTGAAATTTGGTACATGGTGTTGGTATATGGTCTCTAACAATCATGCAAAAATTGGTCCACATCGGTCCATAATTATATATAGCGCCCATATAAACCGATCCCCAGATTTGGGTTGCGGAGCCTCAAAGAGAAGCAAATTTCATCCGATCCGCCTGAAATTTGGTACATGATATTGGTATATGGTTTCTAACAACCGTGCAAAAATTGGTCCACATCGGTTCATAATTATATATAGCCCCCATATAAACCGATCCCCAGATTTGGCTTGCGAAATCTTCAAGAGAAGCAAATTTCATCCAATCCGGTTGTAATTTGGAACATGGTGTTAGTATATGATCTTTAACAAGCGTGCCAGAATTGGTCCATATCGGTCCATAATTATATATAGCCCCCATATAAAACGTTCTCCAGATTTGACCTCTGGAGCCTCTTAGAGAAGCGAAATTCATCCGATCCGGTTCAAATTAGGAACGTGGTGTTAGTTTATGGTCGCTATCAACCATACCAAAATTGGTCCAATCACACAAAAATTGGTCCATATCGGTTCATAATCATGGTTGCCACTAGAGCCAAAAATAGTCTACCAAAATGTTATTTCTATAGAAAATTTTGTTCAAATTTTATTCGGTTCATAATCATGGTTGGCACTCGAGCCAAAAATAAACTACCAAGGTTTTATTTCTATAGAAAATTTTGTCAAAAGTTTTTTTCTATACAAAATTTTGTTAAAATTTTATTTCTGTACAATTTTTTTTTTTAAGAAAATTTTGTCAAAATTTTTATTTCTAAAGAAAATTTTGTGAAAATTTTATTTCTATAGAAAATTTTGTTAAAATTTTATTTCTGTAGAAAATTTTGTCAAAATTTTATGTCTACTTTGTCAAACTGAATTATATACGTATTGGATCGATCTTTTTTGATTTAATATATACCACATATGGACTTACATACAATTTAGAAGATGGTGTTAGGAGGTTTTAAGATACCTTGCCATCGGCAAGCGTTACCACAACTTAAGTAATTCGATTGCGGATGGCAGTGTTTAGAAGAAGTTTCTACGCAATCCATGATGGAGGGTACATAAGCTTCGACCTGACCGAACATACGGCCGTATATACTTGTTTTTTTTTTTAATTTATTTCTATAGAAAATTTTCTCAAAATTTTATTTCTATAGAAAATTTTCTCAAAATTTAATTTCTATAGAAAATATTTTCAAAATTTTATTTCTATAGAAAATTTTTCTCAAAATTTTATTTCTACAGAAAATTTTTCAAAACTTTATTGCAGCAGAAAATTTTCTCAAAATTTTAATTCTATAGAAATTTTTTTCAAAATTTTATTTCTATAGAAAATGTTGTCAAAATTTTATTTCTATAGAAAATTTTCTAAAAGTGTTATTTCTGTAGAAAATTTTATAAAAATTCTATTTCTATAAAAAAAAAAATTTTTTCTATAGAAAATTTTGTCAAAATTTTATTTCAATAGGAAATCTTGTCAAATTTTAGATCTATAGAAAATGTTGCCAAATTTTTATTTCTATAGAAGATTTTGTCAAAATGTTATTTCTCAGAAAAATTTGTCAAAATTTTATTTTTATAGAATTATTTGTCTAAATTTCATTTCTAAAGACTTTAATAACAACGTGTTCGCAGACCGACGGCTTGGCTAGATCGACTCCGGCTCATGCTATTCATATATGAGCGACGTGAAGTGTCGTTGCACATGAACCCTTATCTCCTAAAGGACATATTTTGTAATTCAAATATTCTAAGACAGTATCTTTTAGAATTCTTTATATTCACAAAAACTAAATATAGCGATAATCTTCGCTAAAAAAACATTTCTGATATAAGGCTGATTATCTTTTCATTGTTTCAATGTATCTTATAGCTCCGAGTTAGGTAATGGACATGTTTGGCAACAATTTTCTGTTTTTTTTTTTAATTTTAATTTTCTCTTTGTAAATGAGCCTTTTTGCGCATAATTTGTCAACTAAACAAAAATCCGCAATTGTAATTAATCATTTCCTGCCTGTGCACTTGTGCTTTCTTTCTCTCTCACAGTCGTTGTTTTCTCATCCATTCACTCGTTTAAACCCAATCTTTTGTGGTGTATGTGTGCGAGTGTTGCCAATACTACTTAGTCTGTATAATAAAAGGCGACAATGGTAAAGATCATACCACGTTGCGTATAAGTAATCCAAATATTTTTTTATACGTCATACGCTCCATGGTTCCAAATTGAAACTCGTTATCCGTTAATATTTTAAACATATGTAGACCACCATGGTGCAATGATTAGCACGCTCGTCTTACATAAAAAGGGTCGTGGGTTCAATCCCTGCTTTGACCGAACACAGAAGAGGTTTTCAGCACTCGATTATACTTTCTCAGAAATGCTGGTGATATTTCTGAGTGTTTCAAACTTCTCTAAGTACATGTACTCCAATTTGAAATGCCCTACGGACTAGTCTATCAATAGGAGGTCCCTTATTATAGAGCATGGAAACGAAATCGGGCATCAGTCTGTGATAAAAGAAAAGTTCACCACTGTGGTATATCAATGGACTGAGTGTACGAGTAAGTGAGACTGATAAATCTGGCTGCCAATGTACACCGGTAGGCCATTGGTTATATTCTCAAGCATAGAATTTGAGTTATGCAATATTTTTCATTTAAATTGTAATACAGAAACATATCAATTTCCCACCATATAATCATCAAATGCTTGGATATTCTAAGCCGATCCGATGTCAGTCTGCCCAACCACAATAACGGAGTTACTATCAATGTTGCCAGTATTTCTCTATCATTTGGCGACCAAGAACGTTTCAATAGAAATAAAATTTTGACAAAATTTCCTATAGAAATAAAATTTTGACAAAATTTCCTATAGAAATAAATTTTTGAAAATATTCTATATCTATGCCTAAAGAAATAAAATTTTCTATAGAAAGAAAAATAACATTTTGACAAAATTTTTAATAGAAATTCGCCAAAGAAATACTATTTTGACAAATTTTCTAAATAAAATTTGGACACAATTTTCTATAGAAATAAAATTTTGACAAAATTTTCTATAGAAATAATATTTTGACAAATTTTTCTACAGAAATAAAATTTTAAGAAAATTCTCTATAGAAATAAAATGTAGACTTATAGAATATAAATAAAAAGGTAATTTTTTATGTTTTCTAGTGGTTTGGAAAAATTGATTTCCACGTTGTCCCTCTTTGTCACATCGGAACCATTCGAAACACACTTAAAATCAGCTGCATTTTGGTTATAAATTCAGTTAGTTTTAGAATTTTTTTCCAAGCGAAAGTTTTTGTGGGATTTAGAAATACTGGTTGTTGTTAGTTCTAAACCAATTACGAAAAATTCCCATTAAAATTCTAAAATGACCATAAATTTTTCATCAAATTCCCATGTCGCCTGTAGAAAGAAATAATTTGGGGACAAAACCTCAATATAGGCAATATTAGTTAATATTAGTTAATATGTTGAAATGCAACACAAACTCTTAACATAAAACTAGAAGAAAGGATCCATTTGTAAATTTTCTGGTATTGCTTCCATACATTCAACAAAAGTTACTTGGATCCAAAAATTGTGATATTCCTTTAAGGATTTTGGTTTTAATTCCGAGCCAAAAATATCGATTCTTTAAAGTAAGGAATTTTTTTTATGGAACTATCTAGCTTTAAGCATAGGCTCTATAAAATTAGGTTACAGATCTTACTTACCAATTTTTTATTCTCTTTTTGGGATATATACACAGCTACTCATGCCAGTTTAAAAAACTTGCATTATGCCAAATACTCAAATGTAAAAAATATTTCCTTAATTTTAGAAAAGAAGGAATTAAACCAAAAATCCAGAATCCCCGAAATAAATATTAGCGTATATTTGAAGCTTTTTTATCTTTAATCCAAAGGTTTAATATCTTAATTAGTTTAAAGATGACTTCTTTAAATCAACAATGTTTTTCTTAACTTTAAGGGACATTTTCCTTACTTCAAAGACATACGACTTTTACAAAGGGATGTAAATTTCATAGATTCTAATTCTGTCCTAAATTTAAAGAAAACTATTTTTAAAGCAAAGATAAAAACTTTATTTTAATTAAAATTTCTTTATTTTAATTAAAGGAAAGTTACTAAAATGTAGGTTGCATAATTTTTCCTATTAGGCCAATATTTTTTTTTCTATGTATAAACCGATCTCACACTTTTTTACTTAAAGGGAAATTTTCTTTCTTCAAAGACATACGACATTAGAGGAGGGATTTAAAATTCATTGATTCGTGTCCTAAATTTAAATAAAACTGTTTTTAGAGCAAAGATAAAAATGTCTTTTGTTTAAAATTTCATTATACCCACCACCATAGAATGGTGACGGGGGTATAATAAGTTTGTCATTCCGTTTTTAATACATCGAAATATCAATTTCCGACTATATAAAGTATATATATTCTTGATCAGGGAGAAATTCTAAGATGATATAAGCATGTCCGTCAGCCTGTCTGTCTGTTGTAATCACGCTACAGCTTTCAATTATGGCGCTATCGTCCTGAAATTTGGCACAGATTCGTCTTTTGTTTGCAGGCAGGTCAAATTCGAAGATGGGCTATATCGGTCCAAGTTTTGATATAATCCCCATATAACTGACCTCTGGATATGGGGTCTTGGGCTATTTAAAAACTGTAGTTTTTATCCAATATGCGTGAAATTGGAAATCTAGAGGTATTTAAGGACCATCAAAAAGTGTACCGAAAATGGTGCCTATCGGTCCATGTTTTGGTATAGCCCCCATATAAACCGATTTCCCGATTTTGCTTCTTGGACGTCTAGAAGTGTATTTTCTATCCGATTTGTCTGAAATTGCAAATCTAGAGGTATTTTAAGACCACAAATTGGGGTGTCGAAAATGGGGGGTATCGGTCCATGTTTTGGTTTATCTCCCATACAGACCGATCTCCCGATTTTACTTCTTGGTCTTCTAGAATCCGTAGTTTTTATCCAATTTTCCTGAAATTTGAAATCTAGGGGTTCTATGGACCCTAAAGACGTGTGCCGAAATGGTGAGTACCGGCCCATTTTTTGATATAGCCACCATATAGACCGATCTCCCAATTTTATTCCTTGGCTTATAGAAACCGTAGCTTTTGTCCAATTTGCCTGAAATTCGAAATCTAGAGGTACTCTAGGACCTTAAAGACGTGTGCCGAAAATGGTGATTATGGGACCATGTTTTGATATAGCCCCCGTATAGAGCGATCTCCCGATTTTATTTCTTGGGCTTCTAGATTCTGTAGTTTTTATCCAATTTGCCTGAAATTGGAAATCTAGAGGTATTCTAGGACCATAAAGGGGTGTGCCGAATATATTGAGTATCGGTACAGTTTTTGATATAGCCCCCTTATAAACCGGTCCTCCGATTTGGGGTCTAGATTCTAGAACTACAATTAAATGTGCTGAATACTGTGTGTATCTATTCATGTTTTAGTATAGCCACCATTACACAGAACTCCCGATTTAAATCCTGGGGTTTTTAGAAATTTTAGTTTTTATCCGATTTGCCATAAATTGAAAATATACTGGCATTGTAGACCCACAACAAAGTGTATAGGATTTAGTTTTATCGGTCCATTTGGTAAGGCCTCCATATAGATCGATTTCACTTATTGAGGGTATAGAAGGCGCACTGATCATGAAAACTGCTTGAAACTGAATGTATAATTTCCAGATTTTACTTCTCGTAATCATTTAAATAATTGGGATGAAAATACACAGATTATAGATTTAAAATCAAGGCGGGTTTTCATCATTTTCTTGCACACTTACAAGAGATATTTATGATTTCACTAAAACTCAAACAAAAAATGGTCCGTATAAATTCAGAATCTGATCTAGTGTTCATAGGTAATATCTTTACATTTATCTGTTGGAAGCATACTGGTTGAACTGATCTGCTTGAGAAAATATCTGTCATCAAACCCCCCTGAAATTTTCAAAGGAAACTTTTATATTTGATTCATGGTGGGGGGTATTTAAGATTCAGCCCGGCCGAACTTACCACTGTATGAACTTGTTTTTTATACCCTTCACCACTACTGTGGTACAGGGTATAATAAGTTTGTGTATTTGTATGTAACGCCAAGAAGGAGTAATCATAGACCAACCTTTTAGTATACGGATCGGCTTAGAATTAAATTCTGAGTCGATTTAGCGATGTCCGTCTGTCTGTCTGTCTGTCTGTCTGTCTGTCTGTCTGTCTGTCTGTTGATATATTTTTGTGTGCAAAGTACAGCTCGCAGTTTTAGTCCGATTGTCCTAAAATTTGGTATAGGGTCCTGTTTCGGCTCAAAGACGATCCCTATTGATTTTAGAAAAAATCGGTTCAGATTTAGATATAGCTGCCATATATATTTTTCGCCGATCTGGTAATAATTGGCGTGTATATCAACCGATCTTCCTGAAATTCCGTACATCCGAATATTTTATTGGTCTCGAAAAACTTGCAAAATACCAGCCAAATCGGTTCAGATTTAGATACAGCTCTCATATATAGCTTTCGCCCGATTTACACTCATTTGCACAAAGAGGCCAATTTTTAACTCCGATTTGGTTGAAATTTTGCACAGGGAGTAGAATTAGCATTGTAACTATGCGTGCCAAATTTGATTGAAATCGGTTCAAATTTGGATATATCTCCCATATATAGCTTTCGCCCGATTTACACTCATATGACCACAGAGGCCAATTTTTTAACTCCGATTTAGTTGAAATTTTGCACAGGGAGTAGAATTAGCATTGAAACTATGCGTGCCAAATTTGGTTGAAATCGGTTCAGATTTGGATATATCTCCCATATATAGCTTTCGCCCGATTTACACTCATATGACCACAGAGGCCAATTTTTTGATCCGATTTAGTTGAAATTTTGAACAGGGAGTAGAATTAGCATTGTAGCTATGCGTGCCAAATTTGGTTGAAATCGGTTCAGATTTAGATATATCTCCCATATATAGCTTTCGCCCGATTTACACTCATATGACCACAGAGGCCAATTTTTAACTCCGATTTAGTTGAAATTTTGCACAGAGAGTATAATTAGCATTGTTGCTATGCGTGCCAAATTTGGTTGAAATCGGTTCAGATTTAGATATAGCTCCCATATATATGTTTTTCTGATTTCGACAAAAATGGTCAAAATACCATCAATTTCCATGTAAAATCGCCACTGCTTAGTCGCAAAGTAGTAAAAATGACTCTAATTTTCCTAAACTTCTAATACATATATATCGAGCGATAAATCATAAATAAATTTTTGCAAAGTTTCCTTAAAATTGCTTCAGATTTAAATGTTTCCCATACTTTTTACTAACATTGTGTTCCACCCTAGTGCATTAGCCGACTTAAATTCTGAGTCTATAGATTTTGTAGAAGTCTATCAAATTCTTCCAGATCGAGTGATATTTAAATGTATGTATTTGGGACAAACCTTTATATATAGCCCCAAACACATTTGACGGATGTGATATGGTATCGAAAATTTGGATCTACAAAGTGGTGCAGGGTATAATATAGTCGGCCCCGCCCGACTTTAGACTTTCCTTACTGGTTTTTTAATAAAATTGTTCTTAATTTTGTGTATATTGTGTACTCTTAAATTTAAACATTTTGGTGTAGTCAATTTTTTTTCTTATTGTTACAACAATTCGTAAAATGCAATTTTTGTAAAATTTACGCATTATGGAAATCTTAAAAAATAGAATAAAATTTTATTCAATTTTCGCACATGCACTTAATTTTTTCCCATGAAACAATTTACTTTATTCTGTGTTCTAAACTTAGTCAAGTGCTGGATTTCCTTCTTATTCAAATATTAAACAAATTTATTTACCCGTAAGATTAGTACCCTTAACCTATTATTTTTGATCAACTTAAATAGAATTTCCTAAAAATTCGAGCAAGGAGTTGGTCCTCATTCCGGGATATGTTTTTAAAAACATGATTGATGGCGATTGGCGTTGCCTAGGTAAATAAAAATTAAAATTTGGCAACATTGTTCAATTATCCCATACTCCATTATTCTTAGCCATTTAACAGATCAGCCTTCAAAATAGGTGGTAAATATTAGATTTAGGGCAGAATGCCTGGCTGACTGAGTGACTAAGTGAATGTCTGGGTATGTGAAATAATACTATGGTAATTTTACAAATTTTCTACCCGATGATGTATTACTACTAATTTTCTAAAATACACAAACATTTTCTATGAATTTGTATAAATGCAAATGTGTGTGCGTCCGTGTGAGTGTATTTGTGTATGCTTTCTAGTAATTTATTTCATTATTTTTCATGGTTGTTGTTGTAGTTTATTTTTTAAATCACGGACGTTCAAATTTTGTTTCTCCGCCAATAATGCAGTTCACTTTGGGGGATATGCGTGTTTGTGTGTGTGGGTACGTGAGAGTGCCTTTTTCGGGACAAATCATTTGTAATATTGTTGATTTTGTTGATGGTTGTCGTCGTTATGTTTTTTTTTATTTTTTGCAAAATTTTGTATGAAACTGGCGTTAAATAAATTATGTTTATTAACGAAACTCATGTACAAGTTTTCATTGGCGAGGGTAATTTTTCATTCCGTTCATTCAAAGTTCTGGTAACGTAGTGAAATTAAATGTAAACATTAATCATAAACTAGTCACGAGGATAGTTTAAATGTGTTTGCAAGATTATAATTAAAAACAAGTATATACGGCCGCAAGTTCGGCCAGGCCGAATCTTATGTACCCACCACCATGGATTGCGTAGAAACTTCTACGAAAGACTGTCATCCACAATCGAATTACTTGGGTTGTGGTATCTTAAAACTTCTTATTCCTGCATGGTTGTTGGATACCATATACTAACATCACGTACCAAATTTCAACCGAATGGGAAGTATTTTGCTCTTCCAAGGGGCTCTGGAGGTCAAATCTGGGGATCGGTTTATATGGGGCCTATATATAATTATGGACCGATATCGACCAATTTTTGCATGGGAGTTTGAGGCCATATATTAACACCACGTACCAAATTTCAACTGAATCAGATGAATTTTGGTCTTCCAAGAGGTTCCGGAGGTCAAATCTGGTGATCGGTTTATATGGGGGCTATATATAATTATGGACCGATGTGGACCAATTTTTGCATGGTTGTTCGAGACCATATACTAACACCATGTACCAAATTTCAGCCGGATCGGATGAAATTTGCTTCTCTTAGAGGCCTCGCAAGCCAAATCGGGGGATCGGTTTATATGGGGGCTATATATAATTATGGACCGATGTGGACCAATTTTTGCATGGTTGTTAGAGACCATATACTGACACCATGTACCAAATTTCAGCCGGATCGGATGAAATTTGCTTCTCTTAGGGGCCTCGCAAGCCAAATCGGGGGATCGGTTTATATGGGGGCTATATATAATTATGGACCGATGTGGACCAATTTTTGCATGGTTGTTAGAGACCATATACTAACGCCATGTACCAAATTTCAGCCGGATCGGATGAAATTTGCTTCTCTTAGGGGCCTCGCAAGCCAAATCGGGGGATCGGTTTATATGGGGGCTATATATAATTATGGACCGATGTGGACCAATTTTTGCATGGTTGTTAGAGACCATATACTAACACCATGTACCAAATTTCAGCCGGATCGGATGAAATTTGCTTCTCTTAGAGGCCTCGCAAGCCAAATTTTGGGGTCCGTTTATATGGGGGCTATACGTAAAAGTGGACCGATATGGCCCATTTGCAATACCATCCGACCTACATCAATAACAACTACTTGTGCCAAGTTTCAAGTCGATAGCTTGTTTCGTTCGGAAGTTAGCGTGATTTCAACAGACGGACGGACGGACGGACGGACATGCTCAGATCGACTCAGAATTTCACCACGACCCAGAATATATATACTTTATGGGGTCTTAGAGCAATATTTAGATGTGTTACAACCGGAATGACAAAGTTAATATACCCCCCATCCTATGGTGGTGGGTATAATAAATGAAAATTATAAAGAAAACAAGTATATACTGCCGCAAGTTCGGCCAGGCCGAATCTTATGTACCCACCACCATGGATTGCGTAGAAACTTCTACGAAAGACTGTCATCCACAATCGAATTACTTGGGTTGTGGTATCTTAAAACTTCTTAACATCGTTTTCTAAATTGTGATTTAGTCCATACATGGTATATATTAGACAAAAAAGTTATGTATAGTTGTCTATAAATAATTACGAATCGATATGGACTTTTTGTACGTAGAGAGCCAGAATTGAAATATGGGGTCGCTTATATGGGGGCTATATACAATTATGAACTTGATATGGACCAATTTTTGTGTGATTGGGGATCGATTTATCTGAGGGCCATATATAACTATAGACCGGTATGGACCTAGTTAGGCATGGTTGTTAACGACCATTTACTAGCACAATGTACCAAATTTCAAGCAGATCGGATTAATTTTGCTTCTCCAAAAGGCACCGGAGGTCAAATCTGGGGATCGGTTTATATGGGAGCTATATATAATTATGGACTGATAGGAACCAATACCTGCATGGTTGTTGGATACCATATACTAACATCACGTACCAAATTCGTACCGAATGGGAAGAATTTTGCTCTTCCAAGAGGCTCTTGAGGTCAAATCTGGGGATCGGTTTATATGGGGCCTATATATAATTATGGACCGATATCGACCAATTTTTGCATGGGAGTTTGAGGCCATATATTAACACCACGTACCAAATTTCAACTGAATCAGATGAATTTTGGTCTTCCAAGAGGTTCCGGAGGTCAAATGTGGTGATCGGTTTATATAGGGGCTATATATAATTATGAACCGATGTGGACCAATTTTTGCATGGTTGTTAGAGACCATATACTAACATCACGTACAAAATTTCAGCCGGATCGGATGAAATTTGTTTCTCTTAGAGGCCTCGCAAGCCAAATCGTGGGATCGGTTTATATGGGGGCTATATATAATTATGGACCGATGTCGACCAATTTTTGCATGGTTGTTAGAGACCATATACTAACACCATGTACCAAATTTCAGCCGGATCGGATGAAATTTGCTTCTCTTAGAGGCCTCGCAAGCCAAATCGGGGGATCGGTTTATATGGGGGCTATACTTAAAAGTGGACCGATATGGCCCATTTGCAATACCATCCGACCTACATCAATAACAACTACTTGTGCCAAGTTTCAAGTCGATAGCTTGTTTCGTTCGGAAGTTAGCGTGATTTCAACAGACGGACGGACGGACGGACGGACGGACGGACGGACGGACGGACGGACGGACGGACATGCTCAGATCGACTCAGAATTTCACCACGACCCAGAATATATATACTTTATGGGGTCTTAGAGCAATATTTCGATGTGTTACAAACGGAATGACAAAGTTAATATACCCCCCATCCTATGGTGGTGGGTATAAAAATTAAACTATGAGGCGGTTGCCTATAATATAGCAGAAACACCCAAATTTTATTTAAAATAGTTTGAACTAATCGTGGTATATCCTTTGTGAGAACAAAAATAAACACCGGGTACTGAGGTTTGGTTAAATTGGTTTAATAATGTAAATCACGAAGTCAAATGGAAAGATTAATTTATGTGGAGGTTGTACAGAATCTTAAATCGGCTGATAGTTTTAGAATTTCAATTTGACGATCCACTAGAAATGTAGCTTAAAATTTAGATATGGTTCTTAGATGTGTATGTGCACATGCTTCATACATGTAAATGAATGACTATAACAAATTTAATATAAAAAGAAGTAAGGAAAATCTAAAGTCGGCCTGAGCCGTCTATAAAATACCCTGCACCACTTTGTAGATCTACATTTTTAGTACCATCTAAAATCCTCAGTACAAACAAGTAAGGAAAAGCCGGCTATAATATAGCCTGCACCATTTTGTAGATCTACGTTTTTGATACCATTTCAAATTCTTCAGATTTGTTTGGTGCTATACACAAGGATTTATGGTCTCATATAGATATATTTAAATCTGAGGTGATTGGACTACTACGAAATCTCTAAACTCAAATTTTGAATGGGCTAATGCCGTGGATCAGAGCACAAATCGCACTTTCGCAAAAGTGTATACTCGTATCTGAGCTATTTGTCGATAGATTTGTATTTGAGGTATACGAAAATTTGAGTCATGTTTACAATTTTGGTTTCTTAGCAGTGGCGATTTTACAAGGAAAACGTGGGTATTTTGGCCATTTTTTTCCAAATCTGAAAAACATGTAAATGGGGCTATATCAAAATCTTATCCCTGTGCAAAATTTTAAGTAAATCGGAGTAAAACATGTGTTTCTGTTGTCAAATTTTATGTCAATCAGAGAAAAATTATGGCCTTTGTTTTCATATGAGTGTAAATCGTCGAAATATATATATGATCACGATAATATTTTTTTAGTGTACAAGATAATTGACGCGTTGTATGTGTGTGTCATCTAATTTGAGAAAATTTTAAGCATAGATTTATATGAATGAGATGAGCAGGACTTCATTGAAAAGTTTGTTGACTTTTGAACAAGGAAAAAACCTTATATCAGTGAAATGCGTCTTCTATGCTAAGCAAAATTTGGATTCGTATTTTAAGGGCATGGAATCCTTGGCCTCACGACAATATTGGTTTTTATTGTAGGTTTTGATATAGCTTCCAAAAAACCCGAAGCCCTTGTTTTAACTTTGTGAGCATCTAAACACTGCATGTTTTGCCTGAAATTGGAAATCAAGGAATGTTTTAGGTGTGCAAGGACTTACCATATGTCAAATTTGACTTATATCCCAACAAAAAAAGCACGGCCAAGAGAGCAGTAAAAATGTTCTTTTTGGATGCGGAAGTGGTGCAAAATTGGGCTTATCATAGGACGGATGTCCACAACTTCAACATCCGTTGCATTGAATTTTCATCACTTCTTAAGGTGTGATATGAGTTCGGTGTTTCGGATGTGAATTAGAAATTACTTTTTTTTGCCAAAGAAATAATTGTTATAACTTTTTATGAGTTTTGATGCCAAATATTCGCAATTTTTCTACATAGGATTTAGCATTTTTTCGGCAAAATTTAAATAATTTGCACTATTTTATTAATTTTTAATCTGTTTTTACCCCACTTGAAACAATAAAATTTTAAATTTCCCATTAAAAATATGAAAAAAGCTAGTTATAAAAAATTGAAATCAAATGAACTTCCTGTGTAGTTAAAATAAAGTACATCTTTGGGAGGACATTTTTGGAAATGCTTTTAAAGTTGTGCCTCAAGAAGAACTTCCAAATTTTTTTGCTGGGTTTGTGGGCATCTAGACACTACATGTTTTGCCAGAAAGTGGAAATCAAGAAATGTTTTAGGTGTACAAGGACTTACCATATGTCAAATTTGACTTATGTCCCAAAAAAAAAAAGCATCGCCAAGAGAGCAGTAAAAAAGTTCTTTTTGGATCCGGAAGTTGTGCGAAATTGGCGAAGAAGAGTTGAATTTAACATGGATTTGTCATAGGACGGATGCCCACCATTTCAACACCCGTTGCACTGAATTTGCATCACTTCTTAAGGTGTGATATGAGTTCGGTTTTTCGGATGTGAATTAGAAAATTTTTTGATATTTTGCCAAAGAAATACTTTTTATAACTTTTTATGATTTTTGATGCATTCTAAGGCTTGGCTGAAATTCTTGACCTCAAATATTTTCAAATATTTGCAATTTTTCTGCATAGGATTTAGCATTTTTTTTAATTTTAAATAATCTGCACTATTTTATTATTATACCCTTCACCACTACTGTGGTACAGGGTATAATAAGTTTGTGCATTTGTATGTAACGCCAAGAAGGAAAAGTCTGAGACCCATCGTTTAGTATACCGATCGTCTTAGAATTAAATTCTGAGTCGATTTAGCGATGTCCGTCTGTCTGTCTGTCTGTCTGTCTGTCTGTCTGTCTGTCTGTTGATGTATTTTTGTGTGCAAAGTACAGCTCGCAGTTTTAGTCCGATTGTCCTAAAATTTGGTATGGGGTCCTGTTTTGGCTCAAAGACGATCCCTATTGATTTTGGAAAAAATCGGTTCAGATTTAGATATAGCTGCCATATATATTTTTCACCGATCTGGTCATAATTGGCGTGTATATCAACCGATCTTCCTCAAATTCCGTACATCCGAATATTTTATGGGTCTCGAAAAACTTGCAAAATATCAGCCAAATCGGTTCAGATTTAGATATAGCTCCCATATATAGCTTTCGCCCGATTTACACTCATTTGCCCACAGAGGCCAATTTTTTGCTCCGATTTAGTTGAAATTTTGCATAGGGAGTAGAATTAGCATTGTAACTATGCGTGCCAAATTTGGTTGAAATCGGTTCAGATTTGGATATATCTCCCATATGTAGCTTTCGCCCGATTTACACTCATATGACCACAGAGGCCAATTTTTAACTCCGATTTAGTTGAAATTTTGCACAGGGAGTAGAATTAGCATTGCAACTATGCGTAAAAAATTTGGTTGAAATCGGTTCAGATTTGGATATATCTCCCATATATAGCTTTCGCCCGATTTATACTCATATGACCGCAGAGGCCAATTTTTAACTCCGATTTAGTTGAAATTTTGTACAGGGAGTAGAATTAGCATTGTAGCTATGCGTGCCAAATTTGGTTGAAATCGGTTCAGATTTGGATATATCTCCCATATATAGCTTTCGCCCGATTTACACTCATATGACCACAGAGGCCAATTTTTAACTCCGATTTAGTTGAAATTTTGCACAGGGAGTAGAATTAGCATTGCAACTATGCGTACCAAATTTGGTTGAAATCGGTTCAGATTTGGATATATCTCCCATATATAGCTTTCGCCCGATTTATACTCATATGACCACAGAGGCCAATTTTTAACTCCGATTTAGTTGAAATTTTGCACAGAGAGTAGAATTAGCATTGTTGCTAAGCGTGCCAAATTTGGTTGAAATCGGTTCAGATTTAGATATAGCTCCCATATATATGTTTTTCTGATTTCGACAAAAATGATCAAAATACCAACATTTTCCTTGTAAAATCGCCACTGCTTAGTCCAAAAGTTGTAAAAATGACTCTAATTTTTCTATACTTCTAAAACATATATATCGAGCGATAAATCATAAATAAACGTTTGCGAAGTTTCCTTAAAATTGCTTCAGATTAATATGTTTCACATATTTTTTTACTAATATTGTGTTCCACCCTAGTGCATTAGCCGACTTAAATTTTGAGTCTATAGATTTGTAGAAGTCTATCAAATTCTGTCCAGATCGAGTGATATTTAAATGTATGTATTTGGGACAAACCTTTATATATAGCCCCCAACACATTTGACGGATGTGATATGGTATCGAAAATTTAGATCTACGAAGTGGTGCAGGGTATAATATAGTCGGCCCCGCCCGACTTTAGACTTTCCTTACTTGTTTTTTACTAATATTGTGTTCCACCCTAGTGCATTAGCCGACTTAAATTTTGAGTCTATAGATTTGTAGAAGTCT
Source organism: Haematobia irritans (assembly GCF_050003625.1). Classification (NCBI taxonomy): domain Eukaryota; kingdom Metazoa; phylum Arthropoda; class Insecta; order Diptera; family Muscidae; genus Haematobia; species Haematobia irritans. The sequence continues at coordinate 31,123,377 of NC_134397.1, forward strand.
ATCAAATTCTGTCCAGATCGAGTGATATTTAAATGTATGTATTTGGGACAAACCTTTATATATAGCCCCCAACACATTTGACGGATGTGATATGGTATCGAAAATTTAGATCTACGAAGTGGTGCAGGGTATAATATAGTCGGCCCCGCCCGACTTTAGACTTTCCTTACTTGTTTTTTAAATAGTTTTTGAAAAAATCTTATGAAAAAAATAATAATATGCATAAAAAACCAAATATTCTTGATAACCCTAGACAGTCCTCATTCGTCAAAATGACGACACGTAATTTCATTTTCGATTTAAAATGCATTTTAGTCTATTGGGAAATGGTAAATTTTAGTTATACTACTTCGACCGTTTTATGAATTTTTGTTTTATACTACTTAAAATCAAATTGAATAAGAAAATAAATTCAAGTTTGGTTGACTTTTTCGCTCACGATGAAAATTATGGCATCTTGAAATCAGCCGTAGTCAAAATGACGAAGGATGACGTTAATGTACAAAAACTAAGGATGACTGTCCAGGGTTAAAAGAAAGTTAAAGAATCCTTACCAATTCACTATTAAATTACAGGCAAAGGAGTACTAAAAATTTGTCCAAATTTTTAAGGGGTTATTCTGAAATTAAATATTTGTTTTTACATTAAAAATATTACATTGGTTTTAAAAAAATTGATTAAAGAAATTCTAAAATAAGGCATTAAAAACCTGTAATTTTGATGATAAAAATGTAAATATTCTAGTTGAAAGAAAGCCAATTTGTAAAAGAAAACTTACCAATTCTCTATTTTTTAAATTTGTTCGAATACATCTGAAGTTGCTCTGAAATTAAATATTGCTTTTACAACGAAGAAAAACATTAAACTGGTATCCAAAAAATTAATTAACAAATAATAATATACATAAAAAATATTATTTTTAAAAGGAAGCCATATTAAAAAAATACGTACCAATTTATGACTAAACTATACGCTGAGATATAACAAAAATTTTCCATATTCATCTGGAATTGAATATTAAGTTTTTTACATTGAATAATAAAAATTGCAATACACTTTCAATTTCAACATATTTTCCTAAATATTCTTAATAACTTTTTTCTAAACTACCCTTCAAATATTAATAACTTTCATTTAAAAGGTTTAATAAACAAACACAAATATATATCTCAAAAATCCAAAATATTCCATGCCTTTATACTCCCTTGTTGCATACCTACTTAAGAGATGCAACATCCCACGCCAACGCCAATTACACAACTGAAGCATGCCAAACAAAACCAAGCAAAGCCAAAACATTCCTACAACAACAAAAACACATGTGCCTTTATTGAAAACAACACCTCATCCAGCCAAATAAACCATCCGCGAATAACAAACAAACACACACACACACAAACCACTAAATGAACAAAAATAAAAACAACCCCACGCTCATGTATACACAACAAAACTCAGTAACATCATCTTTACGTTAATCACATTCCACTATGCCGATAAAGATCTCTGTACTATGCATTAGTTCATCGCATCTACTGACAATTTACTCTAAGAATAATATTCGTAAAGGCACACCAGTTTATGAACGATGAAACGTTTAACTTAAAATTTGCAAAATTTTCATGAAATGCTATCTACCATTTTTGACGAAAATGTCTATAAATTTAATTAAATGTGAACTAAAATATTGTATTGGGTAAATTTTTACCAACAATTATTAACTATAGGAATTGTCAGTAAGAAATTTCTTTCCACTTTCAAGTTCATTTTTCGTAAAAAAATATTTTCTCATACAAAAAAATCTTATAGTAAATGACACTTATTATTTAGAAAATACTTTACATTTTACAAGTAGTTTTATAGCAATGCAAACGAATTTTTAACTACCAGTTAAGAAATTTTTTTAAGAAATTTCCATCGTATTTTGTAGGCCATCAACTAAACGATTGCTACTTAGAATTTGTAAAATTTCCTTTCGAGTAGTTAATTTTCGTTGAAGATACGAAAAATGAAGTAAAATTCTAGAAAATTCTTGTAATAAATTACTGTAAAAATCTTCTTAAATTTACGAGACACTTTTTTTTCTGTGTAAGTACACAGGAAAAAAGTACAATGTTTTATAGCAAGAATTAACTACATCGTACTGAATTATACTTCACATTTTGAGATTTGTACAAAGCGTTGTTAAAACTAGGAAAATTTAATGCCCTGGTATACTTTTTAACTACAACTCACGAAAAGTAAAGAAAAAATCATTGGCGCCAAATCATGACCATTTTCACAATACTGTAGTTCATTCTTATAATTTTTGGAAATCGTACAATAATTATACCCTTCAACACTACTGTGGTACAGGGTATAATAAGTTTGTGCATTTGTATGTAACGCCAAGAAGGAGTAATTATAGACCAACCTTTTAGTATACGGATCGGCTTAGAATTAAATTCTGAGTCGATTTAGCGATGTCCGTCTGTCTGTCTGTCCGTCTGTCTGTCTGTCTGTTGATGTATTTTTGTGTGCAAAGTACAGCTCGCAGTTTTAGTCCGATTGTCCTAAAATTTGGTATAGGGTCCTGTTTCGGCTCAAAGACGATCCCTATTGATTTTGGAAAAAATCGGTTCAGATTTAGATATAGCTGCCATATATATTTTTCACCGATCTGGTCATAATTGGCGTGTATATCAACCGATCTTCCTCAAATTCCGTACATCCGAATATTTTATGAGTCTCGAAAAACTTGCAAAATATCAGCAAAATCGGTTCAGATTTAGATATAGCTCCCATATATAGCTTTCGCCCGATTTACACTCATTTGCCCACAGAGGCCAATTTTTTGCTCCGATTTAGTTGAAATTTTGCATAGGGAGTAGAATTAGCGTTGTAACTATGCGTGCTAAATTTGCTTGAAATCGGTTCAGATTTGGTATATCTCCCATATAAAGCTTTCGCCCGATTTACACTCATATGACCGCAGAGGCCAATTCTTAACTCCGATTTAGTTGAAATTTTGCACAGGGAGTAGAATTAGCATTGTAGCTATGCGTGCCCAATTTGTTTGAAATCGGTTCAGATTTAGATATAGCTCCCATATATATGTTTTTCTGATTTCGACAAAAATGGTCAAAATACCAACATTTTCCTTGTAAAATCGCCACTGCTTAGTCGAAAAGTTGTAAAAATGACTCTAATTTTCGTAAACTTCTAATACATATATATCGAGCGATAAATCATAAATAAACTTTTTCGATGTTTCCTTAAAATTGCTTCAGATTTAAACGTTTCCTATATTTTTTTACTAACATTGTGTTCCACCCTAGTGCATTAGACGACTTAAATTTTGAGTCTATAGATTTTGTAGAAGTCTATCAAATTCTTCCAGATCGAGTGATATTTCAATGTATATATTTGGGACAAACCTTTATATATAGTCCCCAACACATTTGACGGATGTGATATGGTATCGAAAATTTAGATCTACAAAGTGGTGCAGGGTATAATATAGTCGGCCCCGCCCGACTTTAGACTTTCCTTACTGGTTTTCGTTTGCGTTAGTTCATATTGAATTTATGTGTACGGTTAAATATTTAAGACATTCTTAATAAAAGGACAATTTCATTGGGCAGTGGAAAATTTCGAAAATAATAACTACAAACAAAAGATTTTTTTGCAATAAAAATATGATAAACTACGGAATTTTTCGGTGTATTTTAGTTCCACAAAGACCAATGCCACTATACTTAACCAAACTAGATCTATAAAGAAATGTGATATATCCCCTCCGGTCTGGCGATTTAACTTCTTGAGGAGATATCGTCTTAATTATCCGAAAATATAAATTTACAGAATTTAAAATTCATATGGATTCATCCCATTTTCTTGCATGCTTAGACGAGAAACTTAATAAAATTCCTTTAGAACTCAAACAAAAATCGTTCTAATAAATACAAAATACATGTAGACTACATGCATGGAGGCTATTTTTTTTAGATAATGAAATATTATAACGTTTTGATAAAAAAAATCTTAGAATTTAATTTTGGAAACCGTACCAGTTGAGCCAATATTCTTGGAAGAGTACTTTGGAGAAGGAGTTTCCAAAGGAACTTATTATATTTGATTCATGGCAATGGGGTCTATTTAAAATTCTTCCGAAAATAAGACGTTAATAATGGTTTTATTTCCGTTCTAGACTTTCATGGAAAATGATTTAATAAATTCCACCTCTTTATTATTTCTATTTAAATTTAAATTGGCCTTCTTACAACATCTCCGTTGAAAATTTCCAAACTTAAGTTTAAATTCTTAAAATTTTTGTTATTTCTTCCAAAGCAAAAAAGTGGTGAATCTTATGTAGCCAAAGATAAATTACATCATTTTCATATTTATTTGCATGTTTATGACGTCCAATAGATCTATAACTCATTCTTGTAATATCGTAAAATGTCCAAATAAACTCATTCATGTATTTGTCTGTACACCAAATGTTATTAAAGAGATAAAATTTTAGAATGTGCCATAGAATACATATAATTAAAACATACACAGACACACGCACACATACTAATATTGATACAATTTCATTTTAGCCTTAAAGGATATAACCGAGATTTTTGCTTCACCACTCTTGTTAGCCCTGGTTTGTCTCTAAAGCCTTTATCAGAAACATTTACACATAGAACATTTAATGCCGTGGGACTGAGGCTAAACAAAAACCGAAAAAACACCCATACACACATACCCGAACCTATAACAATTCATGTTTTCATACATTCGCATTTCAACACACACACACACATATACATACATATGTATGGATTTGGTCAAATGTTGCTCGCATGGTAGGAAACAAACAAAGATCCGAAATCAAATATTGATACACAAAGCAATAACCATAAAAATTGCCTGAGAAATTACAATTTTGTATACACAAATACATACATTAATATCCATAAACAATAAAAACAAGAACAACAACAAAATAATAATAACAACAAAAGAACTGGTAACAGGAAAAAGTCAAAGGAGGCCAAAAATATTGCTAAAAAAACAAAAGCAAAGAAAAAATTGAAAACAATATTTGATTTGAAACTGGTCCAGTTATCAACGTTTTTGGGGGAAAAAATTACAAAGATGTAGGAAAATACTTATGGGACTCTCTTTAAGATATCAGATAACAAAACGGGAAATATATCCGAAAAATTTCCCGATTTGAATTTTGGGCATCTTCCATCGATCGATTTTTTCTTCTGAAGACAATGAAACGCAGGGACCTTACTTGCAATATGTCGAGGTCCATATATGAATGCCGTATGGCTTCATAAAGTCTGTTTTTGGAACTATAGCATGACAATGTAGCACTCACAAATATCAGCATCCATGGGACATATTTGATTTTTTTTTCTCTCAAACTTCGGATTAAAAAATTGTGAGGGTGGTGGTGGTTTGGTTTATGTGAAAAATTTGATATAGCCCATCATTAAAATCGACCTGCCTATCAGAGGTTGTGAGACATAAGTTTGCCATAAAATCTGTCGATTTTCAGATTTCATAATCTCTGCATGGCGGATGTACACTAAAAAAAAAGTGAACTGTTTTATAGGAAGAATGAACTACCACGCACGAAAATTGACCTAAATTTTACTCCACATTTTGAGATTTCCACAAAGCGTTGTTAAAACCAGGGCTGTGGATCCGGAGTCGGAGTCTTGGAGTCGAAGTCTGAAGATTTTGCTGGAGTCGGAGTCATAAAAATTTTGCTCGACTCCGACTCCGGCTAAACCAAATTTTTCACTTCACATTTTTTGTAACTATGCAAGTTTTTACGCAAATTATCGAATGAATAACTCCATTGCGTTATTCATTCGATCAATGTACAGCATGATTGTAAATGAAAATCAACTTCCAATTACGGCTATCCTTTTCTGTTTCCTAGAATGTTAGACTAGCAGATGGGCTGGATCGATCTATTTTAATGCCCATATCAATTTATTTGAAATATTTCGAACAATCGAATTTATTATTATTTTTTTAATTTTATTTTAAAGTCATATACATATGTGGAATATTGACAAAAATTTTTTCAAAGTTGTTTTTTATAGAAAATTTTGTCCAAATTTTATTTCTATAAAAAGTTTTGTCAAAATTTTATTTCTATAGCATATTTTGTAAAAATGTTATGTCTATAAAAAATTAATTCAAAATTTTATTACTATAGAATTATTTTTTTCTATAGAAAATTTAGTCAAAATTTTATAGTAATAGATTTTTTTTATTAAAAAATTTGGTCAACATTTTATTTCTATAGAAAATTTTGCCAACATTTTTTTTTTCTATAGAAAATTTTGCCAACATTTTATAGTAATAGATTTTTTTATTAGAAAATTTGGTAAAAATTTTATTTCTATAGAAAATTTTGCCAAAATTTTATAGTAATAGATTTTTTTATTAGAAAATTTGGTCAAAATTTTATTTCTATAGAAAATTTTGTCAAAATTTTATTTCTATAGAAAATTTAGTCAAAATTTTGTTTCTGTAGAATATTTTGCAGAATTTTATTTACTACACAAACGTTTTTCTAAAATTGTATTTTTATTGATAATTTTTTAAAAATTTTATTTCTATAAGAAAAAATTGTCAAATTTTATTTCTATAACAAATTTTCTCAAAATTTTTTTTTCTTACTGATGCTCACTGATACTCACTGCTACAAAAATGTATTCAAAATGTTATTACTATAGAAATATTTTTTTTTTGTATATAAAATTTTATCAAAATTCGTTTTGTTTGTTTTTTATTTCTATAGAAAATTTTGTCAAAATTTTGTTTCTATAGAATATTTTGCAAAATTTTATTTTTATAGAAAATTTTGCAAAATTTTGTTTTGACATACAAATATGTTCAATTCTAGCAAACACAGAAGAAGTTTTTCGTCCACTTCTCAAAAATAGTAAGAATGAACCCAAGTGTGTGATTAAAATGGGAATGATCTGGCGCCTAAGATTTCTTATTTATTTTTAGTTCATTTTTGCTATTCGAGAAGGATGCATTTCGTCAATGATAGTTGAAACTCCAAAACTGAAATATTTATTCCGCCTACATATGGCCAAAAAAAAAATTTAGCCTGTGCCAAGTAACCTTGCCAACGCCAAGTATTATCAAAACCCAAATAAGTCGATTCTAGATGACAGTCTTTAATAGAACTTTCAACGACGGTGCATAAGATTCGGCCTGGCCGAAATTACTGCCGTACATATTTGTTCATATTTATCATCCAGGCGGGCAATGGTTAGCATACCATTGCACCACTGGCTCCACCGCCTTACATACACAAGGTCGTCCAGTAGGCACAACATAACCATCGTCCAGTAGGCACATGTTGGCACTGTGCAACCCTTTGATCATTTTCCAGTCTGCAAGTTGTAGATATGCAGGTTAGGTTAGGTATAGTGGCAGCCCACTCCAGGAACATGCTTATTTAAAGACAATAGCTGAGCAAAATGGATGAACAGACAGGCTTGGCTAAAATTAGAAAAAAAAAACAAGTATATACAGCAGTAAGTTCGGCCAGGCCGAATCTTGCCCACCACCATAAATCAAATATAAATTTTCCTTTGAAAATTTCAGGGGGTTTTGGTGACGGATATTCCACCAAGCAGATCAGTTCAACCAGTACACTTCCCGAAAAAAAGTTTTTAAAGATTTTACCTATGAAGACTAGATCAGATTCTGGATTTATAAGAATCATTTTTGTTTGAGTTTTAGAGGAATCATAAACATCGCTTGTAAGTGTGAAAGATAATTATGAAATAACGCCTTGATTTGAAATCCAAAATCTGTAGATTCGTACCCCCCATAATTAAACGATTACAAGAAGTAAAATCTGGAAATTTTCATTCAGCATTGTTCATGATCAGTGCACTTTCTGTACCCTCAAGTAGTGGAGGCCTTACCAAATGGACAGATAAAAACTAAATCCTATACCAGTTTTTGTGGGTCTAAAATACTAGTATATTTACAATTTGAGGTGAATCGGATAAAAATTACGGTTTCTAGAAACCAAAGGAGTTAAATCGGGAGATCAGTCTGATGGGGGCTATGCCAAAAACATGGACGGGTACACACAATATTCAGCACATCTAACTGTAGTTCTAGAATCTAGACCCAAATCGGAGGACCGCTTTATAAGAGGCCTATATCAAAACCTGTACCGATACACAATATATTCGGAACACCTATTTACTATTCTAAAAAAACTATAGATTTCCAATTTCAGGCAAATTTGATAAAAACTACGGTTTCTAGGAGCCAACGAAATAAAATCAGGAGATCGGTCTATCACTTCTTAACGTGTGATGCGAATCCAGTATTTTGGATGTGAATTAAGAAATTTTGTGATATTTTGAAAAACAAATAATTTTAAAAATTTTTAATGATTTTTAATGTATTATAACGCTTGTCTGGAACGTTTGACATCAAATATATACAAAAAATTCGCAATTTCTCGAAAAAGGATGTACATTTTTCGACAAAATTTAAATAATTTGCACTATTTTTTAATTCTTAATCTGTTTCTAACCTGTTTGAAACAATCAAAATTTAAATTTGCCATTAACAATATGAAAAAAGTGAGTTATAAAAAATTGACTCAAATGAACTTCCTGTGCATTTAAAATAAGAACATCTTTGGGAGGACATTTTTGGAAGTGCTTTTAAAGTTGTGCCTTTAGAAGAATTTCAAAATTATTTTGCTGGGTTCTAGAAGCCCAAGAAATAAAATCGGGAGATCGTTCTATATAGCGGCTATACAAACCATACCTCTAGATTTTAAATTTCTGTCAAATTGGTTTCAAACTACGGTTTCTATTAGCCCAAGACTCCAAATCAGGAGATTGGTTTATACGGGGACTAAAGGGTGATACGGTCAAAATTTGGTCAAGGGAAAACACGTGTAAATCGGTAAAATCGTTAATTTAAAAAATCAAATTAAATTTCTTTTTCAAGTTCAATTAGTATAAAATTCAGGAAAAATATTCATTTAGGCTTTCGCTTTTCCAAATCCGAATTGTCGGGCCTCACGCTTGACACCTGCCATCAGATTTTGTACAACCACCTTGTCCACCTTCTTCGCCGCAGAAAGCCAGTTTGTCTTGAACTGCTGCTCGTCCTTAGCAGTTTTTTTGGTCTTTCTTAGGTTCCGCTTGACAATAGCCCAGTATTTCTCAATTGGGCGGAGCTCTGGCGTGTTGGGAGGGTTCTTGTCCTTGGGAACCACTTGCACGTTGTTGGCGGCGTACCACTCCATGGCCTTTTTACCGTAATGGCAAGATGCCAAATCCGGCCAAAACAGTACGGAACAACCGTGTTTCTTCAGGAAAGGCAGCAGACGTTTATTCATACACTCTTTCACGTAAATTTCTTGGTTGACAGTCCCGGAAGCTATGAAAATGCTGCTTTTCAAGCCACAGGTACAGATGGCTTGCCCAACCAGATAATTCTTTGCGAACTTTGACAGTTTTATGTGCTTGAAAATATCTTTTACCTTTCCCCTTCCTTTTGCCGTATAAAACTCCTGTCCCGGAAGCTGCTTGTAGTCGGCTTTGACGTAGGTTTCGTCGTCCATTACCACGCAGTCAAACTTCGTCAGCATCGTCGTGTACTGCCTCCGGGATCGCGCTTTGGCCGTCGTATTTTGTTTATCATCGTGATTTGGAGTCACTACCTTCTTGTAAGTCGATAGTCCGGCTCGTTTTTTGGCTCGATGCACGGTTGTAGACGATACACCCAGTTTATTTGCGGCATCTCGGAGAGAGAGGTTAGGGTTTCGCTTGAAACTACCGGCAACTCTCGTTGTCGTCTCAGCGGCTTCCGGTTTTCGATTTCCCCCCGATCCAGACATCCTGGCTGTCGAGAAACGTTCCCCAAACACTTTAATTACATTTGTTTGGCAACTTTTAGCGAGCTTTGAGTGCGAGTAGCTCGGATTTTCGCGATACGCGAGCAAAATTTTGATACGCTGCTCTTCTTTCTTGGACGGCATTTTGACAACTGAAGAGTGAATTCCAAAATCAAAATAGGAGCAACATTCTACACACACACCTTCAAAATGAGGGATGTTCAGGTTTTTTAAATGCAAAATTGAAAGAAATACGTCAAGTTTATATTGACAAAATTTTGACCGTATCACCCTTTATATGAAAAGATGGACCGATATAGTCCATCTTCGAACTTGACCTGCCTGCAGACAAAAGAGTTTGTGCAAAATTTCAGCACGATTGCTTCATTATTAAAGACTGTAACGCGATTACAACATACAGACAGACAGACGGACATGCTTATATCGTCTTAGAATTTCTCCCTGATCAAGAATATATATATATTTTATATAGTCGGAAATCAATATTTCGATGTGTTACAAACGTAATGACAAACTTATTATACCCCCATCAACATTCTATGGTGGTGGGTATAAAAATTGGATTTATAGACCCTTATTATAAGTGTTTACTTCCTGCTCCTAGCAAGTTAAGCAACAGTCAACTAATCTACAATGAATAAATTAACGAACTTCTTTATATGATTTATTTTTCAATATAGGTACCTTAAATCAAAAACCTTTCGTTAGAAGTATTTGCCTTCACGAAAAAAATCAAATTTAAAAATCAATTTCCATCCTTTTATTGCTAGCACGAAACCAAGCAATTTCTTTTAAGGGTACCACATGAAACCACGACCATTTTCAACAGAATTTAATAAAGTCAAATTTTACAACTGACCATAAAAAAAAACTGACACCAACAGCGGTGTCGAAGCCCTATACTCCATAAGGTGTTGAGGTGTGGAAGGAGAGCATCAATTGCAAATGTCAAAGTTCATAGACTGCATATTTGTCCATATTGGTATATAAAACTCGTGGCTCTGGAAATAAAAGGATATGCATATGTACATTGACAAATACACATACATGGGAAAAACAGCTGCCTTTTTATCATATAGCATATGTTTCCCAGGGAAATTCTCTGTATTGTTGTTGTTCCATAAGCCCTTTTAATGACTTTATAAAGCCTATTAATCATACACGTTAACAACTATTAAGGTATGCAATGTATATATATATGTGCATTTTTATGAAAACAAAACTGACAAAGGTCGTTAACGAGAAAAAGAGGGGAAAGAATATAAAGGCCGTATTCAAGTAAAGTAATTATAATCATGCTTTGATTTTTATTTATAAGGATTTAGCATAGGTGAATATTTCTACCATATATAAAAGTATTTCGGTAGGTGTCACTGTACAAATTTTAGTTTTTATTCTTTGCTAAGAATTCCAAAAAATAAAAGCTTTGAAGGTGGCACCCATCCGGAATTTCGTGCACTCAAAAAAAAGTGAACTCTCTATTTCACTAAAGCCAATTTTACTTTATTTTAGTTCATGGAATTATTATGTTTGGAGAAAGTTTTCTTTACTCTAATAACGTTAGTTAAATTAACTAAATCCGAGGAAAAAAATATACTCAACTGAAGCATAAAGGTTAACAAAATTCGTGTCTTCCACAAAATAGTTCAGAATTTCTTTAAATTTGTAAATTTTACCAAAAATGCGTCCATCATGAACTTCGTATGTCACTAAAGACATTCTTGCAATTTTGAACTCCAAGTTTTTCCTTCAAACTACAAAATTTTCTTTAACAAGTGAAAAAACTTAGTTATGTCTAATAAATTTTCTTGAATTTGTCGGAAAATATTTACTTATTTTTATGACATCGGCGTGATGCCAACGTTTGTAATACTGTTTAGTTAAAAATTTGTACAAATATTCAAAATTTTCTACAAATATTCAAAATTTTCTAAAATTAACCGAAAGTTTTCTTTCTGGTGGGTTCACGGTTTTTTCAGTGTGGGTGCTATGCTTATTCCCTAAAAGTAAATGCTTCAGTATAATGCCAATATTATCAAGTAAGGAGAGTCTAAAGTTGGGCTGTTTCGACTGTATTTTCCACTAATCGAGCTTGGGCCTCTGTTCTGTGCTTTACTAATTTTTTGAACCTGACCATTCTCAGTATTTCCTTTGAATTTCATGAATGGTTTATCAGGGAGACGAATTCATATTATCAACATACTATATCACAACATTGACTGATGTATCAAATTTACCACGAACCTAAATTGCCTCTTGCTTTCAAATTTCAAGCATATCGGGGAACTTAAAATGCGGCTTCCACACCCTCAAATCGATCCATAAAGGAGATATTTTAAAACACAACCCAACATATACTAAGTTTGGTAAAGCTCCTTACGGTTTAAAATATCGAAATATATGAGGAACTATCTCAAAATATGGTCCTCTATATACCAAATAAGCCCAGCTATTTATGGACCCAAATTAACTCTAACTTTCAAATCCGTAAAATGCGTTGGGTGCTACATATAAAAAGCTTTTTATTCCAAATGCATACATTTAAATCTGACTCAATCGGGATAAAATTTGTTAGACTTCTACAAAATCAATAAAATTAAAATTTATGTCGGCTAATACCCTGGGGTGGAACACAATCTTTGTACAAAAACAAGCAAGGAAAGTCTAAAGTCGAGCGGGACCGACTATATTATACCCTGCACCACTTTGTAAATCCACATTTTCTATAGTATATAAAATCCGTCAAATGTGTTGGGTGTCTGAAGAATTCTGGTGTATGGGTCCCAGAATTCAGGGGGTTTAAAGATGATTTCCCAAAGAAATAAAACACTTTCAAAGGTTTCCTTGGGAAGAACAATTTAAAGCTTCTTGCTTTATTGAGTACTATATTAGAACTAAATTAAATATGGCGGTTACAAACGCTCCAAGCGTTAAATACTTTTCTTCAAGACATACATATATATGACATTTATAATGTGTAAATGTATTAGTAAAAGTAACAAATTAAACATAAGAGAATTCATTAGAAGAGATCAAGAATATAAGAGGTACAAAATTCATATAAAAAAGGTACAAAAAATTCATGTTGTCTTGGTGACTTTACATTGTTGAACAGTGGGTTCAACATACTCCCGGGTATGAATTGGGAAATAAAGCTTTAGTTTCCAAATGGGCCATTTTCTCGACGCACAAGGGGAGCCAACGACTTCAAGAACGGTATGTTGCTTCTTGCTGCACTGCCACTCACCACTAGACCAAACACAGTCTTTGTGACCAATATTGATGGATTCTTTTCACAGTTTGATGATTCACCTTGGATGATATACTCTTCCAAATCTTTACCGATTACACCATCAATTTGACCGTATGTAAAAGGTTGAGGATGAGCCATTTTGAGGCCTTGAAAGTAACTCATAAGCGATGGAATCCGTACAGCTGGTGGTACAAAAAATGGTATTCTGCGTGCAATAACAAATCGGTGTCTAAGTGGCATTTCAGGAAGGTGAATGTAAAAAGAACCAGATGATATCTCGTGTTTCGTACGGTGTAGATGAGAGAATTCTTTCACACTCTCAAATATCAGAAAAGATTTAGCCACTCTTGTTTCTAGTAGAAATGTGAAAGATTTTTGGGTTCCTCCACCCGATAATTCGCATTGGATTACAGGAGCTAGGCGACGGTATTCATTTGGAGTAGTCCAATCATGCGGCAATGCACCTGCATAAGTTATCATTTGCATATAAAATGGCATCGATTCAAATGATGCATTAATAGATGAGTTGGCAGTCATGGAGACATGATCATTTTCCTTTTCATCATTAAAAGATGAGCTTTCGATGGTTTCTTCGAAGGTCGGGATTTCTCCAAAGTTATCGACATGGATCATGGTATGATGTTTTTCATCGCAAAGTTGACATCTGTTGTCGGAAGGGCAATTCGATCGAGTATGTCCAAAGCCAAAACAATTAAGGCATACGTCTTGACCTTCTAATGCAGCTCGTCGTTCGCGAATGGTCATATTTCGGAATCTAAGGCAATACTTTAACGGTTGATTGCGGCCACAGAGGAAACATCTTGGTTTTATTACCCAGTGAGACATGTTGTTGACAACGGTATCTGAAATGGAAAGAGAAGAAGAGAACAGAATACATACAATGAGAAACTTGCATCGTTTGTTTTGATCATTGAGTTTTTGGTTTTAATGGTGTTTCTATTGGCGTTTTAGGAAGAGAAGTGTTTTCAAATGAAGGAAGAAGACATATCTTTACGATTGACCTTACAATTATGCCATCTTTGGTTTTAATTTCAGCTACTCTGACATTATTATCTTTTCCGCAAAACGTTTTCACAATTCGCCCAAGACACCATTCCGTTGGCGGCAATGATTCCTCTTTAACGATGACTACATCTCCTTCTTTGATGTTGTTTCTGCTCGATTTCCACTTATATCGCCTTTGCATTTCTGTCACATATTCTGATTTCCACCTTTGGCTGAATATGTGAAATAATGCCTTTAATCTCTGCCATCTATTTATATATGATAGAGATTTTAATGGAGGGGTGGCCGAAGACTCAGGGGGAGCTGTTAAGGAAGCTCCACGTAAAAAGTGACCTGGTGTCAGCGGCAGAAGTTCATCTGGGTCTTCTGAAATCGGACATAGTGGTCTCGAGTTTAAAACTGCTTCAACACGAACCAGCAAAGTCGTAAACTCTTCAAATGTAAAGTTCCAATTAGTTGTTACCTTTTTTAAGTGGGTTTTCATAGATTTGACGGCAGCCTCCCACAGGCCGCCCATATGAGGAGCATATGGTGGTATAAAAGACCATGTAAACCCTTGTGGACTGTATATTTTGCCCAAGTTATCTCCCACTTCTTTGAGAAATAAGTTGTGCTCTTCTAGGAGTTTTCGATTAGCGCCTATGAAATTTCTCCCATTGTCGGAGAATAGAGTTTTTGGTAGCCCTCGACGACCAACAAATCTGCTAAATGTGGCCAGGAAGGCATCAGCTGACAGATCTGAGCAACACTCCAAGTGGACAGATCTCGTAGTAAAACATACAAATACCGCTGCATAACTTTTTAACACCTTAGCATTTTTGAGTGATGACGATTTGATGCTGAATGGGCCAGCAAAATCGACTCCAGTAAAGGTGAATGGAGGAGAGAAATTAACTCTTTCTTGTGGTAATGATGCCATAAGTTGACTGTGGAATTTGTGTTTATAAATCGTACATTTTCGGCAATTGCGAATAGTTTTTCTGATAGCATTTCGAAGGCGAGGAATATAAAAACCCTGTCTTATATATCGTAGCATAACTCCATGTTCTGCATGCAAAAGTATTTCGTGTGCATAATTCACAAAAAGTACTGATAGATGAGATTTATCAGGTATGAGGACCGGATGTCGCTCTTCATAGCTAAATCCAGAATTATTTAGCCTTCCACCAACTCTTATTAATCCATTTTTGTCTAAGAATGGGGTCAACGTTAAAATTGTACTTTTCTTACTGAGAGGCAGTTTTGATTCAAGTTGCTCGTACTCCTGAGCATAATGTGCCTTCTGTGCCATAAGTATTAATCGATATTTTGCAAAAGTTATTTCATCTGTAGATAACGCTTCACCCTCTTGGTGAAGTTTATGTTGACATTTTTTGATGAACCGATATATTTGACACAAAACTCGAATAGCTTTATTATATGATGAAATACGATTTATGAAATCTTCATTTTGTATTTCGAGATGAAAATTTGATGTCTTTTTTGTTTCAATATCGGTAGGATCGAAAGTTCTTGGTTTGGGCCAATGTTCTTCTTGAGTTTGAAGCCAAGGAGGTCCATGCCACCATAGCATATTTTTTTGGAGTTCTTGCGGAGTAGAACCACGCGTTCCTAAGTCTGCTGGGTTGTCTTCAGTAGAAACATGTCTCCAGCGATCCACATCTGACATTTCGTTAAGTTTTGTAACACGATTTGCTACAAAAGTTTTCAATGATTGTGGCGATTTCTGCAACCATCCTAGGACTATAGATGAATCAGTCCAGTAGAATTTTTCAAAGTCATATTTTACGCTGAGAGATTTCATAAGTTTTGCCATTAAAAGAGCACCGCACAGTTCCAATTTTGGTATTGTTATGCTTTTCAAAGGAGCTATTTTGGTTTTTGCTATCAGCAAGTGGCTTGAAATAACACCTTCAGAATCTTGAACACGAATGTAAATAGCACCGCAGTAAGCTCTCTCCGAAGCATCGGAAAATCCATGTATTTGGATTCGCTTTCTTGGAGAAAATTCAACCCACCTTGGGATTCTCAAAGTCGAAACAACAGATAAATTGTCCACAAATTTATTCCAAGTTACTAGTAAATTTGAAGGTACTGGATCATTCCAATCAATCTTTTCTTGCCATAAACTTTGCATCAATAATTTAGCAATGATAATTATTGGACCAAGCCAACCAAGAGGATCATATATCCTTGCAATCACGGATAGGATAATTCTTTTTGTTGTCACTACATTCCTTTCTATAGACTCAACCTTGTAAAAGAATTCATCAGACTTGGCATTCCAGCGGATGCCCAAAGTTTTTGTTGTGCTGGATTCATCAAACTTCAAAAAATCTTCATCAAGAAGATCTTCCCGGGCCAAATGTTGAAGAAGTAGATCATTATTAGAAGTAATCTTCTTCAAGGGGAAGTTTGCAGATTTTAGAATCTGCATTAGCTGCAACTGCTTTGCTTTAGCTTCTTCGATGTCATGTCCTCCTGACAAAACATCATCCACATAGGTTTCATTTCGTAGAACATGAGAACCTAATTCAAAATTTTCCTTACAGTCTTCGCTGAGTTGAATCAATGACCTTATTGCCAAAAAAGGTGCGCAATTGATTCCAAAAGTCACTGTTTTTAATTGGTAAATTTTGACTTGATCATCTGAATTGGAGCGAAAGAAAATTAATTGATATTTTCTGTCTTCTGGGTGAAGCAAAACCTGTCGGTACATCTTCTCGATGTCACCTGTGAAGACATATTGGTAAAATCTCCACCCTAGAATTATTTGCGTTAAATCAGCCAATAAAGTTGGTCCTTGAAGCAGCACATTATTAAGAGAAATTCCATTTGATGTTTTCTTCGACCCATTAAAAACCACCCTGACTTTTGTGGATTTTCTATTCGGTTTCACTACCGCATGATGGGGTAAGAAAAATGACATCTGCTTTTCTCCAGCTTCTTCTTGATGATTTACAGGCTCCATATGATCCAAATCTATATATTCCTGCAGTACTTTATTATATTCCTTCTTCAAATCAGGCGTTTTCTCCAAATTTTTATCCATTCTTAAGTATTGAGCCAACGCGCTCTTTTTGGAGTCACCTAGGAATATTTCTTGGGGAAATTCTGGCCGGAAAGGAAGTCGCACCACATATCTACCATTTTCATCACGAATTGTAGTTCTTTTGAAGTATTCTTCGCAGTATGAATCATTGTCATTTACAGGTGGACGAAATTCGGCTTCTTCAATTTCCCAAAATTTCTTTAATTGTTCATTTAGATCGGTATAGTCGTAATCACAAACTAAAGTAGAAAAAGAATTTATTTCCGAAATTGGCATGGGGCCGGACAAATACCAGCCGAATTTGGATTCTCTTACTTCCAATCCTTGGGCGATATCTAGACGAATGCCTTCCATATTGATTTGGGGTAAGTAATCACTTCCAATAATCACATCTATCGGTGATGGTTTATAAAAATATGGATCCGCCAGCTCAAAATTAGAAAGATCCCCTATATCTTGGACTTTCACTTGTTTTGCTGGAAGCAAATGAGCTAATTTTGGAACAATAATCATGTTAATTTTCATGGAGAAATTTGTATTCCTTGACTGGACTTCGACGTAACAAGTTCCATTGCAATTTCCAACAACAGTTCCTCCTAGACCTGATATTTGATTATTATGACGACGCATTGGAAGTTTTAATTGTTGTTGAATTCGTTTTGTTATAAAACTTCTCTCAGAACCGCCATCAAGAAGTGCACGAACCAAAAATTTTTCACCAGCATACACTAAATTAATTAAAGCGGTTGGTAAAACTGTTGCACCATTGTTCTGGGCGAAATGAACTTGCACAGCATCATTTTGGTTGTTATTTTCTTCATTAGAAACATTTGATGAACTTGGAAGATCTAAATATCGATTGTCATTTGAATTATTGGTCGGAGAATTTTCTCGATGACTATTTCTATTGTTTTCATACTTTTCCAAATGAAGCATTGTGTGATGTTTTTTCTTACATTTGACACATGACAAATTACTGGAACATTTCGACTTGAAATGATTTGGAGACAAACAATTTGCACAGTATTTATTCGCATATACAAATTTTAATCTCTCTTGAGGAGTTAACGATTTGAATTGTTTACAATGACGAAGACTATGATTTCGTTTACATTTCTTACATATTTTATTGTTTTCTCCTTCAGATTGCGAATAAAAAATTTGAGATTTTGAATTTTGATTTTCTTTGTGATTGGGCTTTTTAAAATCTGTTATAGTTTCCAAAATCTCTATTCTTTTTGATAAAAAAGCGTCCAATTGTGACCATGATGGCAACTCCTTATGGTCACTTAATGAATCTTCCCAAGCTCTGAGGGTCTCTTCTGGTAATTTAGTTGAGCATAAATGTATCAAGATAGGATCCCAATCGTCAGTTTTCACTTTAAAAGATTTGAAGATGGATACACTATCATTTATGCAACTTTGAATTTGACGGATTGATTTCGGTGTTTCACTGGAGGCGACTGGAGCACCAAAAAGCTTTTTCATCTGTTGATGAACGAGAATTCGTGTATTCTCATATCTATTTTTTAATGCTTCCCAAGCCAAAACGAAATTTGAATCCACTAGATCAAATCTTTGGACTATTTGTAATGCTTCACCTCTTGTTTTGCATCGCAAATGGTACAATTTTTGTGCTTGAGATAAACCAGGATGATTAATGAACACAGCTTGAAAAATATCCCTGAACGCTGGCCACTTTG
Organism: Haematobia irritans; assembly: GCF_050003625.1. Classification (NCBI taxonomy): domain Eukaryota; kingdom Metazoa; phylum Arthropoda; class Insecta; order Diptera; family Muscidae; genus Haematobia; species Haematobia irritans. Next base: position 31,142,324 of record NC_134397.1, read on the forward strand.
AAAAACCTCCCTCAAATGGATGGGTATCACAAGGTGGAAGTTTCAAATTTGATACATTTTGATACGTCATGGAGACATCATTTCGGGTACTTTCATGTACCTTTGGTCGCAATTTGTTTTGAATTGTTTCAATAATTTTTACTTTGCAATCTTGATATTTCTCCGATGCTTCATCAAATTTTTGGATGTTTTCACCATCATCTTCATCTGTAGTGGTCATTAAACTTTCAAAACTTTCAAGAACTTTGTTCCACCTTCTCTCCAACTCGGAATGTTTTACTTCCAAAATTGCGTCATTATCATAATTTTCATGTTCACTTTTGAATTTATCACAAAATGAAACTAATTGTTTGTGATCAAAATTAAATTTACGTACCGACGACATTTTTGTTTTCTTTTTTGTCATAACGTGCCGGAAACAAATAAATAATTTTTACCAACTTTTCTGTAATTCTTGTAATTTTCGCGAACAAATATTTATTGGTTTTGTTTATCAATTCACCGTTTAAAAATTTAAAGTTTCTTTGTTATATCTCAAAAACTCAAAATTTTCAATTATTTTGATACAAAATTGTTTCGTGGAGAAATTTATAAATCCCACTTTTTTAAAAACATTTATCAAAACAATGGTAACATCTTTATGCCTTCAAAAAATTTTCTTTGATTTTGCTTTGGTTTTATTTTCCTCATGAGAAATTTGTTAACCGTTATGTCCAATATTATGTACCGAAAAAATTAAATACCACGAATTTTTTCTTCTTCTTATTTCATGTTTTAACCTTGGAACAATTTCAAGGTTATTTTTTGGAAAAATACCGCAATGCAAAAATTACAATTCTTGGAGAAACTTATATTTGTCTTTGGGATGTTTAGTTGTTGTTGTAAATAAAAAATTCCAACCGGAAAAAATTATTTGAATGTCACTATTTTGCGTTTATGTTATATATTTCAAATATTTTCACGACGCGAGCATATTTGGTTTAAATTCACAATTATTCTTTAATTTTTCAAAAACTTTCGTTTAATTTTCAATTATTTTCGTTGCATTTCACTAAATTTTTAACTCCCACGATGGAAAAATTTATCCCGCAGTAATGTTGTTTCACTCCAATCTGGTAACTCCATCGATGTTAATGTAGGTCAGGTTTTTGTTTTGCACCGGTACTTTGATTCTTTCTTTCTCCTTTTATTTGCCTTTTTCGCGAATAATTTTTGCACCAAAAAACCATGAAATATTTGGAAAATATTTAAATAAAAACACTCACCCTCTTCCTTAATTGGTGTGGAATAATTTTATTGGTAATTACTTTGTCAAGGAGACGGCTATTCCTTCTGCAAATGAATGTTTTTTATATTGTCTTTTTTAGTGGCTTTTCCAACTATTTTTCAGTTTGTGCCACAATCAATCGATAGAACACATTCACAAATAATTTTTTCTTATATTTTTTTAATTATAAAAACCACTTTCTATTACAATATTTTATAAACCAAAATCCGAATTAATTTTCCCGTTTGTTACCGATCACTTTTGTTAAATTTGTTGTTCTCTCTCCTTATTCTATGTCAGTGTTGGCATTTTATGATTTTGACATATCAGTGATGGCACTTTGGTACAATTAGTTCTAAACCGATTTGTCGTTTATCAGTGATGGTATTTGATGGCACGAATGGTATACAATGAATTGTTAGTACGAATGATTACCGAATTATTTATTTCATTTAAATTTACGTTTATTAATAGTTTTAAACGATTTTTAATATCTTTTATAAATTTTCATGGGTTTTTTAATGAACATTAGCTTTCATTATATTTTTTCGAGGAGAATTCTTCCGTTTGATTTACCAATGATCAAAAAATTCAATGCAAGTTTTCATTGTACATACCTGCACTCTCCCCTCTGTCCATACCTGTTGGAACTCCTTTGCACTTTCCTCTTTTCTTTGGATTTGCAAATGTTCTCTCGTGGTGATGTATGTCTTTTCTTTTCTTCTTTAATAGCTTTTGAAGATAGAAGCAAATGTCTGGAAATTTCTTCTATCGGCTTATCCAACGTTCTGTCGTTGTTGTTGTTACTGACGTCTATCAGAGCGGGGATCAGCAACCATCAAGTCACGTAGCTTTTCCTTTTGGGCAGTTGACGATCTGGACACGTCCACTGATTCCATCCAATCCTAGACTCCGCTAAGATTGTGAGAAGGACCATGAAGAATTCTGGTGTATGGGTCCCAGAATTCAGGGGGTTTAAAGATGATTTCCCAAAGAAATAAAACACTTTCAAAGGTTTCCTTGGGAAGAACAATTTAAAGCTTCTTGCTTTATTGAGTACTATATTAGAACTAAATTAAATATGGCGGTTACAAACGCTCCAAGCGTTAAATACTTTTCTTCAAGACATACATATATATGACATTTATAATGTGTAAATGTATTAGTAAAAGTAACAAATTAAACATAAGAGAATTCATTAGAAGAGATCAAGAATATAAGAGGTACAAAATTCATATAAAAAAGGTACAAAAAATTCATGTTGTCTTGGTGACTTTACATTGTTGAACAGTGGGTTCAACAGTGTCCATCTGAACAAAATTTATAATCTATAGACTTAAAATTTAAGTCGGCTAATGCCTTGGGGTGGAACAAAATGTTAGTAAAAGAAGTGTATACGGCCGTAAGTTCGCCCAGGCCGAACCTTATGTAGCCGTGAAGGCTACTAGAAACTTGTACTAAAGACTGTCATCCCCAATCGAATTACTTGGTTAACACTTGCCGGTGACAATGTACCTTAAAACTTCTTAACACCGTCTTTTCAATTGTAAGTTAGTCCATACGGGGTGTTTAAAAAAAAAATGCCGATTAAATACGTATATAAGTCAGTTTAACAAGATTTTCTATAGAAATAAAATTTCGACAAAATTTTCTATAAAAATAAATTATTATTATTATTATTAGTTTATTTAAAATCATAATAAATTATGAAAATAAATATAAAAAAATGAAGGCACTAACAATTAAGGTTTTCGACCAATATAAAAATAAAACCTTTGCAAAATTTTCTACAGTGATAGATTATAATAATAGATTATAGTAATAGATTCTATGGTAATGGAGCCACCGTGGTGCAATGGTTAGCATGCCCGCCTTGCATACACAAGGTCGTGGGTTCGATTCCTGCTTCGACCGAACACCAACATTTTTTCAGCGGTGGATTATCCCACCTCAGTAATGCTGGTGACATTACTGAGGGTTTCAAAGCTTCTCCAAGTGGTTTCATTGCAATGTGGAACGCCGTTCGGACTCGGCTATAAAAAGGAGGTCCCTTGTCATTGAGCATAACATGGAATCGGGCAGCACTCAGTGATAAGAGAGAAGTTGACCACTGTGGTATCACAATGGACTGAATAGTCTAAGTGAGCCTGATACATCGGGCTGCCACATAACCTAACCTAACCTAACCTACAGTAATAGAAAATTTTGTCAAAATTTTATTTCTATATTTTAACAAAATGTTCTATAGTAATAAATTTTTCTGTAGAAATAACATTTTGGTAGATTTTTTTTGGGGATCGGCTATATATAACTATAGACCGATATGGACCAATTTTGGCATGGTTGTAGCGCACTGTACCAAATTTCACCCTGTACTAAATTTCAACCGGATCGGATGAATTTTGCTCCTCCAAGAGCTCCGGAGCTCAAATCTGGTGATCGGTTTATATGGGGGCTACATATAATTATGGACCGATATGGACCAATTCCTGTATGGTTATTAGAGACCATATACTAACAGCACGTACAAAATGTCAACCGAATCGGATAAATTCTGCTCATCTACGAGGCTCCGGAGGTAAAATCCGGGGATCGGTTTATATGGGGGCTATATATTATTATGGACCGATGTGCACCTATTTTTGCATGGTTATTAGAGACCATATACTAACATCATGTACCCAATTTCAACCGAATCGGATGAAATTTGCTTCTCTTAGAGGCTCCGCAAGCCAAATCGGGGGATCGGTTTATATGGGTGCTATATATAATTATGGACCGATGTGGACCAATTTGTGCATGGTTTTTAGAGACCATATACTAACACCATGTATCAAATTTCAACCGGATCGGATGAAATGTGCTTCTCTTAGAGGCTCCGCAAGCCAAATCGGGGGATCGGTTTATATGGGGGCTATATGTAATTATAGACCGATGTGGACCAACTTTTGCGTGGTTATTACAGACCATATGATGACACCATGTACCAAATTTCAGGCGGATTGGATGAAATTTGCTTCTCTTAGATGCTCCGCAAGCCAAATTTGGGGGTCCGTTTATATGGGGGCTATACGTAAAAGTGGACCGATATGGGCCATTTGCAATACCGTCTGACCTACATCAATAACAACTACTTGTGCCAAGTACTTGTTTCAAGTCGATAGCTTGTTTCCTTCGGAAGTTAGCGTGATTTCAACAGACGTACGGACATGCATAGATCGACTCAGAATTTCACAACGACCCAGAATATATATACTTATGGGATTCAGTCCGACCGATTTCTGTGAACTAAACCTTTTTTTTGCTAGCTGACAAAATTTAGGTGTTATCACCCAAAATCCAGAAAACAAACCAAGTCAGGACTAAACCGAAAAAATTATTTTGTTTGCTTTTGAGGGTGCCTAAATAAATGCTTCCTGTTGTAATCAAGACCCTTCTTGGACATTGGAGGATTAATTAGTTTTATCTACCTTTCCCCTGATAATTTTCACCACTCTTACATATATTACATCATTTCATTTGCAATAATTACCCTCAGATACCAAGAGTTCATTTCGAAACACTGAGTGCGAACAATTTCAATCATAAATCTTTTGTGCTAACTAAATGTTTTCTAGGGGAAAACAAGGCAAACACACACCACCATCACCAACAAGAACGACATTAACACCTCACAAAGAAAACATCTATTAACCAAATCATCCACATTTCTAGGTAAGGATATTACCAAAGAAAACAAAGGAGCTAAAACAACATTCATAAAAGACAAATAAAAAAAAAAAAAACAGAATATGGAAAGCAAACACCCGATGATATGCGACCACATTATCACACAACTAATGTCAAATATTTGTTCTCGAACCACAATAACCGGAACGTTGACTGTAGCAAGAGTAGGAACATATATCATTTTATCGCAATAAACGCATCTATGGTCATTAATGTAATAAACATAACAAATGTAAATGATAGATAAGTAAATATGGTCCGTACACACACACACACATAGACACAGATACATACACCCAAACCAAATCTCTTATATCAGAACAGCACTGACCAGCAAAGGATACATTTCCTAAATATGTTATGGGTGATATATGACAATGCTACGATATATGTTCACAACGAATTAAAGAGCTAAGCAAAATTGGGATAATGCAAAGAGTTTACATATATATATATATATATATATATATATATATATATATATATATATATATATATATATATATATATATATATATATATATATATATATATATATATATATATATATATATATATATATATATATATATATATATATATATATATATATATATATATATATATATATATATATGCGTACGAAGAAGTATATGGTGAATTTCTCTCTATCTATCAGTGAGTGCTGCCCGATTCCGTGTTAAGCTCAATGACAAGGGAGCTCCTTTTTATAGCCGAGTCTTAACGGCGTTCCACATTGCAGTGAAATCACTTCCCAGCAAAAACTGGGTAAGCACTAGTGATTCTTTCAGAAATACCGGTAATCAAAAAGTTAATACTTGCAGTATTACCTGGGATTTAAAAATAATAACTTACCTGTGTAGGCAAAAAGTGATTCTTTTTATTAATACCGGTATCAAAATCATATCTTGAAGTCCGGGTTCGGCTCTACAGTGGACACCGTTAATAGTAGCGATAAGTAATGCCAAATTACATTTCAGAAAAAAATTACCAATAAAATATACCTTTTGTTTTCTAAAGTTGTATAAATAATACATAATTTATATTACAAAATAACATCATTGAATAGATCCATGTCGTGGAGCGTGGTATAGTATGTTGGATTAAAAAATAACAGGAGTGAGTTCGCACTTTTTGGGTATCTTTATGGTAAAGATATTTTTTTTGGAGAGCTGGTATGCGTACGAAGAAGTACTTATTTTTCGACTGCTGGTATGCTTGCACGGAAGTACTTTCCTCCAATGTCATGTCCGTGTAAAAGTATTAATACTGATATATGTACGAGGAAGTTGTTACCAATTTGGCGCTGGCATACTTGTAATCATACCTGGTAATAGGAGTATTTGCTGGGTGAGAGAAGCTTTGAAACACTCAGAAACCGCTGAAAAACTTTTTGGTGTTTGGCCGAAACTGGGCTTGAACCCACGACCTTGTGCGGCCATGCTAACCATTGCACCACGGTTGCAATATAGTTTTAGTTATAGGCGGAAATAGATTTTTAGTATCTAAGGTTCCTTCCCATCTATATCTAACAATTAAAACTTCAGCACTTTTGGAAAAAAAAAAACATATAAGTAAAGTCTAAAGTCGGGCGGGGTCGACTATATTATACCCTTCACCACTATGTACACCAAAACTTGTGTTACCATCACAACTCCTTCAAATTTGTTTGGACTTATTATGAAGGTTCATATTCCCACATTCAAATATCTATATCTTAACCGATTTGATGATATGTGATCTATTGTGGGTTATGATACATTATTTGGCCAAGTCGGGCAATATTTCCACAAGTCGGAGCCTTATTTAAAACTCAACCATTCTGTGGAAATTCTGGCATTACAGTGTGTAGGATATGACTACGATATTGGGAAATCATCACAGAATTTTGTGTAAAATATGGGTATTTTGGTCATATTTGTATAAACCGGAAAAACAACTATATTGAGGATTTATTTAAATCTGAACCAAATTAGATCACACTTGACACACTTAAAAAGCGAATTAAATATATTCTATATAGAAACTATCAAGTCAATTGAAGGAAAAAATGGGATTAAAATATGAAAAATTCTACCATATTTCCCCAACTCTGGCGTACACATACATGGGGCTGTATCTAAATCTGATTTTGATCAAATTTGACATGCATAGTTAGAATAATAATTCTGCAATCTCTGCAAACTTTCACGTAATTTGGAGTATAAATTTGGCCGCTGTGGTCATATGAGTGTAAATCGTGCGAAAGTTATATATGGGAGCTATATCTAAATCTGAACCGATTTCAACCAAATTTGGCACAATTAACGATACTATAAAACGTACTCCTTGTGCAAAATTTGAAGCATGTCAGGGCAAAACCCTGGCTTTTGAGGTCATATAAGTTCAAATCGGACGAAAGATATATATAGGAGCTATATCTAAATCTGAACCGATTTAAACCAAATTTGGCACACATAACGACACCATCAAACGTACCTCGCGTGCAAAATTTGAAGCAAATCACGGCAAAACTCTCGCTTTTGAGGCCATATAAGTGTAAATCGGCTGAAAGATATATATGAGAGCTATCTCTAAATCTGAACCGATTTCAACCAAATTTGGTACACTTTGCGATACTATTAAACGTACTCCTTGTACAAAATTTGAAGCATGTCAGAGCAAAACTCTGGCTTTTGAGGCCATATAAGTGCAAATCGGACGAAAGATATATATGGGAGCTATATCTAAATCTGAACCGACTTAAATCGAATTTACCAAGCATTGGTGGAATATCAATACTGCTCTCTATGAAAAATTTCACGAAAATCGGTAGTAAACTTTGCCCTCTGTAGTCATATGAGTCTAAATCGAACGAAAGATATATATGAGAGCTATATCTAAATCTGAACCGATTTGGCTGATATTTTGTAAGTTTTGCGAGACTCATAAAATATTCGGATGTACGGAATTTTAAAAACATCGGTTGATAAACACGACAATGGTGATCAGATAGGGGATAAATATATATAGCAGCTATATCTAAATCTGAACAGATTTTTCCAAAATCAATAGCGATTGTCTTTGTCCCAAAAAACGGCCCTATGCCAAATTTGAGGACGATCGGACTTAAGCTGCGACCATGAACAGACAGACAGACAACATCGCTAAATCGGCTCATAATTTAATTCTAAGACGATCGGTATACTAAACGGTGGTTCTCAGACTTTTCCTTCTTGACGTTACATACAAATGCACAAACTTAGTACACCCTGTACCACAGTAGTGGTGAAGGGTATAGTAACAACAAAATTGCAAAATATGGGGAAACATTATAGGGAGACACACATCGAAATGTTCAACAATTGAGCTATCGGCCTGAAATTTTGTCTGAAGTTTGAATATTGGCTATTTCGATCTAGGTTTCTATATGTCCCCCCATATAAACTTGGACATCTAGACACCGCAATGTTTATCCAAATTAGAAATATTCAATCGAGAGGTAGTGCATTAGCCGACTTAAATTTAAAGTCTATAAATTTTGTAGAACTCTGTCAAATTTTGACAAGATCTGGTCAGATTTAAATATGCTATTGAAAATTAGACTTTAGACTTTCTTTACTTGTTTTTATCATTAGTATTATTTGTTGTTTTTTCACAAAAAAAAAAACCGATTTATCGAAAACTCTATTATTGACTTTTGTATCTCTAACCAGCACTCACATTCCTTTAATCTTCTTAAAGCATTTTACCATATTTTTAAATCCAGGACATATTCAGCTATAGTATATCCCAAAATCTTATGGGAAAATAAATAAAATACCTTCGCCGCACATTAGTGAAGTGAACATATCCGTAACATCGTACACGTTGTCATTATATGCACACGTATGGGACAATGGGTTTGTGTATATGAACATGCTTCGTCTAACCTTTAACCACAAAATGGATAAATAGCCAACAACAAAGGGTATCAAACAACGACAACAACAACGGCAACAACAAAACGAAGAACGTTAATGTCAACCACAACGATGGGAACATAGATAGCCAACAGCGACAATGATGGTAGTTCGTTACCGGGGCATAGAAGGATCGACAGAAAATAAAAAGGACAATGCGAAAGCTTTCACATTTAAACACATGCATAAACTCGTGTGTGTGTGTGTGAATTCCCTGTAAAACCCTAAAGGTAAGTCAACATATTTCAAGTACTGTGGGGGAAAAATTTCCTATGCCAAAAACAGCGTGAGATGTGGACAAACTCATTGGTTCGTTCGTTTGTGTGTGTGTGTAGAATATTTGCAAGGTGATGTCTGGATATGATAGGGCGAGAGTACTTAAGCTATACACTGTGGGATGTATTGTTAGGTGCAGAATTTTGGAAAGTAAATTAAGTAAAGACGCAGAGAGGCTTTTGTATGCTTTTCGTCATGTAAAGAAGGTTAACAGTTGAAGCCATATCAAGTTATAGATTTTAATGAAATTTAATAAAACCTGTAGACGTTGTTTTGAATGTTCAAGATATTATTGGGGGATATTTGGCTATATCTTCGCTATAGTAAAATGTTGTGATCATGTTGGATTAAAAATTTGCTTCCTTTGAGATGACAGAATTAACATCAGTTTAAATGATGACAACTAAATCCCATTTTAATAACACGTCGTTTGTAATTCTATGCTAGAGAGAATATGAATGGATGTAGGGGTTTCTATGCGCTGAAGAGATCGGTTCATTAAAATCTGGAAAGGACAAATTCTGTCAAATAGTAGACAATTTAAGGCTGGTAAAAAATGCTAACACTTTTGACAAACATTTTTATACCCTCCACCATAGGATGGGGGTATATTAACTTTGTCATTCCGTTTGTAAGACATCCAAATATTGCTCTTAGACCCCATAAAGTATATATATTCTGGGTCGTGGTGAAATTCTGAGTCGATCTGAGCATGCCCGTCCGTCCGTCCGTCTGTTGAAATCACGCTAACTTCCGAACGAAACAAGCTATCAACTTGAAACTTGGCACAAGTAGTTGTTATTGATGTAGGTCAGACGGTATTGCAAATGGGCCATATCGGTCCACTTTTACGTTAGCCCCCATATACACGACCCCCAAATTTGGCTTGCCGATCCTCTAAGAGAAACAAATTTCATCCGATCCGGCTGAAATTTAGTACATGGTGTTGGTATATGGTCTCTAACAACCACGCAAAAATTGGTCCACATCGGTCCATAATTATATATAGCCCCCATATAAACCGATCCTCCGATTTGGCTTGCGGAGCCTCTAAGAGAAGCAAGTTTCATCCGATCCGGCTGAAATTTGGTACATGGTGTTGGTCTATGGTCTCTAACAACCAAGCGAAAATTGGTCCACATCGGTCCATAATTATATATAGCCCCCATATAAACCGATCCCCCGATTTGACCACCGGAGCCTCGTGGAAGAGCAAAATTCATCCGATTCGGATGAAATTTGGTACGTGATGTTAGTACATGATATTTAACAACCATGCCAATAGTGGTCCATATCAGTCCATAATCATATATAGCCCTCATATAAACCGATCCCGAGATTTGGTTTTGGAGCCACTTGGAGGAGCAAATTTCATCCGAGTTGAAATTTGGTACATTGTGCTAGTATATGGCCGATAACAACCATGCCTAACTAGGTCCATATCGGTCTATAGTTATATATAGTCCTCAGATAAATAAATCCCCAATCACACAAAAATTGGTCTATATCAAGTTCATAATTATATATAGCCCACATATAAGCGACCCCCATATTTAAATTCTGGCTCTCTACGTACCGTGCAAAAGTCCATATTGATTCGTAATTATTTTTAGACTTATCTATACATGTCTCTTTTGTCTAATATACCACGTATGGACTAACTCACAATTTAGAAAACGATGTTAAGAAGTTTTAAAATACCACAACCCAATTAATTCGTTGTGGATGACAGTCTTTCGTAGAAGTTTCTACGCAATCCATGGTGGAGGGTATATAAGATTCGGCCTGGCCGAACTTACGGCCGTATATACTTGTTTAACCTAGCCTAGGCGCTCAAGAATCCAAAGTTTTCTATAGAAATAAAATTTTGAAATAAAATTCTATTGCAATAAAATTTAGACAAAATTTTCTATAGAAATATAATTTTGACAAAATTTTCTATGGAAATAAAATGTTGACAAAATTTTCTATAAAAATAAAATTTTGACAAAATTTGCTATAGCAATAACATTTTGACTAAATTTTCTATATAAACAAAAATTTAGATAAAATTTTCTATAGAAATAAAATTTTTAAATAAAAACTAAAATTTTAACCAAATTTTCTATATAAATAAAATTTTGCCAAATTTTCTAACGAAATAAATATTTGACAAAATTTTCTATAGAAATAAAAATTTGACAAAATTGACAGAATTTTCTATAAAAATAAAATTTTGACAAAATTTGCTACAAAAACCAAATTTTGACAAAATTTTCTATAAAAATAAAATTTTGACATAATTTTCCATAGAAATAAAAGTTTGATAAAATTTTCTATAGAAATAGAATGTTGACAAAATTTTGTATAGAAAAAAAATTTGAGAAGATTTTCTATATAAAGAAAAATTTTAATTAAAAAATAAAATTTTCACCAAATTGTCCAAATTTTTTTTTTTACCAAAGTTTCTACAGACATAAAATTGTGAAGTAAAAAAAAAAATTTAACCAAATATTCTATATAAATAAAATTTTGCCGAATTTTCTATAGAAATAAATTTGACAAAATTTTCGATAGAAATAAAATTTTGACAAAATTGTCCATATTAATAAAATTGTGACAAAATTGCCAATAGAAATAAAATTTTGACAGAATTTTCTATAAAAATACAATTTTGACAAAATTTTCTACAAAAATCTAATTTTGACAAAATTTTCTATAGAAATAAAATTTGAACAAAGTTTTTTATATAAAAACATTGTAGATAAAATTTTCTATAGAAATAAAATTTTGACAAAATTTTCTACAAAAATAAAATTTTTAAATACAAACTAATATTTTAACCAAATTTTCTATATACATACATTTTTGCCAAAATTTTCTATAGAAATAAATATTTGACAAAATTTTCTATAGAAATAAAAATTTGACAAAATTTTCAATAGAAATAAAATTTTGACAGAATTTTCTCTAAAAAAAATCAAATTTTGACAAAATTGTCTACAAAAATCAAATTTTGACAAAATTTTCTATAGAAATAAATGTTTGATAAAATTTTCTATAGAAACAAAATTGTACAAAATTTTCTACAGAAATAAAATTTTGACAAAATTTTCTATGGAAATAAAATTTGGACATAATTTTGTATAGAAAAAATTTTCGACAAGATTTTCTATTTAAATAAAATTTTTAATAAAAAAACATAAAATTTTCACCAAATTGTCTATAAATATTTTTGACCAAAGTTTCTACAGACATATAATTTTGAAATAAGAAATAAAATTTTAACCAAATGTTCTATATAAACTAAATTTTCTATAGAAATAAATATTTGACAAAATTTTCACTAATTTTTTTTTTACAAAATTGTCCATATAAATAAAGTTTTGACAAAATTGTCGATAGAAATAAAATTTTGACAGAATTTTCTGTAAAAAAACAATTTTGACAAAATTTTTTACAAAAATCTAAATTTGACAAAATTTTTTTATATAAATAAAATTTGACAAAATTTTTTATTTAAATAAAATTTGACAAAATTTTTTATATAAATAAAATTTTGTTTTGTTATTTTTGGATTTTTTTGTTTTTTTTTTTATTCATTGTTGTTGTTTTTTTGATTTCAGTTTAAAACCATGCATTGACTAAACTACAAGTGTAGCTTAACAAACAGAGGAAAATAAAATTTAGATTAAATTTTCTATTGATATAAATATTCTATAGAAATAAAATTTTAAAATAAAAAAATAAAATTTTAACCAAATTTTCTATATAAAAAAATTTTGACAAAATTTTCTATAGAAATAAAATTTTGACAAAATTTTCTATAGGAATAAAATTTTGACAAAATTTTCTATAGAATTACAATTTTGAAATAAAAACTAAATTTTTTACCAAATATAAAATGTTGATCAAATTTTCAATATTATTTTTCTTGACTATTTAGCCATCTCTCCATAGAATCTTTCCTATGACATTTTTTCTATAAACTGTCTGTGTCTCTTTAAATTCACTGCTTTGCTTAGGATTCAATGTTGTTGTTGATGGAAGAATTTAAGTTTTTACTTTAATTTTATTTGATTTAGTTTTATATCTAATAGATAATCTTAAATTAATTTTATATCAAGTATGAAATAGTATATGCAGCATTTTATTATTTATATTTTTCCCAAAAAGAAAAAAACATTCACTAAAATCCTTTTGGTAAACATATACATATTTGAAAAATAAAACGATGCTTCGTTTTTTCCATTCTGAACAAAGTAAAATAGATGCATCTACTATATCCGGGTATACCGCAAAAGTAGCAAATAACGTTCAAGGATATGCTTAAGGATATTTGGTTGCCTGAAAACATTACCATTTTTGGCTTTGGTCGTTTTTCTTGCAATGGTGAACATTATATTTGTCTACAGCTTAAAAATGTTCAATGTTTTGCTACTTATTTCATGTTTGCCATTCTTTAGTAGTGTTGGCGTTTTTTGCCCACCTCACTGTTATGGTGATTGCATTGTGCTCGTCAATGCTTTTGTAATGGATGAACAATTTGGTTCTTTTTGTATGAATATGTCAAGATTTGATTATTATACAGAAATACCTATATACACCCATATCCGAAACTTTATGGTGGTACAAATATACAGAATTTAGATTCCAAATCACATGAAAACATCAGTTATTCCATTCGATTATTTTACACTATTAGCCGAGAAGCTTTGGAAAGAGAGAATATCTAAAGTTAACTTCGGAAACAGTATCCTTTGGTCCTATCTTCTTGATCCAAATCAACCTGAAGTTCAAGTAACCTGCAAGTAACATATGAAGGTTTTTCTAAACAAAATATTATATTTATGGTGATGGGTATTTAAAATTCGGTCTGGTCGAACTTACGCTGGTATATACATTTTTTTATTATTTCCATCTTATCTGCTTTTACTTGGCATATTTGCATTTTTAAAAGATATTGCCAGCCACAATCGCACATGAATTGTTGGTTGAATGAATTCTTGCAAATCTGTCTTTCCTGTTTTGTTGCCTTCATTTTGAGTTCAGCTCAGAGTGAACTTCAAAAAGAATTACAACGTAATCCGCTGTAAGAATGCCAGAGAGTTCCACATATCCCACTACTACCACCCGTTACATTTAGTTCTGACTTATGGGTTGATTGTGGGGGGGGGAAGACGGAGGTTTAAGGATTTCAAGTTCTTTAGATTGTTTTCTCTCCACTAAAGATTTCGCACAAATTGAAAATGGAATAAATTTGCAAATAGAATTGCATTCATGCATAACTGCATGACACTTCTGTTATTTTGCCCGTTTTGTATTTTCTTTTTTTCCGTTGCATTCCTTAGCACTACCCTTAGCATTTTAATCTGCACATAAGTTGAAGTGGCTAGAGATCGACGACAATACAATTCTATCTGTCCTAAGGGAATTTTTCCATTTTTTTTTTTTTGTCGAAAGCAAAGCATTGGAAGTGTTTTAGATAGGGTCTTTGTATGTAAAGTCTTATTGTTAGTTGTGAAGTTAAGGATTATCTATAAAGCATAAAATTCATATTAGAAAGTCATAAACTTTTTAGGTTAGAAGATTTGAAGGAAAAAGACCAAAAGGAAGAGGTCAATATTTTCAAGAAACCAATTATGATATTTATTTAAATATTAATGTTTATAAAGCCATTTAAAACATTTTTAAATTCTGTGAAGGTCTTTTAGGAAAATAGCAGTCGTCATAATAAATAAACTTCATATTTCTTTATTTTGAAATGCAGGATTTAGAATTGGATTGCAGTTGTCCAATTCAGTTGAAACGTTAGAAATATCATTGAATAAAAGTGTCTTATAAATGAAAGAAATATTGTCATATTTGTGGAAATTGAATAACCAGTATTTTTGATCTTTTTCATTTAGATCATATGTGGATATTTTATATAGGACCCTGGGTGTTTGAGAGTGGAAACAGAGAGGATAGAATCCTGTCACTTTACTAAGAAAACCAGCCCAATTTATCGAATATACTTTATTGGGAAAAATCATAATGGAAAATTTTACCTTACATCAGTGTCATATGACTGAGCAAATTCCAAAGATTCATGTTCTAATTTTAATGAAAATAATTTTTGGAGCACAAATAAATGAGGCTGTGTCCTAATTTTAATTTTATAGAGTCTAAGATTTAAAGGTAAATTAAACAAAGATTTTATCATCCTTAATAAGAAGTGAAAATCGTGTGTGTATGTTTTTTTGCTTAATCCACAGAAAATCCCAATTTATTAAAAAGGTTTATAGCAACAAACATTTTGCCTATTTCTGTTCCTTCATTTATATTTTTTAAAAAGAAACGATGGATTTATATTTTCTCATTTTAACATATTTATTTGATAGTGAGCATAAACGATTCTACACACAAAAAAATTTCACGAAAATTTTTCTAATTAAAATTTTAATTGAGTTTTAAAAAATATTCAATTAAAAATTTTATTGATTCAACAAATTTTTAATTGAAACAAAAATCAATCATAAAAATAATAGTATCAATTAATTTTTAATTGGGTCAATTAACTTTTTAATTGACCTTCAATTAATTTTTTAATTGATACTATCATTTCTGTGATTGAAGACTTTTCAATTAAAAATTAATTGGATCAATTAATTTCGTGATTGAATCAGAAAAAAAATTATTTGTGTGTAGGAAACAAATTTTAATTTTACGTTTTTTCAGCTTTTTTTTTCTTCATATGCTGTCAAAAGTCTTTTAAAAAACGTGATAACGACAACTTAAATTTCCAACTTCAGACTCCAATTCCAGTAGAAATTTTGCCATGTTCCAAGTAAAAAATGTCTTTAAAATAAAGTGTTGAAAAATTAGTCATATTTTTGAACATTTTTTTTGCTTTGTAGTCAAGATGCAAAAAGAGAACAAATTTAAATATAACTTCATTAATTTTAAGGAATTTTTCTGAATTATTAAAGTCAAGCTGAGCTTAGTCTGAAAAAAGTTTTCTTTCATCTTATGATACCCATTTTTAAATCGGATCACCTAACTACACTCAAAAAAAAAGTTTACTTGGATCCAAAGATTTTGACCTTCCTTTAAGGATTTTGGTATTGATTTCGAGCCAAAGATGCGGCTACTTTAAAATAAAGACATTTTTTAACGACCTATCTGGCTTTAAATCAAGAACAGATAAAATTAAAATTATGATACAGATCACATTTATCAAATTTTCATTCTCTTTTCGCGGTTTATTAATAAAGGTACTCACGTACAAACAAATGTCAGTTTAAAAATCTAAATTATAACAGACACTTCAAAGTAAAAAACGTTTTCTTAATTCGAAAAAAAAAACTTTAAACCAAAGACGTTAAATCCTCAAAATAAGTCTTAGCCTATATTTGAAGCGTTTTTATCTTAAATCTAAAGTTTAAATATTTCAGTTAATTTAAGGACAATTTCTTTAAAACAAAAATGTATTTCTTTACTTTAAAGAAAATTAGCCTTAATTCAAAGTCATGCGACTTTAACCGAGGGACGAACATTTGCAAAATTTGTGTCCTAAATTTAATGAAAAAAAAAATTTGAAGCAAAATATCATTATTTTAAAGAAATTTGTCCTTAATATTTTGTAAATTTCGCATCCTAAAATTTTGGTTGCGAAATCTTTAATATCACGTAAATATTTTTTTCAGTGTATAAGGAAACAACGACTTCATTGAAAATTTTATCGACTATTGGACAAGGAAAAAACTCTACATCAGAGAAATGCATCTTTTATGCTAAGCAAAATTCGCATTCGTATTTTAACCCTTTCACTACCGAAATAAACCTAATGTTAGAAACCATAATTTTTCTTCTGTTTTTATACCCACCACCATAGAATGGTGACGGGGGTATAATAAGTTTGTCATTCCGTTTGTAACACATCGAAATATCGATTTCCGACTATATAAAGTATATATATTCTTGATCAGGGAGAAATTCTAAGACGATGTAACGATGTCCGTCTGTCCGTCTGTCTGTATGTTGTAATCACGCTACAGTCTTCAATAATGAAGCAATCGTGGTGAAATTTTGCACAAACTCGTCTTTTATCTGCAGGCAGGTCAAGTTCGAAGATGGGCTATATCGGTCCAGGTTTTGATATAGTCCCCATCAAGGCCGTAGCCAGGATTTTAATTCGTTGGGGGGGGGGGGGGGGTCAACTTTAAAAAAAAATATTCATATAATCTGATGTCTAGAAAATTTTATTTATGCATAGGTATGTATACAATATTTTTACAATATTAAATTGAGCCGACGGGCTTTTTGGGCAGCAAATAAATCAATGACTTCTTCAGTCGGCACATTTATTCGGCGATGAACCGACATTAATGGCAAATCTTTGAGTCTACTAGTCGAATTTCTAAGATACGTCTTTAATCTCTTCATTGTTGAAAATGAACGTTCGGATGAGCACGTAGTAACTGCAGGGATGGAAAATGCAGTACTATAGTACTTTTTTCAAACCTTTTTCACCCCGGTCATTACCGTAGTACCCCCGCGAATAATTTAGTACCTTTTGTGTAGACATTTTTGAGTCGATATCAGATTTATGGCACAATAGCTTTGAAAAAATATTTTAATATTTTGAGAAAGTCTTTATCAACCTTATTTGCTAATAGTCTTTTACAAATATGGCGAAACATACATGTTCGTGTGGGAAGAAAATCTCGATTATGTAGAAGACATAGTCAAAAACAGGATTTTATTGAACTCCAAGAACCCTGCCAGCATTTCAAAGTTCCATTTCATCCTCATCGCTACCACAGACTCGTAAATGTCACCACAACCATCGCGAACTGTGATGGGGGAAGCATATCAAAATGTACAAAATGTACATGAAAGTATTTTGCCATCACTACTGTTAGAAGAGCCATTTTATTTTTTGTGAAACGCCAAGCGGAACCAGCTTGTTATATTTTATTTAAATAAAAACGAAAATAAAGTTCTGAAAACATAGATATTACGCTTAAAATTGTGAAAGGTATATGGTGAACAATTTTCGACTTTCAAAATAGAATAAAGTGATCGTTTTTCAAATATTTTTCCAGGCACGCTGTGTCCATCGAAAATAAACAAACTGGCTGATAGACGCTGCAATATGTAACTTGCTACTTAAAACTCAACATCATTCTTTTATTAATGCAAAAAATTATGTTAAATGTGATGAGATAAACCGAAAAATGTTATATTTATAAGAAATTATAAATGTTTAATCAAATCAATAAACATCTAAAAAATCGTGTTTTACTTGACCACAATGATTCTTCTACAATTACCTTAAAATGCACTTTTTCTGATAGTTTGCAGGGGTTCTTATTGGCGTCCTTCGAAATTGATCTAAATAGGCACCTAAAATTGCACTGATGAGAAACTTTTTCGTAGTAACTTGGCGTGGTACAACTTCTCAATAGTGACGGCACTTTTCCGACGAGTTTTTGATGTCGTATATGATTGTTTTCGACGAAGTGGGGATTCTCAGAAGCGCCCCCAAATTCAAAAAAATTTGGCAGGGAAAGTTTTAGTCGAAAAAAGAATGCGATTCTATATTACCGATTTTTTATTTCGGTAGAAGATGTTGTCAAAATTTTATTTCTATATAGAATTTTTGCAAAATTTTATTTTTATAGAAAATTTTGTCAAAATTTTATTTCAATTGAAAATTTTGTAAACATTTTATTTCTATAGGAAATTTTTGCAAAATTTTATTTATATAGAAAATTTTTTCAAATTTTTATTTTCTTTAAAATTCAGTCTCTTGACAATAATCTTCCAGTGAAATTTTTGTTGAAATTTAGTAAACAGTACCTTTCCGCTCAAAAAAAAAACCTTTTTGGTACTTTCTTAAAAATTGTATTTTCCATCTCTGAGTAACTGGCAAAGTGACCAAAATTTTTAAAAGAATATGCACGTTTGGAAATATCTCTTTATTGCTTCCATCGCTGGCTAGGCAGGTTCTTTTCGCAGGTTTTGCGCCATTTCATTTACACATGTGTGTTTGGTTGTTTCTATGGCCAAACAAAGCGAGTCTTGTTCACAAAGAGAACAACAAACACACATAAAAAGCAGAAATACATTTTCCAAAAATGAAATTTGTGGTGCGAGAACAAAAACAATTTGTTTTTTTCGACCGTCGTTTGACGGGCTTTTCAACTAGTATTCTATGATTTGTGCAAGTTTTATAGGTAAGCGTTTTTCAAAATAAAGCCTCCAGCTTTTCTTCAACATCTTCGATAAGATTTTTCTATGCAGCTAAAAATATATATTTATTTATATAAAAATATTCATTCATTTCGGGGGGGGGGGTTTGATCCCCCTCATCCCCCCCCTGAATACGGCCTTGGTCCCCATATAAACCGACCTCCCGATTTGGGGTCTTGGGCTTATAGAAATCGTAGTTTTTATCCAATTTGGCTGAAATTTTAAATCTAGAGGTATTTTATGACCATAAAGAGGTGTGCCAAAAATGGTGAGTATCAGTCCATGTTTTGGTATAGTCCCCATATAGACCGATCTCCCGATTTTACTTCTTGGGCTTATAGAAACCGCAGCTTTTATTCAATTTATCTGAAATTGGAAATCTAGAGGTATTGTAGGACCACAAATACGTGTGCCAAAAATTGTGAGTATCCGTCCATATTTTGGTATAGCCCCCATATAGAGCGATCTCCCGATTTGGGGACTTGGGCTTATGAAACGGTAGTTTTTATCCAATTTGTCTGAAATTGGAAATCTAGAGGTATTTTAGGACCATAAAGAGGTGTGCCGAAAATGGTGAGAATCGGTCCATATTTTGGTGTAGCCCCCATATATACCGATTTCCCGATTTTACATCTTGGGCTTATAGAAACCGCAGTTTTTATTCAATTTACCTGAAATTGGAAATCTAGAGGTATTGTGAGTATCCGTCCATATTTTGGTATAGCCCCCATATAGAGCGATCTCCCGATTTGGGGTCTTGGGCTTATAGAAACCGTAGTTTTTATCCAATTTGTCTGAAATTGGAAATCTAGAGGTATTTTAGGACCATAAAGAGGTGTGCCGAAAATGGTGAGTATCGGTCCATATTTTGGTGTAGCCCCCATATAGACCGATTTCCCGATTTTACTTCTTGGACTTCTAGAATCCGAAGTTTTTATGCTATTTGCCTGAAATTGGAAATCTAGAGGTATTTTCGGGTCATGCCGAAAACGGTGAGTATCGGTCCATATTTTAGTATAGCCCCCATAAGAACGATCTGCCGATTTAACTCCTTGGGTTTCTAGAAACCGTAGTTTTTATATGATTTGCCTGAAATTGTAAATATTCTGGTATTTTAGGCTCACAAAAACGTGTATCGGATTAAGTTTTTATCGGCCCATTTGGTAATGCCTCCATATAGACCGACTTCACTTCTTGAGGGTGTAGAAGGCGCACTGATGATGAAAATTGCTGGAAACTCAATGTAAAATTTTCAGATTTTACTTCTACAGATTTAAGATTTCAAATCAAGACATTATTTTATAATTTTCTTGCACACTCACAAGAGATGTTGATGATTCCTCTAAAACTCAAACAAAAATGGTTCTTATAAATCCAGAATCTGATATAGTCCTCATAGGTGAAATCTTTAAATTTATCTTCGGGAAGTGTCCTCAAGTCCTCAGGCCCTCCTGAAATTTCAAAGGAAACCCTAATATTTGGTTCATGGTGGTGGGTATTTAAAATTCGGCCCGGCCGAACTTAGTGCCGTATATACTTGTTACTAGTACCAACAGCATGTAAAACAAAAATTGTCATTTTGAGATCCTACCTCAATTACTTCAAGAGCTATATGAGCTTGTTCTGAAAATTTGATTCTTGAATTGTGACCAAATGACCCTACGAAAAGAAGCGCTTTTTGGCCTATAATATCTTTCAAAGTGTGAGAAAGAACACAAAAAAGGAACCGAAAAAGTATCAGCTATAGCTTTTGTATAAATGTCCATTTACTAGAAACATACATTAGAAAAATTGTCTCAAATTTTCATATATTTCGTTTATTGTTAAAGAAGTCTATAAAAATGTATTTTAGTTCTCTCCAATATGGAAAATATTTATAGCTTATTTAGATTAAAGCCTCTACTTTAAAATAACATCCAGAAATAAATCTAAACTAAGTGGGAAAATAGATTTGGTGTCTTTTTCGAATGTCCTTCTAAGTGAACATCGGTAGTGAATGGGTTAAGATCATGAAATCTTTGGCCTCACGACAATATTATTTATTTATTTATTTTTTTTTTTTTTCACTGCAAAAACGACAGATTAACTATCTATATAATTCATTTATAGACCAGAATATACAGGGGAGGCTATAAATAATTAAGAACCGATTTGAAACAATTTTTGCATAGCAATTAAAGAGCTAGAAGTGAAATATAGAGGGTCGGTTTATATGGAGGCTATGTATAACTATGAACCGATATGGACCACTTTTCGCGAGATTAGTACCAAATTTCAGGATCATGACTGTTGGAGTCCATATACAAATACAACGTACCGAATTTTGACCGAATCGGATGAAATTTGCTCTTCTAAGATGCTGCAAAAATATGGAGGAATTTTTGCATGGTTGTTAGTGGCCACAACTAACTCCACCTAAAAAATTTTAATAGGATCGGATGAAATTTGCGCCTCCAAGAGGATCCGCAAGCAAAAACTGGGGATTGGTTTATATGGGAGATATATATATATATATATATATATATATATATATATATATATATATATATATATATATATATATATATATATATATATATATATATATATATATATATATATATATATATCTCCCATATAAACCAATCCCCAGTTTTTGCTTGCGGATCCTCTTGGAGGCGCAAATTTCATCCGATCCTATTAAAATTTTTTAGGTGGAGTTAGTTGTGGCCACTAACAACCATGCAAAAATTCCTCCATATTTTTGCAGCATCTTAGAAGAGCAAATTTCATCCGATTCGGTCAAAATTCGGTACGTTGTATTTGTATATGGACTCCAACAGTCATGATCCTGAAATTTGGTACTAATCTCGCGAAAAGTGGTCCATATCGGTTCATAGTTATACATAGCCTCCATATAAACCGACCCTCTATATTTCACTTCTAGCTCTTTAATTGCTATGCAAAAATTGTTTCAAATCGGTTCTTAATTATTTATAGCCTCCCCTGTATATTCTGGTCTATAAATGAATTATATAGATAGTTAATCTGTCGTTTTTGCAGTGAAAAAAAAAAAAAAATAAATAAATAAATAATATTGTCGTGAGGCCAAAGATTTCATGATCTTAACCCATTCACTACCGATGTTCACTTAGAAGGACATTCGAAAAAGACACCAAATCTATTTTCCCACTTAGTTTAGATTTATTTCTGGATGTTATTTTAAAGTAGAGGCTTTAATCTAAATAAGCTATAAATATTTTCCATATTGGAGAGAACTAAAATACATTTTTATAGACTTCTTTAACAATAAACGAAATATATGAAAATTTGAGACAATTTTTCTAATGTATGTTTCTAGTAAATGGACATTTATACAAAAGCTATAGCTGATACTTTTTCGGTTCCTTTTTTGTGTTCTTTCTCACACTTTGAAAGATATTATAGGCCAAAAAGCGCTTCTTTTCGTAGGGTCATTTGGTCACAATTCAAGAATCAAATTTTCAGAACAAGCTCATATAGCTCTTGAAGTAATTGAGGTAGGATCTCAAAATGACAATTTTTGTTTTACATGCTGTTGGTACTAGTAACAAGTATATACGGCACTAAGTTCGGCCGGGCCGAATTTTAAATACCCACCACCATGAACCAAATATTAGGGTTTCCTTTGAAATTTCAGGAGGGCCTGAGGACTTGAGGACACTTCCCGAAGATAAATTTAAAGATTTCACCTATGAGGACTATATCAGATTCTGGATTTATAAGAACCATTTTTGTTTGAGTTTTAGAGGAATCATCAACATCTCTTGTGAGTGTGCAAGAAAATTATAAAATAATGTCTTGATTTGAAATCTTAAATCTGTAGAAGTAAAATCTGAAAATTTTACATTGAGTTTCCAGCAATTTTCATCATCAGTGCGCCTTCTACACCCTCAAGAAGTGAAGTCGGTCTATATGGAGGCATTACCAAATGGGCCGATAAAAACTTAATCCGATACACGTTTTTGTGAGCCTAAAATACCAGAATATTTACAATTTCAGGCAAATCATATAAAAACTACGGTTTCTAGAAACCCAAGGAGTTAAATCGGCAGATCGTTCTTATGGGGGCTATACTAAAATATGGACCGATACTCACCGTTTTCGGCATGACCCGAAAATACCTCTAGATTTCCAATTTCAGGCAAATAGCATAAAAACTTCGGATTCTAGAAGTCCAAGAAGTAAAATTGGGAAATTGGTCTATATGGGGGCTATACCAAAATATGGACCGATACTCACCATTTTCGGCACACCTCTTTATGGTCCTAAAATACCTCTAGATTTCCAATTTCAGACAAATTGGATAAAAACTACGGTTTCTATAAGCCCAAGACCCCAAATCGGGAGATCGCTCTATATGGGGGCTATACCAAAATATGGACGGATACTCACAATACCTCTAGATTTCCAATTTCAGGTAAATTGAATAAAAACTGCGGTTTCTATAAGCCCAAGATGTAAAATCGGGAAATCGGTATATATGGGGGCTACACCAAAATATGGACCGATTCTCACCATTTTCGGCACACCTCTTTATGGTCCTAAAATACCTCTAGATTTCCAATTTCAGACAAATTGGATAAAAACTACCGTTTCATAAGCCCAAGTCCCCAAATCGGGAGATCGCTCTATATGGGGGCTATACCAAAATATGGACGGATACTCACAATTTTTGGCACACGTATTTGTGGTCCTACAATACCTCTAGATTTCCAATTTCAGATAAATTGAATAAAAGCTGCGGTTTCTATAAGCCCAAGAAGTAAAATCGGGAGATCGGTCTATATGGGGACTATACCAAAACATGGACTGATACTCACCATTTTTGGCACACCTCTTTATGGTCATAAAATACCTCTAGATTTATCAGGATCATGACTGTTGGAGTCCATATACAAATACAACGTACCGAATTTTGACCGAATCGGATGAAATTTGCTCTTCTAAGATGCTGCAAAAATATGGAGGAATTTTTGCATGGTTGTTAGTGGCCACAACTAACTCCACCTAAAAAATTTTAATAGGATCGGATGAAATTTGCGCCTCCAAGAGGATCCGCAAGCAAAAACTGGGGATCGGTTTATATGGGAGATATATATATATATATATATATATATATATATATATATATATATATATATATATATATATATATATATATATATATATATATATATATATATATATATATATAGTTATGGACCGATATGGACCAATTTTTGCATGGTTATTAAGAGCCATATACTAACACCACGTAGGATTGGTTTGTAGTCGTTCCGTTTGTAGAACATCGAAATATATGTCTAAATTTCTTCCGATTCGGATGAAATTTGGTACATGGTCTCTAACAACCACGCAAAAATTGGTCCCCATCGGCCCATAATTATATAAAGCCCCCATATAAACCCATCCCCCGATTTGGCTTGCGGAGCCTCTAGGAGAAGCAAATTTCATCCGATCCGGTTGAAATTTGGTACATGATGTTAGTATATGGTCTCCAATGACCATGCAAAAAATGGTCAACATCGGTCCATTATTATATATAGCCCCCATATAAACCGATCACCAGATTTGACCTCCGGAGCCTCTTGGAGGACCAAAATTCTTCTGATTCAGTTGAAATTTGGTACGTGGTGTTAATATATGGCCTCAAACACCCATGCAAAAATTGGTCGAAATCGGTCAATAATTATATATAGGCCCCATATAAACCGATCCCCAGATTTGACCTCCGGATCCCCTTGGAAGAGCAAAATGCATTCGGTTGAAATTTGGTACGTGATGTTAGCATATGGTATCGAACAACCATGCAGGAATTGGTTCATATCAGTCCATAATTATATATAGCACCCATATAAACCGATCCCCAGATTTGACCTCTGGTGCCTTTTGGAGAAGGAAAATTCATCCGATCTGTTTGAAATTTGGTACGTGGGTGTAGTATGTGATATTTAACAACCATGCCAAAAGTGGTCCACATCAGTCCATAATCATATATAGCCCCCATATAAACCGATCCCAAGATTTGGTTTTGGAGCCTCTTGAAGGAGCAAATTTCATCCGAGTCAGTTGAAATTTGGTACATTGTGCTAGTATATGGCCGATAACAACCATGCCTAACTAGGTCCATATCGGTCTATAGTTATATATAGCCTTCAGATAAATCGATCCTCAATCACACAAAATTATTTGTAGACTTACCTATCCATAACTTTTTTGTCTAATATATACCACGTATGGACTAACTCACAATTTAGAAAACGATGTTAAGAAGTTTTAAAATACCACAACCCAAGTAATTCGATTGTGGATAACAGTCTTTCGTAGAAGTTTCTACGCAAGCCATGGTGGAGGGTACATAAGATTCGGCCTGGCCGAACTTACGGCCGTATATACTTGTTCATATTTTCAATGGGTAAATTTAACTTTTTTTGCATATTTGTTAAAGTCAGAGTAGGAAATAATAAAATGGTACAAGTTGTTTAAATTTTGTCTAAAAGCAAATTTTTTTGTTTTAAATATTTCAAGTTAAACGTTTCAGACAAGCGTAAGAATCCATCACAAATCATAAAAAACTATAAAAAGTATTTATTTGGCAAAACATCACCAAATTTTTTAATTCACATCCAAAATACTGAATTCAAATCACACCTTAAGAAGTGATGCAAATTCAGTGCAACAGCTGTTGAAATGGTGGACATCCATCCTATGACTAGCCCGTGATAAATTCATTGCTTCAGCGCCAATTCTGCACCACTTCCGGAGCCAAGAAGAACATGTTCACTTGGTGACGCTTTTTTTTTTTGCTCTCGTTAGAAATTCTAGAAAATCGAACAAATGAAAATCTATTAGCCCTAGAGAACGTTAGTTTTCCTTTTTCAATATTAAACCAGCCCAGGTGACAATGAATTTCTTTCAACTATTTCTAAAACTTAAATTTTAAATGTAAATTTTGGTTTTGATTCTTTCAGCACCACACAATATTCAACATAAAAATTGTTTTTAAAGTAAACTTTTTGTTAGCACCACAAAAGAATAGATTTTCTTTAAAAATTTCACTTTTTTGTTGAAGGAGAATACAGCAGAGGACCATAAATTACAAAACAAAAATTGAAACGCAAGAATGCTCAATTTCCTTGTAAGTGTTTGAAATTCGATTGCTATGTGGTTTTTGGATTCAACAGACACAGTTATACCTTACACACACATACACTAGAACACAAAATCCACAATCAGTTATACCATCAACTAACAAGTTTATGCATTACCTTCCACTGAACATTCATACACATAACTCTATGGGTATATGACGACGCTATATATGTGCATATACTACATTGAGATACTTGGGAGTGTATATGTGTTAGTATATGTGCTGTTGTTTTGCAAGAAAACCAACATGATAATCCTTACGTCTTAACAAACTGAATGTTGAAAGAAACACACACCAAAAAAATATCCCATTCATATAACTACGAAGAAAAGTTTCGTTCACATTGGTATAGATCTTTTCTTGAGAATCTCCTTCGCAACAACATTTCTTGGTTGGCTTTCTTCTCAATATTTATTTGTAAAAGTTTGTAAACAAAAGGAAATTGTGGGATTTTTCACCAATATTTTAAAGAGAATTTATTGTGTTTTTCTTATTTCTCCGAAAAAGGCTTAAGAGATACCCCGACAAATGTTTGCATGAATACAAACGAACCTGCAGATGTGAAAATATTCTGTGTGGTCTCTTTGTTATTTTCTGAAGCATTGTAAAGTGTAGAGTAATGTGAAATACCTAAAGGATTTAACATTACTTTTTCGAAATATGTGTACGTAAAGGAGGTTCACATTTTTTCTGCAAAATCTTTACCATTATTAAACAAAAGAATTGTTAAAAAATGTTTGTATAAATACAACATACTCATACTTATACAGGTCAATGCTTCTTGGAAATGGGTTTACGTATGTTAATTCGTACAAGGCAGATTGTACTAAATAAGACCTCTATGTTAAGGAGTTCTGCAGACAACCATAGTCTACAAAAGCCCATATAAGTAATAATTGGATTGAAAACAGATGACATAGCTCGGAATATACCCATCAGACAATACTGAAACTATAGTCATGTTATAATCTCATTCCATAGCTTTAATTTTCAATATGAGTAGGTTAGATTAGTTTAGGTGTACTGACATTTATTAGTGGTTTACTTTAATAGTGGTTAACTTTGTGGTTAACC
The DNA here is from genome assembly GCF_050003625.1 of Haematobia irritans. Taxonomy (NCBI): domain Eukaryota; kingdom Metazoa; phylum Arthropoda; class Insecta; order Diptera; family Muscidae; genus Haematobia; species Haematobia irritans. Next base: position 31,170,003 of record NC_134397.1, read on the forward strand.
ACTAATAAATAATTAACCACTATTAACTAGCTCAATGACAAGGGACGACTTTTTTCTAACCGAGTTCGAGCTACATTTCACTTAGAGAAGCTTTGAAAAACTTAGTAATGTCACAAGCTTTACTGAGAGATTTTATGTTAATCCCCCACTAAAAAACTTTTTGGTTTTCGGTCAAAACTGGGATTGAATCCATGATCCTTTGAATGCAAAGCGGATATGTTTACTATTACACTAATATAGCTTTTTATTCTGTGTCTTTGGAAACAATGCTCAGGGCGCTCTATGAGCACAGTTTCTACAGTTGGTATAATTCCACCAAAACTGGTAGAATTTTTACTGTTTGATAGATTTGTCAAAATATTCCTCTCCAAATAAGGGCTTTCTATAACAACACAATTCGTACAAAATTCTCTATACAATATAATTTTGACCAAAGTTTTTATAGAATAAAATTTTGAAAAAATTAAGAGCAACAATTATATATGGCCGTAAGTTCGGCCAGGCCGAATCTTATGTACCCTCCATCATGGATTGCGAAGAAACTTCTACGAAAGACTGCCATCCACAATTGAATTACTTGGGTTGTGGTATCTTTAATCGTTTGTGAGTTAGTCCATACGTGGTATATATTAGACAAAATAGGTATGTTTTAGTAAGTCTACAAATAATTACGAATCGATATGGACTTTTGCACGGTACATAGGGAGCCAGAATTAAAATATTGGGTCGCTTGATATGGACCAATTTTTGTGTGATTGTGGATCGATTTATCTGAGGGTTATATATAACTATAGACCGATATGGACCTAGTTAGGCATGGTTGTTAACGACCATATACTATCACAATGTACCAAATTTCAACTGACTCGGATGAAATTTGCTCCTCCAAGAGGCTCCAAAATCAAATCTCATGATCGGTTTATATGGGGGCTATAAATGATTATGGAATGATATGGACCATTTTTGGAATGGTTGTTAAATATGATATATTATACTTATATCAGCCGGATCGGATGAAATTTTTTTCTCTTAGAGGCTCCCCAAGCCAAATCGGAAGATCGTTTTATATGGGGGCTATGTGGACCAATTTTTGCATGGTTATTAACCCTTATACTACGTTGGGTATTAGGCTCCCCAAGCCAAATCGGAAGATCGTTTTATATGGGGGCTATATATAATTATGGACCGATGTGGACCAATTTTTGCATGGTTATTAACCCTTATACTACGTTGGGTATTAGGTCGTATTTTTCATCACCGAATTTTTTACTGTTGAATTACCATTAAAAGTTCTTACTACTCAGCATGAATTCAGCATATGTCATCAATTCATGCACTGAGTGATATAAATTTTTAATTATATTCGAACAGTAAGAAATGCGGTGATGAAAAATACGACATGGGTCATCAAATGACCACAGCGTAGTATAAGGGTTAAAAACCATATACGAAAACCATGTACCAAATTTCAGCCGGATCGGATGAAATTTGCTTCTCTTAGAGGGTCTAAAAGCCAAATTTGGGACTCCGTTTATATGGGGGCTATACGTAAAAGTGAACCGATATGGCCCATTTGCAATACCATCCGAACTACATCAATAACAACTACTTGTGCCAAGTTTCAAGTCGATAGCTTGTTTCGTTCGGAAGTTGATTTCAACAGAGGGACGGACGGACGGACATGCTCAGATCGACTCAGAATTTCACCGCGACCCAGAATATATCTTAGAGCAATATTTCGATGTGTTACAAACGGAATGACAAAGTTAATATACCCCAATCCTGTGGTGGAGGTATAAAAAAAATTGACAAAATGTTATTTCTTTTGATAAAATTTTCTTTTGAAATAAAATTTTGACAAATTTTCTATAAAAAATAATGTTGTTTTGTTATGTTATTGTTGGCTTCTTTTACGCTGAAATCAAAACACAAACAAAATAAAATTTTGACAAAATTTTCTAAAAAAAAAGTTAAAAAAATTTTCTATTGAAATAAAATTTTGACAACATTTTCTATAGAATTAGAATTTTGACAAAAAAGATAGAAATAAAATTTTGGAGAAAATTTCTATAAAAATAATATGTTTACAAAATTTTCTATAGAAATAAATGTTTGATTTTTTTAATTTTGACAAAGTGTTTTCATTGAAAAAAAAAATTGTTTTATGTTATTGTTGGTTTCTACTGCATAGTTTTACACTGATATCAAAACAATGACAAAAGTAAATTTTGACAAAATTTTCTATAGAAATAAAATTTTGACAAAATTTTCTATAGAAATAAAATTTTGACAAAATTTTCTATTCAAACAAAATTTTGACAAAATTTTCTATAGAAATAAAATTTTGACAAAATTTTCTATAGAAATAAAATTTTGACAAAATTTTCTACAGAAATAAAATTTTGACAAAATTTTCTATAGAAATAAAATTTTGACAAAATTTTTCTATAGAAATAAAATTTTGACAAAATTTTCTATAAAAAAATTTGTTACAAAAAAAATGTTGACACAATTTTCTATAGAAATAAAATTTTGACAAAATTTTCTATAAAAAAAAATTTTATCCAAAAAAATTTTGAAAGCATTTGATATAGAAATAAAATTTTGACAACATTTTGTATAGAAATAAAATTTTGATAAAGTTTTCTATAGAAATAAAATGTTGACAAAATTTTCTATAGAATAAAATTTTGCCAAATTTTCTATAGAAATAAAATTTAGACAAAATTTTCTATAGAAATAAAATTTCGACAACATTTTCTACAGAAGTTAAATTTTTGACAAAATTTTCTATAGAAATAAAATTTTGACAAAATTTTCTATAGAAATAAAATTTTGACAAAATTTTCTATAGAAATAAAATTTTGACAAAATTTTATATAGAAATAAAATTTTGAAAAATTTTTATAGAAATAAAATTTTGATAAAATTTTCTATAGAAATAAAATTTTGACAAAATTTTCTATAAAAAAATTTGTTACAAAAAAATGTTGACACAATTTTCTATAGAAATAAAATTTTGACAAAATTTTCTATAAAAAAAATTTTATCCAAAAAAATTTTGAAAGCATTTGATATAGAAATAAAATTTTGACAACATTTTGTATAGAAATAAAATTTTGACAAAGTTTTCTATAGAAATAAAATTTTGACAAAATTTTCTATAGAATAAAATTTTGCCAAATTTTCTATAGAAATAAAATTTAGACAAAGTTTTCTATAGAAATAAAATTTTGACAACATTTTCTAGAGAAGTTAAATTTTTGACAAAATTTTCCAAAAACATAAATTTTTAGTAAACTTTCTATAGAAATAAAATGTTGACAAAATTTACTAAGAAATACGATGTTGACAAAATTTTGTATAGAAATAAAATTTTGACAAATTTTTGAATAGAAAATAATTTTGTTTTTTTATGTTATTATTAGTTTCTAGTGCATGCTTTTACGCTGAAGTCAATACAATGACAAAAGTACAGTTTGACAAAATTTTCTATAGAAATAAAATTTTGATAATATTATCAAAATTTTCTTTACATTTTTGGTAGATTATTTTTAGTCCGAGCGTCCGCAATGAGTTGATCTAGCCATGTCCGCCAGTCTGTGAACACATTTTTGTGATCAAAGTTTAGGTCGCAGTTTTAGTCCAATCGACTTCAAATGATTGTGTATCTATTTTGGGTCAGAATAGAATATTATTGATTTTGGAATAAATCGGTATAGATGTAATTATAGCTTCCGTATATATCTTTCGCCCGATACCCATTTATATGGCTCCTGAAGCCAGAGTTTTAATTAAGTTAGTAGTGTCGTAAAGTGTACGAAATTTTATTGAACACGGTTCAGATTTAGATATAGCTCCCATATATATATATCTATGCGGAATTGTAGCCACTATGCGGAATCAGAGTTTTTTGGAGAATTTCTTGTATATCCCCAATTATCTATGAGAAGGAAAAGTTTTATCAGGTAAAATTGCTTTCGTTATTTTTTCAATATTATTGGCTTTAAACAAACTACTTAACGTTAAATTATTGGGGCTGATTCGAAAAATTTTGTCTTCACCTCCAAGTCATAACCCCTTTAAATATCCCACCTCTGCTCGCCTTAGCATCCCGTGAAGATAGTCCAATTACAAGTGTGGCTTTTTCTTGTGTTTCTTTGACAGATCCTGTAAACATGTTAGCCAGGTATCAATCAATTTGTTTCCTACTCGTCTATTGGCAAAAAGGATTTACTATGGTTGCATACATTAGGCTTTGTTCTTGTGGCAAAGAGGAGGAAGGCAAAAATGAAAGCTTTAGGTATGAATGAACAGATTCATCGTAACAATTGAAGTACACAAATTAGAAAACCAACAAACGGGAATGAGGGATAAAATCAAACGAACTTCATTTCAGAGATACAAAACTGACGTAATTGACACAGAGAGAAGGATTTGTAACTTACAATAGCTTGATGGTAGGGTATTCAATTCATTTCTCTATTATTCTGTTCTTGAAAGTATATTCCGGATATGTAGGTCAAAATTATATTTCAAAGGATCTTGCAATTTAGTGAAATTAATTTTAAATCCTAGTATTCACTTAAAAATCTTCTAATTTCCTACTGCCTTATAAGCACAAGATGAAAGTTTCTGATATTCTCCATTTTTTTGTTCATAAAATTTCCAACACGAATAGGATCGATTTCTAATCCCTATTCATCATCGTTGTCGGTTAAATGCGTTTCTTTCACACGACATTCACCAATTGCATTTTCATTAGGGAAAATGAAAGAGATTTTGAAAACTACAATATGGGCTATTCCATGGATATTCTGTAGTTGAGACAATAAAGAAAGTCGAAAATAAAATTTTATTAGATTTTACAAAACATTGAAATTGTTGATTCCTTTGGGTCTAAATCTCATATTTGATGTATAAATTTCATATTTGATGTTAATTGAACTCTATATTACAAATTTAAGGGGGCCGACCATAATATACATGCACCAATTTTTACGTAGATCTACATTTCGATACCATCTCAAATCCTTCAAAATTTGTTTAGTGCTTTACATATACATATAAAAGTTTATTTTCCCTTTAACCAATATTTAAAACTGACCCAATTTGGACAACATTTTGTCAGACTTCCAATAAATCTCTAGACTTAAAATTTAACTCGCCTAATGCCTTGTGGTGGAGCACAGTGTGGCGCAGGGTATAAATATGGGAAATACTTACAATTTTTAGGTAACTTAGAAAACGTGCATTTATGATTTATCGGTCGATAGATATGTATTGAGTCATTTTTACAAGTTTTCGACTTAGCAGTGCCGATGTTACAGGGAAAATCTGGGTATCTTGGCCATTTTTACCCAAATCGGAATATAATATATGGGGGCTTCGTCCAAATCTGAGCCGTTCAAAATCAGAAAATTTGGCACACATTTCTAAAATTTTAATTGTACTCTCTGGCTTCTGGGTACATATAAGTTAAAACTCTGGCTTCTGAGGCCATATAAGATCGTATCGGGCGAAAGATATATGTAGGAGTTTTATCTAAATCTAAGCTGCTTTTAACCAAATTTTGGAGTGCATAATTAGACTGATAATTCTACTACCTCTGTTCTGCTAAATCGGAGAACAATTTTTGTCTCTGTAGTAATAAGAATATAAATCGGCCATAAGGTATGGGAACTATATCTAAATCTGAACGAATTTTAACCAAATTTGACAAAATTTCAGTACGAAATAAAATTTTGAGAAAATTTGCTATATTAATAAAATTTTGGGAAATTTTCTATAGAAATAAAATTTTCACACAATTTTAACTGTCAATCTTCGACATATGTATATAGCTATATGGTCTTAAAATAAAATTAAAAACAAAAAACAAGTATATACGGCCGTAAGTTCGGCCAGGCCGAAGCTTATGTACCCTCAACCATGGATTGCGTAGAAACTTCTACTGAAGACTGTCATCCACAATCGAATTAATTAAGTTTAAAGTTTCTATAGAAATGAAATTTTGACAAAATAAAATTTTGACAACATTTTCTATAGAAGTAAAATTTGGAAAAAATTTTCTATAGAAATAAAATTTGGAAAAAATTTTCTATAGAAATAAAATTTAGACAAAATTTTTTATAGAAATAAAATTTTGACAAAATTTTCTATAGAAATAACATTTTGACAATGTTTTCTATAAAAATAAAATAATGGTAGATTATTTTTGGCTCGACTGGCAACCATGATTATGAACCGATATGGACCACTTTTTGTGTGATTGGGGATCAGCTATATATAACTATAGACCGATATGGACCACTTTTAGCATGGTTATAAGTGGCCTTATACTAACATTTCAACCGGATCGGATGAATTTTGCTCCTCCAAGAGGCTCCGGAGATCAAATCTGGGGAACGGTTTATATGGGGGCTGTATATAATTATGGACAGATATGGACAAATTCTTGCGTGTTTGTTAGAGACCACATTCTAACACCATGTTCCAAATTTCAACCGGATCGGATGACTTTTGCTCCTCCAAGAGCCCCCGGAGGACAAATCTGGGGATCGATTTATATGGGGGCTATATAAAATTATGGACCAATATGGACCAATTCTTGCATGGTTGTTAGAGACCATATACTAACACCACGTACCAAATCTCAATCGGATCGGATGAATTTTGCTCTTCTAAGGGGCTCCGGAGATCAAATCTGGGGATCGGCTTATATGGGGGCTATATATAATTATGGACCGATGTGGACCAATTTTTGAATGGTCATTAGATAACAACAAAGTTTATCAATGGACAACTGAATGGGGTCTTAAATTGAACAGCAGCAAATCTCTACACGTCGACTTTGCAAAAATCACTACGCAATATAAGCCTCTATACATAAACACAGAACAAGTACCACATACAAATTCCGCAAAATATCTTGGATTTATACTGGATTCCAAATTAACTTGGAAAGACCATATCGATAAAAAACGTGAAGAATTGGATATCAAATATCGTAACTTACAATGGTTAATGGGCAGAAATTCCGTTCTCTCAAATGATAATAAACTCCTAATATATAAGCAAACACTAAAGCCAATATGGCTATATGGTATTCAACTTTGGGGTTGTGCATCAAATAGTGCTATAGCAAAAATTCAAAAATTTCAGAACAAAGCAATAAGATCAGCAGTTAATGCTCCATGGTATGTCCGAAATAAGGACCTGCATCGAGACTTACAAATAAGTACAGTTAATGAGGAAATCTCAAGATACGCCCAAAAACACTATATGCGTCTTCAGCAACACGTAAACCGTGAAGCTGTAAAATTACTAGAACCTTCAGATCAACCTAGAAGACTAAGGCGATTTTATCCTCGAGATCTAATTACACGTTTTACTACATAAAACCGAACTACATAACCAAATATTTTTTTTTTTACATGCATTTTCTTAATTCAATAATTTCTTGAACTAAGATAATTTTACTATTACGTCTATCGACACCAACATTTGAACTACTGGTTAGTCCTTTATTAGCTAGAGACTAGTTGTAGTATAAGTTAAGCATGAAGTTTGTACAATAATTGCTTAAATAAAAAAAAAAAAAAAAAATTAGATAACATATACCAACACCATGTATCAAATTTCAGCCGGATCGGATGAAATTTGCTTCTCTTAGAGGCTCCGCAAGCCAAATCGGGGGATCGGTTTATATGGGGGCTATATATAATTATGGACCGATGTGGACCAATTTTTGCATGGTTGTTAGATACCATATACTAACACCATTTACCAAATTTCAGCCGGATCGGATCAAATTTGCTTGTCTTAGAGGCTCCGCAAGCCAAATCGGGGGATCGGTTTATATTATGGACCGATATGGACCAATTTTTGCATGGTTATTAAAGACCATATACCAACACCATGTACCAAATTTCAGGCGGATCGGATGAAATTTGCTTCTCTTTGAGGCTCAGCAACCCAATCTGGGGAACGGTTTATGTGGGGGCTATATATAATTATTTACCGATGTGGACTAATTTTTGCATGGTTGTTAGAGACCATATACTAACACCATATACCACATTTCAGCCGGATCGGATGAAATATGCTTCTGTTAGAGGCTCCACAAGCCAAATCTGAGGGTCCCTTTATATGGGGGCTATACGTAAAGGTGGACCGATATGGCCCATTTTCAATACCATCCGACCTACCTCGATAACAACTACTTGTGCCAAGTTTGAAGTCGATAGCTTGTTTCGTTCGGAAGTTAGCGTGATTTCAAAGACGGACGGACGACTCAGAATTTCACCACGACCCAGAATATATATACTTTATGGGGTCTTAGAGCAATATTTTGATGTGTTACAAACGGAATGACAAAGTTCATATACCCCCATCGTATGATGGAGGGTATACAAAAAATTAAGTCAATGGTTCGAAATATTTGAAATAAATTTTTATGGCGGTGGGCATTAATAATTGCCCATAATTGACAGTTGCGTTTCATTTACAGTCATACCGTACATTGATCGAATGAATAACACAATGAAATCTAATTTGTTTAGTGGCAAAAATGTGATGTTTTTGAAAAAATTTAATTTAGTCGGAGTCGAGCAAAATTTTTACGACTCCGACTCCAGCAAAATCTTCAGATTCGGACTCCACAGCCCTGGTCGAGACCCTTGTTGCAATGCATATAATAAATCCGGGTTTATTAGTTTTTAAAGCAAGTACTTTATAGCAAAGAAAATTTTTCTTGCCTTCAATTTCGTTCCGCAGGAGAGTATTTAACCCCTTCCCCAAATTTCAAATTTTAGATTTCATTTCTCTACCATTTTCATGCAAATACCTATATGCCACATAAAACTGCAGGCACAATACCATTTCGTAAAATTCTCTCGTGACGCAACATGGTGAACAAAGACATAGTACATCATGGAACATCTGCCATTGCCACTGTGCCAAAAGACGAAGCTTTGGGGCGTAACAATTGCAGCAGCAGCAGCATTCGTAGGATTATCACATGTTTCATCATCGTTATCTCTCTTCGATCCTCCACGCTTGTTATGGGTTCGTTTGTTCATTCGTTGCATTTGTCGACTCATTTCGAACAAGCAAAGAACATCCACTATGACAACAACAACAACAATAGAACACATATTGCAACAAGACCAACAGCATGAAAGCATCATCATGGGCAACACAGAAAAAACGGAAAATTTTCTACGGCATAAGACAAACTCAGACTGATGGCTGAAAGTTCTTTCGTAACCATTGTATGCCTCAACAATGTACCATCTCTTGTGTCTCATTAGTTAGTTTTGGGCCAAAACGAAAAAACAAATCGCCAGGAATTTTATGGCATCAAGAAAAGAAAAAATAGAATTGATAAAAGGGTCGTCAATTGGTTACACAAAAGAAGGCTTGGCTTGGTCGACCGTAGTTACTTCCCTTATTATAACACAAGAATGGATCTTTTAAGATCGACGAAATTCAGTTTCAATGGGAGTGGCCCTAAAATAGTATCAAACAAGTAAGTAAAGTAGAAAGTCGAGCGGGGCCGACTATATCATACCCTAAGCCACCATTGCAGAATTAGTAATCATAAGCATTTGTGGGGTAACATATAGGTCTGGGAGATAAACCGCAGTTGCATATTTAAGAAAATTAACTTTCCGTACTATATTTTTCGTAAAAAAAATTTACAAAACAAAAATGGTTCTAAGTACTTTATTATCTTAAAACATGAATATGCAACGTATATAACTTAGAATATAAATTTGTATTACCACCACGGTTGCCACAGTTGGTAGAATTCTACCCAAATTAGTAATCTTTTTTGTTAAATCTCTATAAAAATAAAATTTTGGAAAAAGTTTCTATAAACAAATTTTTGTGAGAAATTTTTCTATAGAAATAAAATTTTGACAATAAATTCTATAGAAATAAAATTTTGAGAAAAAATTTCACAGAAATAAAATTTTGAGAAAATTTTTTATAGAAATAATATGTTGAAAAAAATTTCTATAGAAATACAATTTTGACAAAATGTTCTATAGAAATAAAATGTTGACAAAATTTTCTACAGGAATAAAGTTTACCACACATTGTTAAAGATCAAGCCTTGCCGGCTTCCAATTTCCTCCTCTAGAGCCACCAAAATGTAAAAATTATTACAAATTGTGTTGAGTGAAAATGTCCTACATTGTGGCCCTACGTCCCTACAAGACGCTAAATATTAGAAAAACCCTACATATAGGGAGTGTTCCCTACTTCTAGCAACACTGGCTGTGTTGATATTGCAACTACGGTGTTAGTATGTCACTAATATTGAGCCCATTATTAAAAAAGAGAAAATCGTTAAATTAGTGTGGGTAATAAATACAAATTTGTAAAAATCGAGCAATATTCTTATGTAAGAGCTACAAGTACGTATAAGTACGATCGGCTAGTACATCAAAATTTGAAATTTGAGTAACATTGTTTAATAAATAAGAGTACTATGGCCAAATTTGGGAAAATCGAGCGATACATAATATGGAAGCTATATCTAAATCTGAACCAATTTGCATAATATTTTGCGGGTTTAATTAATACCAAAAAAGGTTACCTTGTGCAAGATTTGAGTAAAATCAGTTAAGAAATGAGGCCTGTATGGTCAAACATAAAGTTATTAGGGGCGAATTTTTCAAAATCGGGTGATACATATATGGGAGCTATATCTACATCTGAACCGATTTCGATGAAATTTTGCACATATAGTTAATACTATAGAGGACTGGATCTAGCCAACTTTTAGTAAGATCGGTTAATAAATAAGGGTTCTATGGCCAAATTTCGGAAAATCGGGCTATACACATATATGGGAGCTATATCTAAATCTGAACCGATTTCGATGATTTTTTGCACATATAGTAAGTGCTATAGAAGACTACATTTAGCCAAATTTGGGTAAGATCGGTTGATAAATAAGGGTTTTATGGCCAAATTTAGAAAAATCGGGCGGTACATATATATGGGAGCTATAGCTAAATCTGAACCGATTTCGATGATTTTTTGCACATATAGTTAGTGCTATAGAAGATTATATTTAGCCAACTTTGAGTAAGATCGGTTAATAAATAAAGGTTTTGTGGCCAAATTTGGGAAAATCGGGCGATACATATATATGAGAGCTATATCTAAATCTGAACCGATTTGGATGAAATTTTGCAGACTTGAAGGGCGACCGAAAAGATTACCTTTTGCCAAATTTGGTGACGATCCGTTTGAAAAAAAGCGCAACGTGACCCCATTTGTCGAAATCGGGCGATACATATATATGGGAGCTATATCTAAATTAGATCCGATTCCTTCCAAATTCAACAGCATTCGTCCTTGTGCCCAAAAACCTCCCTGTACCACATTTCATCAAAATCGGTTAATAATTGCGACCGGAATCCTGTGAACAACAAATACATGGACAGACGGACGGACGGACGGACACCAAGCGCTAGATCGACTCAGGAGGTGATTCTGAGTCGATCGGTATATATTTTATGGTGTCTAAAATCAATATTTCTGGTAGGCACATTTTTTGGCCGATCAAACTTATTATACCCTAACCACTATGTGGTTTAGGGTATAAAAATACCATTGCATTTTATTGTCAAGCCGTATTTGTTATAACTGGTTGCCTTGTATAGCCTATTGCACTTCGCTCTTGTAAAAACAAAAGTCGTAAGTTCGGCCAGGCCGAATCTTATGTACCCTTCACCACTGCCCAGAAAAAAAAATTGGAAGTTCTTCCAAAGGCACAACTTTAAAAGCACTTCCAGAATATGCACTCCCAATGATGTTCTTTATTTCAACTACGCAGGAAATTATTTTAACTAAATTTTTTATAACTTGTTTTTTTCATACTTAATTAATGCTTAATTTTAACTTTTTTTGTTTCAAATAGGTTAAAAACAGAGTAAGAATTCATAAAATCGTACAAATCATTTAAATTTTGTCGACAAAAATGCTAAATTCAATCTAAAAAAATTTTCAATTTTTGAAAATATTTGAGGTCAAACGTTTCCAACAAGCGTTAGAATCCATTAAAAATTATGAAAAATTATAAATATTAGTTATTTGACAAAATATCACAGAATTTTTTAGTTTACACCCAAAACATTGAATACGGATCACACCTAAAGAAGTGATGCAAATTCAGTGCAACGGCTGTTGAAATGGAGGACTTCCGTCCTATAACAAGCCCATGATAAATTCATCGCTTCTGCGTCAATTTTGCACCACTTCCGGATCCAAAAGTAACATTTTCAGTACTTTTTTGGCGACGTTTTTTGCTGGGATCTTCTTATTAATTGTAAGATAGTCCATATGGGGTATATATTAGATATATATATTAGACCTGTCCAGATTTCCAAAGTTCACATTTTTTAATGAGCACTTACAGTTTTAGAATCTCTCAATGATTGTAATAAGAGCTATGAAAAAAGATTTTGAAAAACTTTTGCCAAAAAGTTGCTCAACGCGGTTGAAGTCAGGATTTTGGCAATTTTCGAAAATTTTAAAGGTATACGTACAAACAAAATTTTAAATAATTTATTAATAAATATAAGAAATATCTAAAAGCGCAATCTTTGAGCTAAATGCTCAAGCAAATAACAAAAAATTCAAAACGTGAAATTTATTGAGCCGTTTCCTTGCTGTAGCCTCTGGAATTCAAAAAATGCAGAAAATTTCCGCAATTTTTTTTTTTGTTTAATGCATTATATGTTTTCGAAAAAAAAATTTATATACGTTTGCATATTTTTTATATACTCTTGAAACAATAAGGTATAAAAAAAATTTAGATTAAGAATTTTTGGATGTGTCATTAGTCGCTAAAAAATTAATTTCTTTATGAAAGGTCTCACTTAAATATTTTACTTTTAGTTATATGTGGCACTTTTTAAAAATTTTAATCTATCTTATTATTGCTTTGACTTTTAGCTCATAGACTGATATTTCACAATAACACATATGGGTAAAGTGAGACCTTTCATAAAGAAATTAATTTTTTAGCGACTAATGACACATCCAAAAATTCTTAACCTAAATTTTTTTATACCTTATTGTTCCAAGAATATATTAAAATATACAAACGTATATATATTTTTTTTTTTTTCGAAAAAATATAATGCATTGAAAAAAAAATTGCGGAAATTTTCTGCATTTTTTGATTTCCAGAGGCTACAGAAAGCAAACGGCTCAATAAATTTCACGTTTTGAATTTTTTATTATTTGCTTGAGCATTTAGCTCAAAGATTGCGCTTTTAGATATTTCTTATATTTATTAATAAATTATTTAAAATTTTGTTTGTACGTATACCTTTAAAATTTTCGAAAATTGCCAAAATCCTGACTTCAACCGCGTTGAGCAACTTTTTGGCAAAAGTTTTTCAAAATCTTTTTTCACAGTTTTTATTACAATCATTGAGAGATTCTAAAACTGTAAGTGCTCATTAAAAAATTTGTGTTTTGAAAAATCTCATACATTTCCTGGACAGGTGTAATATATATATTAGATTTGGGGTACATATTAGATTTGATCTTAGCTGGGTATATATTAGATCTTATGTATCCTCCACCATGGATTGCGTAGAAACTTCTACGAAAGACTGTCATCCACAATCGAATTACTTGGGTTGTGGTATCTTAACACTTCTTAACATCGTTTTCTAAATTGTGAGTTAGTCCATACATGGTATATATTAGACAAAAAAGTTATGTATAGGTAAGTCTACAAATAATTACGAATCGATATGGACTTTTTGCACGATACGTAGAGAGCCAGAATTGAAATATGGGGGTCGCTTATATGGGGGCTATATACAATTATGAACTTGATATGGACAAATTTTTGTGTGATTAGGGATCGATTTATCTGAGGGCTATATATAACTATAGACCGATATGGACCTAGTTGGGCATGGTTTTTAACAGCCATATAATAGCACAATGTACCAAATTTCAACTGACTCGCATGAAATTGGTTCCTCCAAGAGGTTCCAAAACCAAATCTCGGGATCGGTTTATATGGGGGCTATATATGATTATGGACTGATATGGACCACTTTTGGAATGGCTGTTAAATATCATACACTACCATCACGTACTAAATTTCAACCAGATCGGATGAATTTTGCTTCTCCAAAAGTTACCGGAGGTCAAATCTTGGGATCGGTTTATATGGGGGCTATATATAATTATGGACTGCTTTGAACCAATTCCTGCATGGTTGTTGGATATCATATACTAACATCACATACCAAATTTCATCCGATTCGGATGAATTTTGCTCTTCCAAGGGGCTCCGGAGGTCAAATCTGAGTATCGGTTTATATATATATATATATATATATATATATATATATATATATATATATATATATATATATATATATATATATATATATATATATATATATATATATATATATATATATATATATATATATATATATATATATATATATATATATATATATATATATATATATATATATATATATATATATATATATATATATATATATATATATATATATATATATATATATATATATATATATATATATATATATATATAATTATGGAACAATTTGGACCAATTTTTGCATGGTCATTAGAGACTATATACTAACATCATGTACCAAATTTCTGCCGGATCGGATGAAATTTGCTTCTCTTAGAGGCTCCGCACGTACCAAATTTTAACTGATTCAGATGAATTTTGGTCTTCCAAGAGGCTCCGGAGTTCAAATCTGTTGATCGGTGTATATGGGGCTATATACAATTATGGTCCGATGTGGACCATTTTTTGCATGGTCATTAGAGATACTAAGACCACGTACCAAATTTCAACCGGATCGTATGAATTTTGCTGCTCCGGGAGTCTACCCAAGCCAAATTTGGGGATCGGTTTATATGGGGGCTATACGTAAACGTGGTCCGATATGACCCATTTTCAATACCATCCGACCTACATCAATGACAACTACTTGTGGCAAGTTTCAAGTCGATAGCTTGTTTCGTTCGGAAGTTAGCGTGATTTCCACAGACGGACGGACAGCCGGACAGCCGGACAGACGGACAGACGGACGGACTGACGGACATGCTTAGATCGACTCAGAATTTCACCACGACCCAGAATATATATACTTTATGGGGTCTTAGAGCAATATTTCGATGTGTTACAAACGGAATGACAAAGTTAATATACCCCCATCCTATGGTGGAGTGTATAAAAATGGCTGATTAGGTACGTATATAATTCAGTTCTTTACCGGTATATATAGGGATGTCCAGAATTCTTGATGTTTTTGTTTTGGATTTTGCAAAATATTCCTCTCCAACTAAGAGGTACTTTATAGATTTCCTATAGAAATAAAATTTTGACAAAATTCCCTATAGAAAAAAATTGAAAAAAATTTTCTATAGAAATATTATTATAACAAAGTTTTCCATAAAAATATGATTTTGACAAAATTTTCTATAGAAATAAAATTTTGACAAAATTATTTGTAGAAATAAAATGTTGACAAATTTTTCTATAGAAATAAAATTTTGACAAATTTTTCTAAAGAAATAAAATTTGACAAATTTTTCTATAGAAATAAATTTTTTATAGATTAGTTTTGCAAACCATGATTATGAACTTATATGGGCCAATTTTTTGTGATGTGGGATCGGCTATATATAACTAAAGACTGATATGGAAAATTTTGGCATGGTTGATGTACTAAATTTAACCGGATCGGATGAAATTTTCTACTCCAAGAGGCTCCGGAAAACAAATCTGGGGATCGGTTTATATGGGGGCTATTTATAAATATCGACCAATATGGACCAATTTTTGCATGGTTGTTCGAGACCGAAATGGCCCATTTGCAATACCATCTGACCTACATCAATAGCAACTACTTGTGCCAAGTCTCAACTCGATAGCTTATTTCGTTCGGAAGTTAGCGTGATTTCAAAAAACGCACGGACGGACGTGGCTAGATCGACTCAGAATTTTCCCACTATCCATAATATATAAATCAATATTTTGATGTGTTACAAACGTGATGACAAATTTTTTTTGGCATCTTCGCAAAAGTACATATGTTATCTTGGAAGCCTTGGAAGTCCAGACGTCTCACTGTGTTCCGTTGCTGTTGACTAGGTCACCGTTGGCAGCTCCACAGAAATCTTTTCCGTACGCAGTACAATAGAGTCGCAGCCTCTCTTAAAGCCAGGCAAATGGGAACAGCCCACGTCTCAGCCTACGCCTCAGTGCAAGTTCAAAGGGGTCGTGGAGGACCTGGAGCAGCCTTGGAAGCAGAAATGGTATGAGCCTGAAGGGTCGGTACGAATACCACACACGGGTTATCGTAGAGGTGCGCTTAATGTTCCAGACCAAGCCACCGTGTCACCAGCTCGTCGTATGAGCTCCCAATTGTAAATAATTAACACCACAACGTTTGGTTTAATTATTTTTATTTCTTTAGTATTTTTATTATGTACTGGGGTTCTTGTGTTGGTTTACAACGATTCGACAGACAAATTTTGAATGAAGTCTACAACGATTCGACATGCTTACTTGAATACACAATAACCAAACTACTAGGTCGAATCGTTGTATGGCAATGAGTAGTCGTTGTTGCAACTGCATGTTTTGTCTAAGCCTCTAGCAACACGTCTAGATGGCGCCACCATTCCGCCGGCCTTGCACCAAATGTGCAACTTGCAGTCTGTAACCCAGATACAAATTAATAATCTCATCGTCCTCGAGGTATATGTAAATTCAGTTTAATTCAGTTCTTAAGAGCTAATAGCAATGAAAAAAAATACTAAACTACAGAAATAGAATAATTCATAAACAAATTCGTTAAGTACTTCAGGAACTTCATTGTCAGATAATTGAATACTGCATCGTTTGATAAGCTCAAACCGTTTCTGTTGGTTACAGTCGCTGAACTGCCGATTTCTCCATCTGTCTTCCAGTCGAGGTCTTAGCTTTGGCGGGGTCAATTCGTAAGCCTTCTCCAAACAGCAATGGCCCAAACACTGAGAATTGAATACAACATTTACCTGGAGGTGATATAGCGGCTCCTTTTAAAACCACCGGAATAGCATCAGCGCCCACGATCACCATGTAGGGGCGAGGTGTGCTCCAGTTCGGATCTGCTAAGTGGGCCCTGCCTACAACCGGATGGTGTGTGATCCATGAGTCGTCAATACGAGCTTTTGGTGTTTCACCATACTGCGTGTCTTCGACCGCACACCTGAGATCTACTGGGTCTCGGTCAAATATGCGATGGCGCAATGTTACTTTGGTGTATCCCTTGAGTATACGGCACCCTAAGTCTTCTGCCGCGTCGAGTGAGATGCAAGAATGGGTTACATTAGGATCAACCACAACCCGTACAAGTCTGCTCCAGCCTTCTCCGGTGGGGTAAATTCTGCACATGGCAGTCATTGGGAACCAGCAACTATTGGGCCCAATTGGGTGTAGCAACGAGTTATGACCACGGTTGCATAGCTGACATTTACTACTACCTGGGCAATCACGTCGTTGGTGCGACTGAGCCAAACAACTGGTACACAGGTTGTCACTCAAGGCTCTATCACGACGGCGAGCAGGGTCCAGCACCAAAAACCGGGTACAGTCACGAATCGCATGCCAGCGACCACATATTGGACAAGCGTAACGCTCGTTAAAGAAACACGACGCCATAGCGATACTGCAAAGACAGACAATATACAGAATAAGTGCGTTGTAGTATTTGGGAAAACGGCAGCTCCGGGGTAACAGGACCATCTTATGAATGGGCCTAGTAACAATGCCATTCTTAGTTTTAACGTCAGCCACGCGAACCCTTTCGTCTGGACCGGGAAATACTTTCACAATTCTGCCTAACCTCCACTCGGTCGGACACAATGGTTCATGTCGTAGTACAACAAGGTCCCCGACCTGCACGTCAATCTGGGGAACTTTCCACTTGTTCCTTTTATTAAGCTCCAGCAGGTACTCCTTCTTCCATCTCCGGCAGAACTCACTCTGTGTTGCTTTAACTTTACGCCAGCGATTCAGTAGACTTGTTGGTGAAGAAAAATCCTCGGGTTCCGCTGGTGTCAAAATTGGTTCCCCGATCAAAAAATGTCCTGGAGTTAGCGCAGACAAGTCTTCAGCGTCTGAAGACAACGGACCAATTGGTCGGGAGTTGAGACACGCCTCTATGGCCGTCAGCACAGTCGCAAACTCCTCAAACGTATACTTCAGCTGACCGCTAACCTTTTTAAGATGCATCTTTGCACTCTTCACGCCAGCCTCCCACAGCCCCCCCATGTGAGGAGCTCCGGGGGGTATAAAGTGCCAGGAAAGTTGTTGGTGTCCGTATTTGGTGATACAGTCGTCTTTCAGTTCCTGGATATGCACCCTCAGGTCGGAATTTAGCTTGTTCGCGGCACCCACGAAATTTCGACCGTTATCGGAGTACATTCTGTTCGGACATCCTCTTCGAGACACGAAGCGTACAAACGCTGCCATGAAGGCCGGGGTCGAAAGGTCACTGACGGCTTCCAGGTGAATGGCCTTCGTTGAAAAACAAACGAAAAGACACACATACCCCTTGGTGATCTTGCAATATCTGCCAGTAAAACTTTTTATTTCGAACGGGCCTGCGAAATCCACTCCCGTGTTAGTAAATGGACGGCTGTAGGTAACACGGGTCTCTGGTAGCACGGACATAATCTGACTTTGACATTGGTTGCGGTAGAGGACACATTCCTTACAACTCCTTATATGGTATTTTATTAAATTTTTTGCCTTCAGAATCCAGCATTCTAAACGGATAGTGTTGAGTACCAACCTAGGCCCTCCATGCAATGTTAGTTGGTGCACGAATCGCACGTACAGTTTAGCCAGCCTGCACTTGTCGGGCAGTATAATTGGGTGACGTTCGTTGTATGATAAACTAGTAGTAGCTCCAAGTCGGCCGTTTGCACGAATTATCCCCTTCTGGTCTAAAAAGGGTGTTAGGGAAAGTAGAGGACTGTTGGAGCTCACGCACTGTTTTCGCGAAAGCCTCATATACTCGTCAGGAAAGAAACGTCTTTGAGCCAACAAAAAAAGGCGTGTTCGAACAAATGCCACTTCCGACGCCGTTAATTGGGATGAATTAACGCAAAACTCAGTTTGCTTCAAGCCTACGCGACGAAAGAACCGGAAAACATATGCGAGGACACGAATCGCCCTTGGCAGTGTGGAAAACCTATCCAATACTTCATAATCTTCTTCCGATCTAGCAACAAAACTATGGACACTTTTGGCCTCTTGTGATGTTTCTAAAATAAATGTATTTTGCGGCCAGAAGCACTTTTCACTTCTTAACCAATCGGGCCCGTGCCACCATAGCCTGCTGTTGCTAAGATCTGACGGACACATCCCCCGGGTTGCCAGATCGGCAGGATTACAGTCCGTACTTACATGGGACCATGGGACATTTCCTACTTTCTCGAGTATAAGTGCAATCCTATTGGCCACAAAGGTCTTCCAGACACAAGGTGGTTTCTTGAGCCACGCCAACACAATTGTTGAATCCGACCATAGGTACTTTGTACTATGCCTGGCATTCAGTTGGGAAACCGTACTATCTACTAATTCCGCCAACAATACCGCTCCACATAGCTCTAAGCGAGGCAGCGACAATCTTTTTATGGGGGCCACCTTCGTCTTCGATACCAACAAATTTGAAAACACTTGGTCTCCTATAGACACCCTCACGTATAACGCCGCTGCATACGCAGCTTCTGACGAGTCACAGAACCCATGATACTCGATACTACAGTCAGGAGAATACATCACCCATCTCGGAATCTTAATAACATCGATCTCGTGGTACCTCGACAGGAACACTCGCCACTTATGCAGAGCAACTGGTTTAATTTCATCGTCCCACCTGATTTTATCAAGCCACATCTCTTGCATTATGATTTTGGCTGTAACTATCACCGGGGCGAGCCAACCGGCTGGGTCAAACAACCGAGATATTATCGCCAGAACTTCCCTCTTGGTATATTTTTCTCTCGTAGGCATCCTCTCTGTAACGAAATAAAAGTAGTCCCCACACGCGTTCCATCGTAAACCAAGGGTCTTCGCCGTGCTCTTGTCATCCAAGAAGAGAAATGATGAGTCCAACAAATGGTCTGCCTCCAAATTCTTTAAAAGCCTTACATCATTCGCCGTCCACTTTCTCAATTCAAACCCAGCAGACGCGAGAATACTTTTCAACTCATCTCGGGCAGTCAACCCCTCATCTACCGTATGGGCCCCCACTAACGCATCGTCAACGTAAAGACACTCGCGAAGACATCTGGCTCCAATAGGAAATTTATCCTCTTCGTCATCTGCTAGCTGTAACAATGTCCGAAGTGCCAAATATGGGGCACAGTTGACGCCGAACGTCACTGTCTTCAGCTCAAAATCGCTTATATCTTCCTCCGGCCGTTCGCGGAAGAGTATCCGTTGGAACCGAGTATGATCGGGAGAAACCAGGATCTGCCTATACATTTTTGAAATGTCAGCACCAAACACCACACGAAAGAACCTCCAGTTTAGAACCAAACCGACCAAATCTGACTGTAATGTCGGACCTACGTACAACACATCATTCAAACTCTTACCATTCATTGAACGACTTGACGCATTGAAAACAACACGTAACTTCGTAGTAGTACTATCCGGTTTATAAACGCCATGGTGCGGTAGGTAATAATGGGGATTATCATCTACTCCCCCGCATATCTTGACCATATGACCCATGGCAGAATATTCCTTAATGACCTCGTCATACAACTGCTTCCTTTCTGGGTCACCTATCATGGACTTCTCATTCCTCAGAAATTGCCGCAATGCTGTGCATCTATTGGACTGGAGCTCAGATATTTCTGACTTGAAAGGCAAGTTAACCACGTATCTACCGTCCGGGCGACGCCTGGTGCTACTGCGATATATCTCTTCGCATTTTCTCTCCTCATCGGAAAGAACCCGTTTACGAGAAACCTCTTCTATTTCCCAAAACCGGGCTAACTGCTCTTCAAGGGTGACCTTTGTAAAATGTGTATTCACTGCTACTCGTGGTCGGTCATTCACCCTGGTGGGTCCGGTCACGACCCATCCAAAAATAGTCTCTTGGGCCACGAGGGATTCAAATATACCATGCCTAACACCACCTCGAATGACTAGCGGGTACAAATCGCCTCCTAGAAGCATGTCCACTCTACCACTTCGATGAAAACCTGGATCAGCATATTTTAAATCGGGCAAAGTCATACTCTTCGGGATGCATACAGAGTGAGTCGGAATATTACCCGTCACAGCCTTGACCACTAAGGCTTCTACCGGCAACGGCCGACCGCCTTCTCCTCTAGGACTGATTTGAAACCGAGCTAACTTATCGGATACACTCACTAAGCATCCCCCTAGACCAGCAACTTCAGCCGAAATCGGTACGGTTGGTAACTTCAATAAAGTCTGCATCCTTTCCGTTATAAAACTTTCATCCGAACATGGATCAATCAACGCACGCACAGCATATTTAGAACCCAAGTGGACTATATCCAACCAAGCTGTAGCCAGCATTACATTTCTCGACCCCTGCGTATGATACACTTGTATTGGGCCGAGATCATTGGATGTAGTAGA
Organism: Haematobia irritans; assembly: GCF_050003625.1. Lineage (NCBI taxonomy): Eukaryota > Metazoa > Arthropoda > Insecta > Diptera > Muscidae > Haematobia > Haematobia irritans. Next base: position 31,191,721 of record NC_134397.1, read on the forward strand.
GGACTGTATAATCTCATTTCGCGGAGAAGTATTTGGACCTGGCTTTGAGCTGACTACCGCCTCCTGACCATGTCCCCTGTTCGGTACTTCCTTATGTAAAAGAGTATGGTGCTTCGCATTACACTTCAGGCACCCGTTCGCCCCAGGACAATTAGTATACATGTGACCCACTCTAAGACAATTAAAACAGTACCTGAAACGTCGTAGTGTGGATATTCTGGCATTTCGATCCATGCTTAAGAACCTATGACATGAGCTCAAAACATGAGAGTCCTTGCATAGCTTGCATTGAGCAACGTCACCTTTCACGTGATGTGTCTTTGATTTCTTAATCCTAGCTGTAGTTTGATGGGCTTTACGTGATATCGATTGGGACCCCACCTGCCACTGTTCATTGGGTGTCAGAATGTCCGAGACACTTTCTAAAGCATGAAATCTGCCTGTCAAAAAATTATCTAGATCGCTCCACTTTGGTAGCTCCGTCTTGTTTTGTATCGACTGCTCCCACAAATGCAGTGTCTCCTTAGACAGCTTCGCCGAGCACAAATAAACAAATATAGGATCCCAAGAACATATATCGATATTGAACAATTTGAGAATCGACATACAATTACTTATCTCCCGTTGAAGCCTTTTAATCTCCTGAAAGGAGTCTTGCTGACACGGCTGCATGTTGAAAAGTAATCTTAATTGACTGTTTACCAAAATACGTTTGTTCTCATATTGTTTTCTGAGATTTGACCACGCGATTTCGAAATTCTCGGCCGTCAAGGCTACGTTTCTATTAATCTCTCTCGCTTCCCCTTCCGTTTTTTGAAAAAGGTAGAACAATTTCTCGACTTCTGTCAGCTTGGGGTTGTTGATAAAAATTGCTGTGAATAGGTCTCGAAACGTTGGCCATGACGCGTAGTCCCCCGTAAAAACTCCTGTATCACAAGGGGGAACGTGTACCGACAACTCCGACCTCTTTACAACGTCCGCTTGAGTCACTGTGTCTTGTATATTCTTCCTTGCCCTTGCAATAATATTGACACACCTTATGTAGGTCTTATACTGTTGTCCATGACTGAGATGGATTTTCTTTTTCTCTTTGGAAGCTGAGGCGTGTTCCTCATAAACAGATTTGTACTTTGCCCACAGCATTTCCAACTCAGTCCTCTCACAATCCAGTGCTTCAGTAGTGTAATCCGAAAAATCCTCTCCTTTTAAACGTGATTCATGCCGTGACAATTCCTCCACAACTTCAATGTAACTCTCTGCAGAGGACATACTAAATTCTGCTACTGTTTTCTTCCACAATTTAAGAAATTATTTTCCCCTTGTCGAAATATCGTTCAACCTCGACTTTACTATGCCCATCGAACTATAAATCTGACAACCGCAAAGACCGGCAGCTATCTGGTTAGAAATACTGACGCTGATTTTATAAACTTTGCGTTCCTTTCCCAATTTATACACCGAGATTCAAATTATACACCGACCAAACAATACGTTCCCAGAATCAAACACATGCCGAAAATAACATCAACTGCCACCCAACTGTTAAAACAACAACCATATATTGTTCAAATGTGGCGCTTGTATATCGTTATGTAACTACAGAGATAACCTCACACCTATCTGCTACACCAGCCTTATGAACAATATCCGAGCCACGTGCACTTCAAGACTACAATAATAATTCACTTGTACGTACCTTAATCCGTGGTTCACTTTACCGGGAGAAGGACCAATGTTATCTTGGAAGCCTTGGAAGTCCAGACGTCTCACTGTGTTCCGTTGCTGTTGACTAGGTCACCGTTGGCAGCTCCACAGAAATCTTTTCCGTACGCAGTACAATAGAGTCGCAGCCTCTCTTAAAGCCAGGCAAATGGGAACAGCCCACGTCTCAGCCTACGCCTCAGTGCAAGTTCAAAGGGGTCGTGGAGGACCTGGAGCAGCCTTGGAAGCAGAAATGGTATGAGCCTGAAGGGTCGGTACGAATACCACACACGGGTTATCGTAGAGGTGCGCTTAATGTTCCAGACCAAGCCACCGTGTCACCAGCTCGTCGTATTAGCTCCCAATTGTAAATAATTAACACCACAACGTTTGGTTTAATTATTTTTATTTCTTTAGTATTTTTATTATGTACTGGGGTTCTTGTGTTGGTTTACAACGATTCGACAGACAAATTTTGAATGAAGTCTACAACGATTCGACATGCTTACTTGAATACACAATAACCAAACTACTAGGTCGAATCGTTGTATGGCAATGAGTAGTCGTTGTTGCAACTGCATGTTTTGTCTAAGCCTCTAGCAACACGTCTAGATGGCGCCACCAACATATATGATTTATCGGTCGATAGACATGTACATATTAGAGGTGTAGGCAAATTTTAGTCATATTTTAAAGTTTTGGAAGGAAAATCTTAACAAAATATTCATATTTTCCTTTGACCATTTTTGACCAAATCGGAAAAACAAGTATATAGGGGACTGCATATCGGGCGAAAGATATACATGGGGGCTTTACTTAAATCTGAACTAGTTTCTTTCAAAACAGTAGCGTTCTATTCTGATCCAAAATAGATATTTGTATCATGTTGATTGGATGATTTTGCAGAACCATAATGCTAAGCAACATGTTAAAAAAACGCCCTACAAACTTAGTTGGAAACACTCAAATGGAAAGTTCTATTCCACCCTTCGTATAGTCCAGATGTTTATTTTTTTCGGATTACCACTTTATACGATCAATGAACATGACCTAACTTATCATCATTTCGTTCTTCTGAGGAATCCAGAACGTGCATCGATTCGCGGATTGTGTCAAAAGAAGAGTCGTTTCGATTGATCAGTCTATTACAATTATTTTCGGAATAGAATAAACTCTCAAACATTTGAAACGTTTTTTATTTAGCACTTTAGCAAACTTGATTTATATTTGGTGATCGAATTAATTTTCGCACGAAGTCGAGATTAAATTTTTATATGCCAAAGATCACACACCCTTTCCAAACGAATAACGAAGAACCAAAAACTACTCCATAGAAGATGGAATGAAAAATTTTCTCGAAATCTCAGTAGGATTAATTTTTTTGTGTCACAGAACTTAGAAAGAGAACTGCACGCTACTCGAGCAGAAATAGTGTCATTGAAATAGAAAGTTGTATTAGCATCTTCTCCCATGTACGCTTTGTTGGAGCTTCTTCCTTAGTTCGCATCATTCAACCATAGCCACGATAACAAGCAAATGAAGGAGCATCAGCATCAGTTTCAACAGAAGCATCAAAGATGGTGGGCTGGGCTGGTCTGTAATGCTTTGCCATAGTAGCCCTAGTAGTACTGGGGTGGTACTGGTATTGGCAGATTTCATGTCTCCGAATGCTGTATTGCATAAATTGTAAAATGCAAATTCGCACAGCAACTGTTACAGCGAACGTATTGACGTTGATGAAGAAAATTTTGCGTTTCTATGCGCCACCACTCTACAGTTTCTTCATTGCAAATTTGTCTATGTACTTGCGTGTGAGTGTGTGCGTTTGTTTCATTAGAGTTTAGGATGCGCATTACTTTTCACTTGATATAAAACACAATAGCATTTTCTAGAAAATAAAAAATATTCCTTGTTTATATTGTCCCCATCGTTGTTGGATTGTTTTCAATTTTTATTTCGTTTTAGAGAACTACTCTCAGTGACTTTCATTTCATAAGGACTATAATAATGAAAATGAATTTTTATGCAAATTAATCATACTTGTAAATTTGAGCTATTTTATTTGCAACCAAATTTTCATAAAATTGCAAATTAGTTTTCTTTTTTCTCTTTGTGTTGAATTACAGAGAACTGAGAAATTCACAAATAAATTGTTTACATACATTCAATATTATTGGATATTTTTGTCAAATATTTAAAATATATGATGCAAAAAATTATACAAACTTTCTGTTGAATATACAATATTGGCATGTATATTTGTAAAATTCCCCGAAAATTAAATGACACTGAAAAAAATAAGAATGATGCAATATCCAAAACTTATATAGTATCCATTATAGATTCATGGGTTTCTGCAGCCCCTTTATGAACTATGTATTGCATTTCAAGCAGATAACAGATACTTCAAAGAAAAACATATTTTCTTAGTTTCAAAACAAAAAAAGAAAAAATGCAAATCCAAAATATTAAAAATAAAATCTTAGCCTTGATTTAATGCGTTTCTATCTTAAATCTAAAGATTCAAAATATCAATTAATTTAAAAACGAGTCCACCAGTCTACCAAATAGTAGATTTTTTACTATCTACGGAGGTATTTCATAGATTTTCTATAGAAATAAAATTTGGACAAAATTTTGGATAGAAATAAAATTTTAAACAGTTTCTGAAATTTTTTCTAAGAATAAAATAATTTGACAAACGAATAAAATTGTACAACATTTTTCTATAGGAATGAAATTTTAACAAATTTTTCTATAAACATACAACTTTGACACAATCTTCTATAAAAAAATTTTTACAAAATTTTGTATAAAAATAAAATTTTGACAAAATCTTCTATAAAAATAAAATTTAACAAAATTTTGTATAAAAATAAAATTTGAACAAACTTTTTATAAAAATAAAATTTTGAATAAATTTTTCTATAAAAATAAAATTTTTAAAAAATTATCTTTAAAAATAAAATTTTTAAAAAATTTTCTTTAAAAATAGAATTTGAAAAAATTTTTTATAAAAATAAAATTTTTAAAAAGTTTTCTTTAAAAATAGAATTTGAAAAATTTTTTATAAAAATTAAATTTTTAATAAATTTTTCTATACAAATAAAATTTTAAGAAAATTTTCTAAAGGTTTTTCCCTAATTTTTCCTTTACGAACATTACATCCAATAAAACAGAAACCTAAACTTGTATTAAAGTCTCACTCGCTGTAATATATTATATAAAATCTCGTAACCCTGTAAATATTGTCTGAACAAATGGTAAATAAAGATGAATATATATATATATATATATATATATATATATATATATATATATATATATATATATATATATATATATATATATATATATATATATATATATATATATATATATATATATATATATATATATAAGAAAATTTTCTATAAAAATAAAATTTGGCAAAATCTTCTATAAAAATAAAATTTAAACAAAATTTTGTAAAAAAATAAAATTTGAACAAATTTTTATAAAAATAAAATTTTAAATAAATTTTTCTATAAAAATAAAATTTTTACAAAATTTTCTATAAAAATAAAATTTTGACAAAATTTTCTATAAAACTAATATTTTGAATAAATTTTTCTATAAAAATAAAATTTGAAGAAAATTGTCTATAAAAATAAAATTTTGACAAAATCTTCTATAAAAATAAAATTTAGACAAAATTTTGTATAAAAATAAAATGTGAACAAATTTTTTATAAAAATAAAATTTTGAATAAATTTTTCTATAAAAATAAAATTTTAAGAAAATTTTCTATAACAATAAAATTTTGACAAAATTTTCTATAAAGTTAATATTTTGAATAAATTTTTCTATAAAAATAAAATTTTAACAAAGTTGTCTATAAACATACAATTTTGACAAAATCTTCTATAAAAAAAAATTTACAAAATTTTCTACTAAAAAAAAATTTACAAAATTTTCTATTAAAATAAAATTTTGACAAAATTTTCTATAAAACTAATATTTTGACTAAATTTTTCTACAAAAATAAAATTTTAGGAAAATTTTCTATAAATATAAAATTTTGACAAAATCTATAAAAATAAAATTTAGACAAAATTTTGTATAAAAATAAAACTTGAAAAAATTTTTTATAAAAATAAAATTTTGACAAAATTTTCTATAAAAGAATTGACGAAAATTTCTGTAAAAATTAAATTCTGACAAAATTTTCTATAAAAGTAAAGTTTTGACAAAATTATCTATAAAATTAAAATTTTGACAAAATTTTCTAAAAAATAAAATATTGAAAAAATTCTCTATAAAAATAAAATGTTGACAAAATTGTGTATAAAAATAAAATTTGAACAAATTTATTATAAAAATAAAATTTTGACAAAATTTTCTATAAAAAAAATTGCAAAATTTTCTGTAAAAATTAAATATTGACAAAATTTTCTATAAAAATAAAATTTTCACAAAACTATCTATAAAATTAAAATCTTGACAAAATTTTCTATCCCAATAAAATTTTTACATAATTTTCTAAAAAAATAAAATATTGACAAAATTGTCTATCACAATAAAGTTTTGACAAAATTTTCTATAAAACAAAAAAAAAAGATTGACAAAATTTTCTATAGCAATAAAAGTTTGACAAAAAGTTCTATAAAAATAAAATTTTGACAAACTTTTCTATAAAAATACAATTTTGACAAAATGTTTGATAAAAATAAAATTTAAATTCACAATCAAGTTTTGCACTGCGTGTTATCCATTTTATTTATCGCAAATTTCATATCAATGACATATTTGAGATCCTGACCGCATTTCCAGCAACAAAAATCCACTGTTTTGACAAATTTTTTTCTAAAAATAAAATTTTGACAAAATTTTCTCTAGGAATGAATTGTTTACAAAATTTTCCATCAAAATTAAATTTTTTATAAAATTTATATTTTGACACAATTTTCTATAGAAATAAAATTTTGACAAAAATTTTCGATAAAAAGAAAATTTTGACAAAATTTTCAATAAAAATAAAACCAATACGTTGAACTTTTGCCTAAGGGACATTTTGGAGAGTAAGGTTGGTATTAAGAAATACAAAAGTTTGTATCACCTTAAGGCGGCATTTCGATCGTAATGTCGGCAATTAGAAAGCCACAAAATTACCACAGGTAGCCAATTTGAACAAATTCTAAAATTTAGTTTTATTGCCGACATTTTTTGCTTCCGAGGAACGGTTTAATCAATTTTTTCATGGTCGATGCAGAGCTTATATTGACATCACATACCAAATTTTAACGTAATCGGATGAAAATTGCAACTCCAAAAGGTACCGGAAATCAAATCTGCGAATCGATCAAATCTGGTGGTGGGTTTTTATGGAGGCTATACCTGTAATGGTTCGAATGAGTCATGCCATTGCTATAGCATCCGATTAACGAAAACTACGTGTGCCAAGTTTCAGGTCTATAGTTTGTTTTATTCTGATGTGATTTCAGTGTACGGACGGACGGACATCTCTAGATCAAATAAAAATTTTACCACAACCCAGAATATATACACTCTATGGGGTTTGAGACCAGTATTTCGATGTGTTTTTTTAAGAATTTAAGTAAGGAACTGTACTAAATATAGTCAATCAATTTTTCGAACTCCTTTATGGACCAATATCCTGATTTGTATCACACCGGTTTTACGTCGCGATGTTCTTGTGTGGAGAGATGAAAATTGGGAAAAAGTGCTAGTAATGAACTATACCCCGACTGAGCAGTCTGTTAAATTTTTTTTTCTGAATAAAACATTTTAATGTGTGTTCCCAATACAATTTCGCTTGTTATATGAAATACTTATAGTGAAATATATTTATTTGGTAAATTTATATAAAAGTTTCCATATTTTTGCCTATTTTATAAAAACAAAATTTTTCAATAATTTTATTTTTTACTTCAAGACTTCATATAATCATGTCTGTTCTGGGTCACACCGCATTGTGCACCACACTATGCACTTTCTACACACCACACACAAAGTTAGTTGTTCTGAGTCACACGTGTGAACACTTTTTTCGGACTTTTAATCGAAAAATGTGACAGCTGATTTTTTCTGCAAGCCATATTATTTGCAGACAGAAATTATAAACAAAACATATTTTGCCGGTATAAACATAAAAAATTAAAAGTAAGTGCGTAACTCAAAGCCATAAAATGCCTGCCGGATTTTTGTTAGCAGTGAATAATTTAAGGACAAGAGCAATTTATCAAGAAAAAGGAGACAATTGCGTGATGCTTCAAATCTGTTTTGATTTGTTTTTTTCTATCCCCCCTCAATGTTACTCATGAACAAACGATCGCCGTGTCGTTCTCGTTTTTGACGGCGGAGAAGTTTTTATTTTGGTTTTGGTCAAACACTTTTTAACATCCATACATTAAAGGAAATTTAATTATAGTGGGCATAATTAACTATTCTGTTAAGGTTTTTCTCATTTGTATTGCTTAAATATTTACAATAATATTGCAAACAAATTTTCTATAGTGGCGGCCTCCATGTGCAGAAAGATATTGGCGGCGTTAGTTTTTTTTTTTTTGTAATTTGCTCAGTGATTTGTGCACCAAGGTTAGGTTAGGTTAGGTTAGGTGGCAGCCCGATGTATCAGGCTCACTTAGACTATTCAGTCCATTGTGATACCACATTGGTGAACTTCTCTCTTATCACTGAGTGCTGCCCGATTCCATGTTAAGCTCAATGACAAGGGACCTCCTTTTTATAGCCGAGTCCGAACGGCGTTCCACATTGCAGTGAAACCACTTAGAGAAGCTTTGAAACCCTCAGACATGTCACCAGCATTACTGAGGTGAGATAATCCACCGCTGAAAAACTTTTTGGTGTTCGGTCGAAGCAGGAATCGAACCCACGACCTTGTGTATGCAAGGCGGGCATGCTAACCATTGCACCACGGTGGCTCCCGTTCTTGTGCACCAAGAACACTTTGCAGAATTGAAGATGCCATATTTTTCATGCAATAAATTTGGTAAAATTCACTTTTCTTAGCCCATTGATTTTGTAAAAGTTATAATTTAATTGCCTTATATTTTCAAAAAGACCTTTGATTTGTTTAGGAAAGCGGATAGTATTCACAAAAATCAAAGGTAATTTTGCTTAAAACTTTTTTGTGTTAACTTTTAAAAATTGTGGCAACATTATGCTTTCGAACACACTGAAAATCAGCTGATTAAAACAACCCCAAAATTTATACACCAACCAGAGGAAATTTCGGTTCAAATTTTAGATGGATTTTTAAAATCGTGGTTTCTGACATATATAAGTGACTTTCCCAATAAAATTTGCAAATATTTATAAAAAACATATTAAAGTTTCAGAATCTGTTATTTATTTGTTATAAAAACTTCTAACTTTGCATACGATGGCTGTACACTAAGCCTACACAAAAGAAATGTTCGTGTACATTTTTCAGGTCTATGACGGTGTATAGTGTTGGCCAGAACACCTTTTAAGTGTGACATCATACGTATCTTGTACATGTGTGTACCAGAACAGACACGAATGTTTATGCACGGACGAAAAAGATTGTTTTTCATACCCTGATTGAGCAGTCTGTTAAATTTTTTTTTTCTGAATAAAACATTTTAATTTGTGTTCCCAATACATTTTCGCTTGTTATATGAAATACTTTTAGTGAAAAATATTTATTTGGTAAATTCAAGCTTAAGACCCTAGCAGTCATAGCTTACAATTATATTTATAATTTTATTGTAAATGTAATTAATTGATAAATAAATAAATAAATATTTGGTAAATTTATATAAAAGTTTCCATATTTTTGCCTATTTTATAAAAAACAAAATTTTTCAATAATTTTATTTTTTACTTCAGTACTTCATATAATGTTTATGTACGGACGAAAAAGATTGGTTTTCATAGGTTTGGGTGTAAAAATTATATGTTTGGAACTCAAAATTTTTAATACAATATTTTTAAGTGCAAGTATATTATGTTCATAAACTAGCATAACATGTTTGGGACCTATATATTAATATGTTAGGTTAGGTTAGGTTAAGTGGCAGCCCCATGTATCAGGCTCACTTAGACTATTCAGTCCATTGTGATACCACATTGGTGAACTTCTCTGTTATCACTGAGTGCTGCCCGATTCCATGTTATGCTCAATGACAAGGGACCTCCTTTTTATAGCCGAGTCCGAACGGCGTTCCACATTGCAATGAAACCACTTGGAGAAGCTTTTAAACCCTCAGTAATGTCTCCAGAATAATCCACCGCTGAAAAAATTTTGGTGTTCGGTCGAAGCAGGAATCGAACCCACGACCTTGTGTATGCAAGGCGGGCATGCTAACCATTGCACCACGGTGGCCCCCCAAAAATTAATATGTTAGAAGATATTATGTTTGGGACATAAACTGTTTGTAAATATAATATGCTTAGATGCAAACGTATATTAATTTAGAAATAGCTTTTAAACATATATTTGTTTAGAAAGAGTGACCTAAAGAGTATGCTGCAAGTAAAATAATGGAAGTAACCAATTGGCGCCTTAAAAATATATCCACACAAAGAAAATTTCATTAAAATTTTTTTCTACCAGTATATGCCCTAAGGAGAAACATAATATATTTGAACAATACAAACAATATTTTGTTAGAACCAATCCTGAAAATATATATGCTTAAAGCAAAATGTGTTTGGGGTATATGTTACATAAGTGATTTTTTCTTTTTTTTTTTTTTTGAGGGTGTGGATATAACACTTTTCCAAATAATATTGCTTTGTATAATATAGTTACTCACAAATATGGAATTCCCTGTTCAATCAATATTTTTATAATTGCTCAATTTCTATTGATAGTATTCGTGATATTTCCATGTCTGATAAAAACCACAATGCATAAAATTATTTACTATCATCGAGCAAGGTCAATGTAGTGAAATGATTTGAAGCTAATGAATATTCATGTCCAATTGCTTATACCTATGGCTCACAATTTTGATAGTTGAAATTCGCATCTATCACTAGAAATGGCGAAAACATAAATTTTCACATGTTAGCCTACTAATCTTTATGGCATCCAGAGTACCATTTCACAATCAAGTTGTGCACTGCGTGTTATCCATTTGATTTATCGCAAATTTCATATCAATGGCATATTTGAGATCCCGATCACATGTCCAGCAACAAATATCCTCTGTTTCGTGTTTTTAGTTTTCATTTTTTTTGTAGACTTTAGCCATCAAGCGACAAAGTGTAAAACACTGAAATGGGTTAAGAAATTTTTATACAAAAACTATGCCACTAAATATCTTTTTATTTTCGTCTACCCACTCTTATAAATATAGGTCATAAAATGCAAATGTTCTGTTCAATGGTTTTTATGTGCATCCATCGACTTTATATCAAATGTCATAGGAAATACGTAGATAAAACAAATTTATGGTTTTCCATTTCAAATCGATCCAGTATGTTTGCTTTTATTTATATTTTTTGTCTAACGATATAATTTTGTTCAATTTAAATTACGTATAGAAATTTGCATAGGTTATTAGAGTAGTCAGAAAATTTGATAAACTCATTGTGATACAGGGATGCGGGTTTTAATGGAGGGAAACCACTCCACCCCCTACGAATGGTAGTCAGTTGTATATTATAGTGGCGTGGGCGCTACGAATATGGGTATGAATAATAATCCCAATAATTATATGCGATACAACAACACGAAATTTCTATAATTTTTGGGGTCGTATTTCATTTGTTTTTTGGGTTTATTCTGCATAATGAAAATTGCCCCCAAAATTTCGTAATCAAAATGGGCCTTTAAAATTTATTTACTGATTTTAGAAATATGCATAGGTTATTTAGAAGTCGAAAAATTTGTTAAACTCATTATTTTTATACCCTCCAACATAGGATGGGGGTGTATTAACTTTGTCATTCCGTTTGTAGCACATTGAAATATTGCTCTAAGACCCCATAAAGTATATTTATTCTGGGTCGTGGTGAAATTCTGAGTCGATCTAAGCGTGTCCGTCCGTCCGTCTGTTGAAATCTCGCTAACTTCCGAACGAAACAAGCTATCGACTTGAAACTTGGCACAAGTACTTTTTATTGATGTAGGTGGGATAGTATTTCAAATGGGCCATATCGGTCCACTTTTACGTATAGCCCCCATATAAACGGACCCCCAAATTTAGTTTGCGAATCCTCTAAGAGAAGAGCAAAATTCATCCGATTCGGTTGAAATTTGGTACGTGATGTTAGTATATGATATCCAACAACCATGCAGGAATTGGTTCATATCAGTCCATAATTATATATAGCCCCCATATAAACCGATCCCCAGAGTTGACCTCCGGTGCCTTTTGGAAAAGCAAACTTCATCCGATCTGGTTAAAATTTGGTACAACCATGCCAAAAGTGGTCCATATCAGTCCATAATCATAAAGGGTGATACGGTCAAAATTTGGTCAAGGGAAAACGCCTGTAAATCGGTGAAATCGTTTATTTAAAAAATCAAACTAAATTTCTTTTTCAAGTTCAATTAGTATAAAATTCAGGAAAAATATTCAGTTAGGCTTTCGCTTTTCCAAATCCCAATTGACGGGCCTCACGCTTGACACCTGCCATCAGATTTTGTACAGCCACCTTGTCCACCTTCTTCGCCGCAGAAAGCCAGTTTGCCTTGAACTGCTGCTCGTCGTTAGCAGTTTTTTTGGCCTTCTTTAGGTTCCGCTTGACAATAGCCCAGTATTTCTCAATTGGGCGGAGCTCTGGCGTGTTGGGAGGGTTCTTGTCCTTGGGAACCATATGCACGTTGTTGGCGGGGTGCCACTCCATGGCCTTTTTACCGTAATGGCAAGATGCCAAATCCGGCCAAAATAGTACGGAACAACCGTGTTTCTTCAGGAAAGGCAGCATTCGTTTATTCAAACACTCTTTCACGTAAATTTCTTGGTTGACAGTCCCGGAAGCTATGAAAATGCTGCTTTTCAAGCCACAGGTACAGATGGCTTGCCAAACCAGATATTTCTTTGCGAACTTTGACAGTTTTATGTGCTTGAAAATATCTGCTATACTGTCCCGGAAGCTGCTTGTAGTCGGCTTTGACGTAGGTTTCGTCGTCCATTACCACGCAGTCAAACTTCGTCAGCATCGTCGTGTACAGCCTCCGGGATCGCGCTTTGGCCGTCGTATTTTGTTTATCATCGCGATTTGGAGTCACTACCTTCTTGTAAGACGATAGTCCGGCTCGTTGTTTGGCTCGATGCACGGTTGTAGACGATACACCCAGCTTATTTGCGGCATCTCGGAGAGAGAGGTTAGGGTTTCGCTTGAAACTACCGGCAAATCTCTTTGTCGTCTCAGCGGCTTCCGGTTTTCGATTTCCCCCCGATCCAGACTTCCTGGCTGTCGACAAACGTTCCCCAAACACTTTAATTACATTTATAACAGTTGATTTGGCAACTTTTATCGATTTTGCCAGCTTTGCGTGCGAGTAGCTCGGATTTTCGCGATGTGCGAGCAAAATTTTGATACGCTGCTCTTCTTGCTTGGACGGCATTTTGACAACTGAAGAGTGAATTCCAAAATAAAAATAGGAGCAACAATCTACACACACACACCTTCAAAATGAGGGGTGTTTTTTAAATGCAAAATTGAAAGAAATACGTCAAGTTTATATTAACCAAATTTTGAACGTATCACCCTTTATATAGCACCCATATAAACCGATCCCGAGGTTTGGTTTTGGAGGCTCTTGGAGGAGCAAATTTCATCCGAGTACATTGTGCTAGTATATGGCCGTTAACAACCATGCTTACCTAGGCCCATATCGGTCTATAGTTATATATAGCCCTCAGATAAATCGATCCCCAATCACACAAAAATTGGTCCGTATCAAGTTCTAATTTTATATAGCCCCCATATTTCAATTCTGGCTCTCTTCGTACCGTGCAAAAGTCCATATCGATTCGTAATTATTTGTAAACGTACCTATATATACCTTTTTTGTCTAATATATACCACGTATGGACTAACTCACAATTTAGAAAACGATGTTAAGAAGTTTTAAGATACCACAACCCAAGTAATTCGATTGTGGATGACAGTCTTTCGTAGGAGTTTCTACGCAATCCATGGTGCAGGGTACATAAGATTCGCCCTGGCCGAACTTGCGGCCGTATATACTTGTTATTTATTTATTTATTTATTACATTTACAATAAAATTATAAATATAATTGTTAGCTTTGACTGACTGAAAAATATTTGGAAGTTGTTCTAAAGGCACAACTTAAAACACACTTCCAAAAATGTCCACACAAAAAAGTTCTTTATTTTAACTACCCAGGAGCTTCCTTTGATTTTATTTTGTTACCCACTGTTGTTTATAAAAAAAGTTTATAAATACTGGCATTTAATATGATATGACTTACTGAGATATTAAAAAAAACCTATATATCTTTCTATAGTTTCATGAATAGTTATACATTTCAAATACCAACTATGAATGAATAAATGACATTGACGCTGCAAATTTGAATATATAAAATTTGACAAAGTGCACTTTGTATTGTTTGAAAACTAAACTAAAATATTTCAAAGCAATTATATATTTATTTATATTTTGCCATTTATTTTTTTTCTTTATTTTTTGAAATGTTCTCTTTTTTTGGTGAATAGGCTCAGACGATAGAAGATACCATTAACGAATTTCACTTTGATATTTTGTTGTCATAGAAATGCAATGATAAACGGCAACTAAAAATTGAAACAAATAAAGGGTGATTCTTTTGAGGTTAGGATATTCATGCATTAGTATTTGACAGATCACGTGGGATTTCAGACATGGTGTCAAAGAGAAAGATGCTCAGTATGCTTTGACATTTCATCATGAATAGACTTACTAACGAGCCACAACGTCGAATTTTCAGTGAATGGGCCCTAGAAAAGTTGGCAGAAAATCCGCTTTTTTATCGACAAATTTTGTTCAGCGATGAGGCTCATTTCTGGTTGAATGGCTACGTAAATAAGCAAAATTGCCGCATTTGGAGTGAAGAGCAACCAGAAGCCGTTCAAGAACTGCCCATGCATCCCGAAAAATGCACTGTTTGGTGTGGTTTGTACGCTGGTGGAATCATTGGACCGTATTTTTTCAAAGATGCTGTTGGACGCAACGTTACGGTGAATGGCGATCGCTATCGTTCGATGCTAACAAACTTTTTGTTGCCAAAAATGGAAGAACTGAACTTGGTTGACATGTGGTTTCAACAAGATGGCGCTACATGCCACACAGCTCGCGATTCTATGGCCATTTTGAGGGAAAACTTCGGAGAACAATTCATCTCAAGAAATGGACCGGTAAGTTGGCCACCAAGATCATGCTATTTGACGCCTTTAGACTATTTTTTGTGGGGCTACGTCAAGTCTAAAGTCTACAGAAATAAGCCAGAAACTATTCCAGCTTTGGAAGACAACATTTCCGAAGAAATTCGGGCTATTCCGGCCGAAATGCTCGAAAAAGTTGCCCAAAATTGGACTTTCCGAATGGACCACCTAAGACGCAGCCGCGGTCAACATTTAAATGAAATTATCTTCAAAAAGTAAATGTCATGGACCAATCTAACGTTTCAAATAAAGAACCGATGAGATTTTGCAAATTTTATGCGTTTTTTTTTTTAAAAGTTATCAAGCTCTTAACAAATCACCCTTTAGTATAGAAAGACACTTTTTCCATATTATAATTAAGTTGAATTACGTAGGCACAAACAGGGAAATAAATTCAGCTAGGTGTAAAAAAAAAAAATAAAAAGCTTTATTAGTTTTCATAGTCCGTTTGATGAAGCCCTAAATGTAGGACTATTCTGTTAAATTGAACTGTATATAATTTCACTAAGTGGGGACATGTACTATAATATGAATTAAAATGTTTAATTAAATAAAATGAATGGTTTAAAAAAAAAAATTATCCACTATGTCTCCGGTTCAATTTTTATACCATCCACCATAGGATGGTATATTAACTTTGTCATTCCGTTTGTAACACATCGAAATATTGCTCTAAGACCCCATAAAGTATATATATTCTGGGTCGTGGTGAAATTCTGAGTCGATCTGAGCATGTCCGTCCGTCCGTCCGTCTGTTGAAATCACGCAAACTTCCGAACAAAATAAGCTATCGACTTGAAACTTTGTACAATTAGTTGTTATTGATGTAGGTCGGATGGTATTGCAAATGGGCCATATCGGTCCACTTTTACGTATGGCTCCCATATAAACGGACCCTCAACTATGGCTTGCAGACCATCTAAGACAAGCAAATTTCATCCGATCCGGCTGAAATTTGGTACGTGGTGTTAGTATATGGTCTCTAATGACCATGCAGAAATTGGTCCACATCGGTCCATAATTATATATAGCCCCCATATAAACCGACCACCAGATTTGATCTCCGGAGCCTCTGGGAAGACCAAAATTCATCTGATTCAGTTGATATTTGGTACGTGGTGTTAACATATGGCCTCAAACACCCATGCAAAAATTGGTCGAAATCGGTCCATAATTATATATAGCCCCCATATAAACCGATCCCAAGATTTGACCTCCGGAGCCCCTTGGAAGAGCAAAATTCATCCGATTCGGTAGAAATTTGGTACGTAATGTTAGTATATGATATCCAATAACCATGCTGGAATTGGTTGATATCAGTTCATAATTATATATAGCCCCCATATAAACTGACCACCAGATTTGACCTTCGGAGCCTCTTGGAAGACCAAAATTCATCTGATTCAGTTGAAATTTGGTACGTGGTGTTAAAATATGGCCTCAAAAACCCATGCACAAATAGATCGAAATCGGTCCATAATTATATATAGCCCATATAAACCGATTCCCAGATTTGTCCTCCGGAGCCCCTTGGAAGAGCAAAATTCATCCGATTCGGTTGAAATTTGGTACGTGATGTTAGTATATGGTATCCAACAACCATACAGGAATTGGTTCATATCAGTTCATAATTATATATAGCCCCCATATAAACCGATCCCCAGATTTGACCTCTGGTGCCTTTTGGAGAAGCAAAATTCATCCGATCTAGTTGACATTTGGTACGTGGTGGTAGTATATGATGTGTAACAAGCCAAAAGTGGTCCATATCAGTCCATAATCATATATAGCCCCCATATAAACCGATCCCTAGATTTGGTTTTGGAGCCTCTTGAAGGAGCAAATTTCATCCGAGTCAGTTGAAATTTGGTACATTGTGCTGGTATATGGCCGTTAACAACCATGCCTAACTAGGTCCATATCGGTCTATAGCCCTCATATAAATCGATCCCCAATCACACAAAAATTGGTCCATATCAAGTTCATAATTGTATATAGCCCCCATATTTCAATTCTGGCTCCCTACGTACCGTGCAAAAGTCCATATCGATTCGTAATTATTTGTAGACTTACCTACTCATACCTTTTTTGTCTAATATATACCACGTATGAACTAACTCACAATTTAGAAAACGAAGTTAAGAAGTTTTAAGATACCACAACCCAAATAATTCGATTGTGGATGACAGTCTTTCGTAGAAGTTTCTACGCCATCCATTGTGGAGGGTACATAAGATTCGGCCTGGCCGAACTTACGGCCATACATACTTCTTTGAAATATCTTAGTGAAAATCCATGACAATTAGGTGAATATCAAAAATGCATATATGTTTCAAGAATGCATATATGAAAACAAAATGTCTTCAGTGTCAGAGAAACCCATCTTCTATGCTAATCCCCATTCATATTTTAAGGACATAAATTCTTTGTGCTCAAGACAATATATATATTTTTTTTTTCAGAGCACAAAACACTATTGTTCGCCTCAACCAGATATTAAAATAAACTCCTTAGCTTTTGATTAATCCTTCCTCATTAAACCACAGTCTAATTAACTGAACCACAAAAAGAAATTCTTATCTTGTCTTATCGTAAAAGAAAGCCGAAAATAAACAAAGAATAACTCAAGGTCATGTTCCTTAGATACAAAGTTTTTCATTAAATTCGTTATAGTCGAAATTTCCAGATGAATTATTATTAAAAGAAGCAGAAAATTTAGCATTATAATTATTATGCTCATTTTGACAACAAGGTAAGAGGGCATACTTCAAGCACAATTAATGAGGTGAGTAATGTAGGTGTTATCACTTGTAAACGATTTTGTAGCTGTGGTAACCATGTGAAAATACTCTATTGGGGAGAGAATCTAAAAATATTCAGAGAATTTAATATGGCAAAATTTAGATTATAAAACAGGTAATGATTCAAATGTAGGCATAACTCAGTTTATTGTATAGCATACAGGGTGGCCGATATATATTTCAAATAATCTTGCTGTAATTTATAAACCTCTCGTCGGACAGCTGGAAAATTTATTCCATGTAAAGTTCATTTTATGGTTTACAATCGTACAAAAGCATTTTGAATTGATATTACATTCTGAAATATAAATATTCGTAATGGAATTCAAGTGTGATAGTGTGATATCTGTATATATAGCTGGAAGGACGACAAGGCTCATACACGATAGCCACTTATCTATCGTGTATGAGCCTTGTCGTAGCTAGGGGAACTGTGCCACCACCAAAAATGTCCCCCTAATAAATTATCGAAAGCCTTAATTTTTGCCGACTACCATACAAAAATCGTAAAGTTTTGAATAATGTATAAAAAGGTTTAGAACCGAAGACTCGTGAGTTCGGGAGTCGAAATAAGATCCAGAAATGTAAAACCAAGTCATAAATATAACATACTAGCGTAACCCGGCCCGCTTCGCTGCGCCTTCCGAAGTAGTGTTGTAAATTCTGATTACTTTTGACTACTCGTTACTATTCGTTACTTTTGAATTGAGTACTCGTTACAACTCGTTACTTTTAAAAAAAAATTAAAAAAGACATTGTGGGCAATTTTTTTTCTTCTTTTTAAAATTAAAAAACGGTATAGAAAAGCAGATTATAACTTCGTATTCAATATTCGGTATTTTTTCGTCAGGGTATATCTAGATGGCATTGTGTATTACTGATGCTTGCAATTTTCAAACTTTTTAAATCCACCATTATCCACCATTGACAGTGGATACAAATATTTAGCGATCATTTTTATCGTGAGACCCAATGTTGGAATCTTCCATGGGTTTTTGAATAAGCTTGGGCCCTTCTCTGAAAACAATTGGATTGAACCAGCTGAAATCAACGACATTATTATTCATACTATTTGCATGAGACGTGATCCATGTGATTCTTTAAATTAAAGCTCCCACCTACACCCAATGCAATTTTTTTTCAAATTCAAACGTTTTTAAGAAATCAGATAAATTTTTCACTTTCTTCAAATATGAAGCCATATATCCTTTTCGTGTCATTTTAACTGATAAAACGATTTTCGAAAACTTCAATTAATACTTTCCAAGAAGTCAAGAATTTTACTTCCAAACCGCCAACTTACTTACCGTTAGAAGAAAAAAACTGGCATTGAAGATATTGAGTACTCATTTTCTCGTAACGAGTACTCAAAAAATTAGTCAGTAACGAGTACTTGTAATCAAATACTCGTTACTTTCCCAACACTATTCCGAAGCGTATTTGGAGGAACATTTTGCGTTAACTTAGTCAACTATATCCTTCGTGCTGAAGACAAATTCGAAAAGATTTGAATTCTTTTAAACAAATCGGACTACTTGATTTTTCGTTTATAGGTACAAATACGGCGGGAGAGGGTGTACCTTCTTCTATATATCTTGTGAATTTTAAGTGTGGTTTCTCAAGGAAAGGTATCCTTCTCCTCAACATATCTGAAAATTAAGCATTATATTATAATTATAATAACATACAAAGAATTACTGTTTCCCATCCAATAAATCGGAAAAAGCAAAAGTAGTAAAAAATTTTACCACATTAACATTTGGAAAATAATTCACCCTCTACGTTGGCTGCCAATTCCATGTAAATTTAAGTTCTTTTAAAAAGAAGTCTGGCAGAAGCCTGTGCAAAAATCATAAAATTATGTACCGAGTTCCCATTTACGGACAACCCTCTACTTTTAACTTAAGAAAAAAAAAAAAAAAACAAACGGACAAAAGGGAAGAAGTCTGGAAGAAAGAAGCCTGTGCAAAAATCATAAAATTATATACCGAGTTCCCATTTACGGACAACCCTCCACTTTCAATTTAAGAGAAAAAACCGACAAAAGGGAACTCTCTCCCCACCTTCGCTCCACTCTGACCTGATATCGGACTATCACGTACCCTATATTAATTTCGCAACTACTCAATGGTCCCTATAAATTCTATCGCAGTAAATCGACAAAGTTTATTTCAATTTTCCCCTTCCCCAACCAGATATCGAAAAATCATATATTAATTTAAAAATCATGTATAAATTGCATTACCTCCTCCCACGTTCCTGTAAATTTCAAGTAGATCGGAGATGTTTAATTTTTGCTCTATTGTTTTAAAGGGACGTCACTTTCCCCGATACAATATCACCACCCCTAACCTTCCCTGAAAATTCTTGAAACTTTCCTTCAAGTGTGGGGCAATGAAGGTTGCCTCTTCATTTATAACCTTTTCCCCCGCTTCCTTTGTAAATTTCAAGAAAACTTAAATTTTTTTATATTTCATGTTAGCCTGATACCGAAACAGGCAATTGACGTCCAAATGCATTATATCTAATTATACAATTATTTTTCGAGCTTTATGGACAGATATAGATTAAGGAACATGGTTAATAGAGCCATTTTTTTTTTGTGCAGTTTTAGAGGAGGACCTCCTCCCCGACCAAATGTCGAAAAGCGTATCTTTTGTAAACGTCCCAGAAAATGCCAAGCAAATTATAAGCCTAAAGGGGCGGCCTCTCTTCCGTCCAAAAATCACAAAATCAGGTATCAACTATTACGGTTGACAGAGGTTACGATCTCTCCCCAGTCCTCTGTAAATTTCAAGTAACTCGGTAAAGTTTAATTGTTTCTCTGTATGTACATAAGAGAAGCGGATGTCTCCCTATGCCCTTTTATTTTTATTAAAAAATCAGGAACCTGATATAAATTTCATAACCTCACCCATTTTTCCGTAAAATTTCAGCCGGGGGAGTTTAGTTTTGTTTTCACTGTACTTTAAAAAAAAGTCGGGCAAAGGGGTGGCCCCCCTCCCCGACCAAATATCGAAAAATAATGTAGCGGATTTTTGTCTAGATGCCAACCCCAACATTCAATGAAAATTTCATGCAAATCGCATAATTTTGTTCCAAGTTTCAAAAAGTAAGGCAAGGGGGAGGTCCCCCTCCCCGACCGCATATGAAATCATCAGGTACCCCATATTAATTCCATAACCTCACCGCATGTTCTCTTTAAATCTCAGATAATTTAGAGAATTTTAGTTTTTTCACTGTACTTTAAAAAAAGTCGAACAAAGGGGAGGTCCCCCTCCGCCACCAAATATCGAAATATAAAGTAGCGGATCTTTGTCTAGTTGCCAACCCCAAACTTCAATGAAAATTTCAAGCAAATCGGTCAACTTTGGTCCAATTTTCAAAAAGTCCGACAAAGGGGAGGTCTCCCTCCGCGACCAGGTGTCAAAAAATGAGGTACCCTATTTTCACCACATGAAGGTCCCCTATGATCTCTGAAAGTTTCAAGTAAATCGGTTCAGCCGTTTCGGAGCCAACTCGGTTCATACAAACAAACAAACAAACAAACATAGATTGAATTTTATATATATATAGATGTAGGGGATGCATTAAATATTATCCGATAAAAACTGTGACCATTTTTATTTGAGTAGCTTAAAAGACATCGGGGGAATTCAAGGTAAATACAGCCGGTCAAAAAAATACAAAAAATGGGAGATATCTTCATTAGAGTCATTCAAGAACGACTCGGAAAAATTAAAAAAAAAACGATCTTTTATCTTACATTAATAACAGCTGTAATGAAAAATCTGGCTGGAGGCGTAGCCACCCCTAATGAAATTTCTTAGCCAAAATATTGATTCGCTTGCACGAAAGTTGTCAGTCACTAAATTTGGTACAGGTACAACCGATGGTAAGGGAATGGGAAAAGGCCGTTAAGGGCGATGGTTTCTCTCCGCTCGTACTCACCGTGAGGTCTAAATAAATGCCAAATATTATCTGAAAATGTCCTATAGACAGTATTAAGGTCCTGATCAAACAAACGTTTTGGCCCCAAACAATTCCAACAGGACTCAGCACCATTGCACTTAGCACGCGTCAAGCAAAAAAAAAATTAAAAAGAGGTTCTCCCCAAATTTTCTATAGAACAGTGGCCACCGGAATCTGCGAATCTGAATTCGTTGGACTTTTACGCTTGGAACATTTTGGAGCATGTTCACAGACAGAGGAAGTTCATGGCTAGATAAACTCAATGGCCGTCCTTGAGCATTATTGCACCATGTGTATATCTCACCTCCTTTTGGGTGTTGCAAACATATGAACTAACTTATAATACCATGTTCAACAGTGAACGCAAGCGAATCGTCAAAACTTAAAGAAGACAGCATGGCTTCTCTTTATTCCACGTCATTTAAAAGCTGGCAAAATGAAGTATTTGGACTAGAAACAGACACAGGATTTTATTTTGAGGCCTCAAATGCTAATTTATAATTCTACTCAGCTTGGCTAAGACGTTTTCTACAATTGTTAAATCGTGAGGATTCAGGGCTAACTGTTCATTACATATGTCGACAATATATCCCACAAATGTAGAAATTATGAAGATGGACCACCTTCATATTGATCTACCATCCATTTCATTACTTGAGTAGTTAGAAGTAAATTTTCGTTCATTAATACATGGTGACAGAGCTACCATTTTCATTTCTCGAGCATTTAGAAGATAATATCTTGGTGATGTATCTCGAAGTCTTAATTTTATTGCAGATCGCAAGCTAGTATAACAAAAAATTTTTATTTTGTTTATACCCTCCACCAAAAGGGGGTATATTAATTTTGTCATTCCGTTTGAATTACATCGAAATGTTGCTCTAATACCCCATAAAGTATATATATTCTGGGTCATGGTGAGATTCTGAGTCGATCTAAGCATATCCGTCCGTTCATCTTTTGAAATCACGTTAACTTTCTAACGAAACAAGCTATCGACTTGAAACTTGGCATATATAGTTGCTATTGATGTAGGTCAGATGGTACTGCAAATGCGCCATATCGGACCACTTTTACGTATAGCCCCCATAAAAACCGATCCCCAGATTTGGCTTACGGATCCTCTTGGGGGAGCAAAATTCATCCGATTAGGTTGAATGGTACATGGTGTTAGTATATGGTCTCGTGTATAAATTTATCCATATCGGTCCATAATTATATATAGCCCCCATATAAACCTATTCTCAGATTTGACCTCCGGATCCTGTAGGTAGAGCAAACTTCTTTCGATTCGGTTGAAATTTGGTACATGGTGTTAGTATATGGTCTCTAACAATCGTGCATAAATTGGTCCATATCGGTCCATAATTATATATATCCCCCATATAAACCGATCCCCAGATTTGACCTCCGGAGCCTCTTGGAGGAGCAAAATTCGTCCGATCTAGTTGAAATTTAGTACGTGGTGTTGGTATATGGTTTCTAACAACCATGCAAAAATTGGTCCATATCGGTCCTTAATCATATATAGCCCCCATATAAATCTATCCTCAGATTTGACCCACGGATCCTGTTGGAAGAGCAAACTTCATCCGATTCGGTTGAAATTTGATACATTATGTTAGTATGTGGCAAACCATGGCAAACTTGGTCATTATCGGTCAATAGTTATATATAGCCCTCAGATAAACCGATCCCCAATCACACAAAAATTGGTCCATATCGGTTCATAATTGTATATAGCTCCCATATAAAACGATCCCATATTCCAGTTCTGGACCTTTAATTTGTTGTCAAATATATACCACATATGGACTAACTTATAATTTAGAAGACGGTGTTAAGAAGTTTTAAAATACCTGGCCATCGGTAAGCATTACCACAATCACAATATTTAGTAGAAGTTTCTACGCAATCCATGGTGGAGGGTACATATGATTCGGCCTGGCCGAACATTCGGCCGTATATACTTGTTATAACTCGCTTTATTCATATTTTTAATGGGGAATTTTTAACTTTGTCATTCCGTTTGTAACACATCGAAATATTGATCTAAGACCCCATAAAGTATATATTTATATTCTGGGTTGTGGTGAAATTCTGAGTCGATCTGAGCATGTCCGTCCGTCTGTTGAAATCACGCTATCTTCCGAACGAAACAAGCTATCGACTTGAAACTTGGCACAAGTAGTTGTTATTGATGTAGGTCCGATGGTATTGCAAATGGGCTATATCGGTCCA
This sequence comes from Haematobia irritans, assembly GCF_050003625.1. Classification (NCBI taxonomy): domain Eukaryota; kingdom Metazoa; phylum Arthropoda; class Insecta; order Diptera; family Muscidae; genus Haematobia; species Haematobia irritans. Next base: position 31,215,829 of record NC_134397.1, read on the forward strand.
CTTTTACGTATAGCCCCCATATAAACGGACCCCCAAATTTGGATTGTGATTGCTCTAAGAGAAGCAAATTTCATCCGATCGGGCTGAAATTTGGTACATGGTGTTGATATATGGTCTCTAATAACCATGCAAAAATTGGTCCACATCGGTTAATAATTATATATAGCCCCCATATAAATCGATCCCCCGACTTGGCTTGCGGAGCCTCTAAGAGAAGCAAATTTCATCCGATCCGGCTGAAATTTGGTACATGGTGTTGGTATATGTTCTCTAATGACCATGCAAAAATTGGTCCACATCGACCCATAATTATATATAGCCCCCATATAAGCCGATCCCCAGATTTGACCTCCGGAGCCTCTTAGAGGAGCAAAATTCATCCGATGCGGTTGAAATTTGGTACGTGGTGGTAGTATATGGTATCTAACAACCATGCAGGAATTGGTTCATATCGGTCCATAATTATATATAGCCCCCATATAAATCGATCCCCAGATTTGTCCTCCGGAGCCTCTTGGAGGAGCAAAATTCATCCGATCCGGTTGAAATTTGGAACATGGTGTTAGAATGTGGTCTCTAACAAACACGCAAGAATTGGTCCATATCGGTCCATAATTATATATAGCCCCCATATAAACCGTTCCCCAGATTTGATCTCCGGAGCCTCTTGGAGGAGCAAAATTCATCCGATACGGTTGAAATTTGCAACGTGGTGTTAGTATAAGGCCGCTAATAACCATGCCAAAATTGATCCGTATCGGTCTATAGTTATATATAGCTGATCCCCAATCACACAAAAATTGGTCCATATCGGTTCATAATCATGGTTGCCACTCGAGCTAAAAATAATCTACAAAATTTTATTTTGATAGAAAACATTGTCATAATGTTATTTCTATAGAAAATTTTGTCAAAATTTTATTTCTATAGAAAATTTAGTCAAAATTTTATTTTTATAGAAAATTTTGACAAAATTTTATTTCTATAGAAAATTTTGTAAAAATTGTATTTCTATAGAAAATTTTGTCAAAATTTTATTTCTATAGAAAATTTTGTCAAAATTTTATTTCTATAGAAAATTTTGTCAACATTTTATTTCTGTAGAAAATTTTTTCCAAATTTTATTTCTGTAGAAATTTTTTTCCAAATTTTACTTCTATAGAAAATGTTGTCAAAATTTTATTTTGTCAAACTTTTTTTTTCTATAGAAACTTTCAACTTAATTATGTACGTATTTAATCGGCCTTTTTAGTTTAATATATACCACGTATGGACTATGTGGTATATATTACGGTGTTAGGAAGTTTTAAGATTCCTTGCCATCGGCTTCAGTAGAAGTTTCTACGCAATCCATGGTGGAGGGTACATAAGCTTGGACCTGGCAGAACTTACGGCCGTATATACTTGTTTTTAATTTTTTTTTAATTTTACTGATTTTCAACAGAAAACTTTTTTTTGTAGAATTTTGTCAACAATTTATTTGGATTTTTGGTGACGAAATCGTCCTAATTTGGGAACAAGAGCCAGAAAAATACCGGCAAAACTTGTCACATCACCACTTTCATATATCTGACCATAGTATTCACATATTGGACATGATCGCTAGTCCATTTCAAGAAGTTCCTATGAAGTATGTTATGTCAAATATGTATGTGGTAAATTTCCATCAATATCTGACCAAGTACATTGTTGTGTCCAATAGTAAACACTCTCAATCGCCATAGATTATGCACATAAATGTCTGGGTTATAGTCATTTAAGTTTTCCACTTACATTTGCCAACAACTTTGCAGACATGACCCGATTACTTTATGCTCTTAAGTAGGGTACATGTCGTGAATTACACTTATTTGAACTTTGGTTTATTTGTACTGTCTGCTCAATAATTTGTTGTTGTATTCAATGGTCTGGTGGGAAGTGACACTTGTTTCGATTTTCTTTTTTCTTAATGATGGAATTTCTATGTTTTTTATATTAAAATTATTTTGTTTTCTATCATCAGATATAAATGATTTTTGCACGGATTGCGAGTTTTATCAAAATTTTATTTCTATAGAAAATTTTGTCAAAATTTTATTTCTATAGAAAATTTTGTTAAAATTTTATTTCTACAGAAAATTTTCTTAAAATTTTATTTCTATAGAAAATTTTGTCAAAATTTTATTTCTATAGAAAATTTTGTCAAAATTTTATTTCTGTAGAAAATTTTTTCAAAATTTTATTTTTATTTCTATAGAAAATTTTGTCAAAATTTTATTCCTATGGAAAATTTTGTAAAATTTTTTATTTCTGTAGAAAATTTTATTTCTGTAGAAAGTTTTTAACATTTTATTTCTGTAGAAAATTTTGTCAAAATTTTATTTCTATTGAAAATGTTGTCAAAATTTTATTTCGATAGAAAATTTTGTCAAAATTTTATTCCTATAGAAATTTTTTTCAAAATTTGATTTCTTTAGAAAATGTCAAAATTGTGTTTCTATGGAAAATTTTTTATTTCTGTAGAAATTTTTTTTAATTTTATTTCTATAGAAACTTTTTTCAAAATTTTATTTTTATTTCTATAGAAAATTTTGTCAAAATTTTATTCCTATGGAAAATTTTGTAAATTTTTTTTATTTCTGTAAAAAATTTTGTCAAAATTTTATTTCTATTGAAAATTTTGTTAAAATTTTATTTTTACAGAAAATTTTGTCAAAATTTTATTTCTATAGAAAATTTTGTCAAAATTTTATTCCTATATAAAATTTTGTAAAACTTTTTATTTCTCTGGAAAATTTTGTAAAAATTTTATTTCTATAGAAAATTTGTAACATTTTATTTCTATAGAAAATGTTGTAAAAATTTTATTTTTGTCTATACAAATTTTATCAAAATTTTATTTCTAAAGAAAATTTTGTCAAAATTTCATTTCTATAAAAAATTTTGTAAAAATTTTATTTTTATTTTTATAGAAAATTTTGTCAAAATTTTATTTCTATAGAAAATTTTTTCAAAATTTTATTTCTATAGAAAATTTTGTCAAAATTTTATTTGTATAGAAAATGTTATCAAAATTTTATTTCTACGGACATTTTTTTTAATTTTTTTATTTCAGTAGAAAATTTTATTTCTATAGAAACCTTTTTAAAAATTTTATTTATATTGAAAATTTTGTCAAAATTTTACTTCTATAGAAAATTTTGTCTAAATTTCATTTCTAGAAAAAATTTTGTAAAAGTTTTATTTCTATATAAAATTTGTAAAAAATTTATTTTTATAGAAAATCTTGTCAACATTTTATTTTATAAAAAATTTTGTCAACATTTTATTTGTATAGAAACCTTTTTCAAAATTTTATTTATATTGAAAATGTTGTCAAAATTTTATTTCTATAGAAAATGTTGTCAAAATTTAATTTCTAGAAAAAATTTTGTAAAAGTTTTATTTCTATACAAAATTTGTAAAAAAATTTATTTCTATAGAAAATTTTGTCAACATTTTATTTTATAAAAAATTTTGTCAACATTTTATTTCTATAGAAAATTTTGTCAAAATTTTATTTCTATAGAAAATTTTGTCAAAATTTTATTTCTATAGAAAATTTTGTCAAAATTTTATTTCTATAGAAAATTTTGTTAAAATTTTATTTCTATAGAAAATTTTGTCAAAATTTTATTTCTATAGAAAATTTTGTCAAAATTTTATTTCTATTGAAAATTTTGTCAAAATTTTATTTCTATTGAAAATTTTGTCAAAATTTTGTTTCTAAAGAAAATTTTGTCAAATTTTATTTCTGTAGAAAATTTTGTCAAAATATTATTTTTATAGAAAATTTCTCAAAATTTTATTTCTATAGAAAACGTTGTCAAAATTTTATTTCTATAGAAACTGTTGTCAAATTTTCATTTCTATAGGCTTAGTGCATATGGGACTAATCACATACATTTTTCGCCCAATATCAAGTTATATGGATTCAGAAGAAAAACAAACTATTATTTATTTAAATATGGGAAATCAATTGCCTTTAAAGAAATATTGCTGTAAACACAAACAATTATTGTCGTTAAGATACGTATGCGATTTTTGTTTAGAAGAATATCTATTTTAACAAGACATAATTCAATTTCGTTTTTGTCTTATTTTTTAATTCGTAGACAAGTTAATTGACCAAAGACTCTTTGAAGCATAAAAGTTCATTATTTTTCCTATTAAATAAATTCCGTTAGAAATTCAAAAGAGATTAAAAAAGGTGTATATTTTGTGAAAGTTTTCCAGCCAATAATTCATGTCTTCAATGCAAAACATAAAAGCGAAAATAATGTCCTAGTATATTTCTATTTTTAATACAGGAGTCATATATCCTCCACTCTCCACGACTAACGGGCTAAAAAGAGGTATGGATATTTCTCAAAACAAATACACAGAAAAAAGTGAACCGTTAATTAAAAGCCATTTATTATTATGGCCGGTTGAATGGTTGCTTGGTTGCTTTGCTTAAGTAAACTTCAATGATAGAACATCGGAAAAATAAATAAACCATGATACTCGACCACTATGGCACATAATGCAGAAGTAGTCGATGTGGCGTCAAATGCTAGCCAGCCACAGAATTCGATAGCCACATATACCAACGATCAGACCCCCATAAATACATGGCATACCACCAAACATTGGTAGGTCATCGCTGTTGACCTGGTTTTCCTTTCGTTTTGTGTGTGTTTGTTTTTTGTCTCTAAGCAAGAGAGCAAATACGTTGGGAGATTTGGACCAATATTATTTATTACTTAAATTTATATTAGAATGAAAGTTAAGTTGCATGTTCGTAGAGCAATGGGAAATGGAAATATTATTTATTAGAAAATATTTAAAACAAACATTTTTTAATTTTCTAAAAAATATAAATTTCTTAGAAAATTTTCTTATACATAGCGGACTTAGTCAACAAATTAAGATGCTTAATGTATTCGAGGCAATTATGACTACGGCAACACTATTTCAGACAGCACAATTTTGTATGCCACACTTACAATTCTATGAATTTCCTATAAGGCAAACCAGTGTTTCATTGATACTATACACGCAGAGAAGGAATATGATCACCTCAACCATTTTTCGAGAGCAAAATGTTATTTTTGGACTGTGACCATGGAACATTTTTGTCGCAAAAATGTTGTTTTCTCGGCAAACATATATATGATTGCCGAAGTCGGACATATGCTTTTTGAGAAAATAACATGGTTGGCGCAAACATGTTACATGTTCTCCGTCCAAAAATAACATTTTGCTCTCGAAACATGGTTGAGGTGATCACATTCCTTCTCTGGGTGTAGGGGCTTTTATGCAGCACTAGAGAAAGAATTCTTTTCCGGGGTCCTAAGTTAGATTATTCAGTCCATTGTAATGATGATCTTCTCTCTTATATTTCCGTATCCATGTTTAGCTCATTGACAAGAACCTCCTTTTGACAGCCAAGTCCGAAAGGTGTTTCACATTGCGATCAAACCACTTAGAGGAGCCATAAATGTCATCAGCATTACTAAGAGAAGATAATCCATCGCTGAAAAATATTTTGATGTTCGGGGTTTAGCCCAGGCCCCTCTGTTACAAGGCGGTCATGTCAACCATTGCACCATGGTAGCTCCCGGAATCCTAAATAATTTGGGATATCGTTACGCCAAGAGTGACGAATTGAAAAAAGAATTTCTCAAGAAAAATTATATTGATCTTTAAGGAGAAGCAATTTTCATCAGATCCGGTTGACATTTTGTGTACGATGTCAGTATATACCCCATAACTACCGCTAAAACAGGGTCCATATGGGTTCATAATTATATATAGACTCGTCTACATAAACCGGTCAAGAACGAAATCTGCCATATAATGTTAAGACGTTTTACAATATCTTGCCATTGTTAACTGTTACCCAAGTAATTGGATCGTGGATCACAGTTATTAGAACTGTATACTTATGTTTTTTTCCATTTGAAGTACGTAGCGGGCTACCCTTGTACAAACTTTATGGAATTTGTACATTATTTATAAAATGATATGCTCCTTATGGTCAAATTTTTCTTGGACTTTAGACTTCATTTCCTCATTCCGTCATTTTAAAGAAATTTTAATTGTCGTTCTCCTCCTTTTCACATTATCTATAATCCACACTAATATCCTTTAAATTCCATTCAAAGTTTTCGCAACTGTAAATTGTTATTCATCTCCACTTATATAATTAGTTTTAAAACTCCACAATGGAAAGACAAGAATCTGTTTCCCTGCTATTTTTTTGTTTTTCTTCTTTAAATAAGAAAATTCGTAAGTAAATGAGATTAGATATAAATCTCTTAGCGAGAAAATTGGAAAGCGTAAAGCAGTAAGCAAAGAATAAAAAAAAACCAAAATAAGAAAACCTTACAGATAAATATAAGGATTGATAAAATCTTCTCAATGCTAAGGAACTTGTCAATATTTTAGTCCTTTAAACCATAGAGTTGAAAAAAAAGGAACGATTGTGGGTAGAGGGTTGCGGTTTCTTGTCGTAAATTTTGTTGCGGTCATTGACAACTACGATTAATTAATCAAAATTTCATTTTAAACAAATTAAAAGTAATTATCTCTAGGGAACGAGACCTCGTTCTTCTATTGATCATAAAACTTTATCGACGGGAATGCTATGAAAGACAAAAATATATATAAGAGTTTATAAAGTATAATTAAGTGGTCTGGATTGGTGGCTTTTTGTCTTAGGAAATTTAACAGAAATTGCTAAGAAGAAGTTTTGTAATATTTTGCTGAATTATAGCCTGAATAACTGTGTAGTTAAGGTCTGTGTGAAGGGAGCTACCGTGGTGCAATGGTTAGCATGCCCGCCTTGCATACACAAGGTCGTGGGTTCGATTCCTGCTTCGGCCGAACACCAAAAAGTTTTTCAGCGGTGGATTATCCCACCTCAGTAATGCTGGTGACATTACTGAGGGTTTCAAAGCTTCTCTAAGTGGTTTCACTGCAATGTGGAACGCCGTTCGGACTCGGCTATAAAAAGGAGGTCCCTTGTCATTGAGCTTAACGTGGCATCGGGCAGCACTCAGTGATAAGAGAGAAGTTCATCAATGTGGTATCACAATGGAATAGTCTAAATGAGACATCGGCTGCCACCTAACCTAACCTAAGGTCTGTGTGAAAATGTGTCATATGTATAACATTAGACATGTAATTCTCCTTGAATCGAAATGACTACCCTGGTCGTCCATCTCTCCATAAATATCCAACCTATACGAAATTAAATACTTTTGTTGGCTTTGGCTATAAAGTAAAAATCGTTTAAAAATAGGAAATGTTTTTTAACATTTTATTTTACAGATGTTTATATTTACTTGAAATATGACATAATTTTGACTTGTAATGAATTTGGAAATTTAAGTAGTCGTTAACACGTTTTTAATGGACTTTGAGAGCACATTAAAAAAAAACAAGTAAATTAAAATTTGTTTTCTAGAATTAAGTACGTAAAATTCAAATCTAAAAGAGAATTTTGTCTTAAATGTGCAATTACTTCAATTCTCCGCTTCTTTGGATCGCAATCAATACCAAAACAACTAGTGTAAAGATAAAATCTTTGAAATCGGGCATGTTTTTCTTTTTAAGTATAGTATGGTCAAGTGTGCTGAATTTGATTGAAATCGGTTCAGTTTTAGATATAACTGCCATATATATCTTTTGCCCTATATGCACTTCTTTGGTCCCAGAAGCTTAAGTTTTTCGTTATTGGTTCTAAATTGTGCTAAATTTGATAGAAATCGTTTCAGATTTATGCTCTTGCATGGCTTCAGAAGCCAGAGTATCGTAAAGTGTATTAAATTTGATTGGAATTGATAAAGATTTAGATATGGCTCTCATACATATGTTCTCCGAATTTGGCTAATACAGCCAAAACAACCGCATTTTCCTGTTAAAATCGCCACTGCTTCGTCGAAAAATTGTAAAAATGAATCAAACTAAAATTGTCCTTTACCTCATATACACATTTCTCGACCAATAAGTCATGGTATAATATAGTCAGCCCCGCCCGACTTTAGACTTCCTTTACTTGTTTTTTTTTTTTTTTGGTTAGATAACTTCACAAAGTCTGCATATATTTTACAAATAGAGTAAATAAATTTTAAAGGTTCATTGAAGTGATAATAACTGGATAACGCATTGTTCGGAGAATGTTACTTTGAAGTTTCGAATTCTCATTTTATTAACATTTTTATAAAAATGTTATCAAAAATCGGTCGGAGAAATTGATATATGCAATATGTTACATGAAACTCTTCCATGAGTAAAATCTCTTTTAAAAATAAGTTCTATCCAATTCTTCTAAACGACTAATAATACGATGGGTTACACCACTTGAAGAGACATAAACCACAGAAATTGTTTGCCCTGAACCATTGTATCTTGAGGTCAAGTATTTATCTTTTTCCTCGACCTCAAGCAAGAAGCCGTAGCCAATTCCACAAATAAATTGAGATCCGTAGTCATATGAATTTTGAAAATAGCTTCAAATCGTTTAAACTCTGTGTAGTCTGATATATTTAGTGTAATATGTAAATGGAGCCTTTATATAATATTCTCTGTTTCCACAATAACATTTCTGACCAATACAATGTATGTATTAACATCTAATTTAACTTTAATGAATCATTTGCCTGAGTCAGTTTCAAAAATGCTTTTTCTAAACTAAGTGACAAATAAGTTTCTTTTGAAAACTAATTGTCTGAGAAACTTACGATGAACATATTTGTGAACAAAGTTTTCTAAGAAAAATCAATTGAATCACAACTTCTTCTTTCATTTCCGCTGCTTTTAATAAATGAACAAATTCAACATTTAATTTACCGCTTTAAATATACTCCATCCAACCAACTGGTGTTAAATTTAATTTCCAATTTACACAAACTTTATTTGTTAAAGAACTATGACATAGCCAAACATCAGTACCCTCTAACATTTAGCAATAAATAAAACTAAGAATCACGAATGAAAAAGGAAAAGTTTAATTTAAAAAAAGTGTATATTCTTACAGATTTCTTTCATCTCATCCGAAAGAAGAATTGGAGTGTCATATAAAAATACGCAAGAACTTTAAATCCCATGGTTCTTTTAAGAGAGGTGTTTGCTCGTTTATAGTGGCATAGAACAAAACCGCATAACTTTAACTATTATGCGATGGAACGAAGAAATTGTTGTGGACAATGATATAAAAAATGGGCCAGAATAATAGTGATGAAAAATCGAATAGGGAATAAATAATTTTTTGAATTAGTAAATTCTAAACCTTAAATCCTGGAATCATATCATAAACTCTGCTTAAACTAACTTACAGTTTAAAGAAAAATGTTAAGAAAGTTTACAATACTATACGAAATGCTGTGAAAATGCTCCCTTTGGTTCAGGAAATAGGGGCTCAGAATCAATGATTTTATTAAAAACAAAACCAAAGCTTGAGAAAAATGAGTTAACTTAAAATTTTCAACTATTTAATCTATGTAAAGACGTTTCGAATAACACCAGCAAATAAATTATCTCCCATTCTACATATGCACAGAAATGGATTGGTACACTTTTTAAATATTTTTTCTTTTTTTTTTTCAAACTTCCATTATTCTATTTATCCTTACTTTACTGAAAGAGGATTAGTTATTATTTATTTTTTTTTTTTGGTTAACTAAGATAATATGATAATCCCTCGGAAAAAATTACACAGGATTTCAAGTTATTTTCGAAATGTAAATAAATAGGATAGGATTGATGAGAACTTTTTAGGTTAACGAAGAAGGTAAAGCCCACGTTACATACTATAATTCCGCGCGTACTTAACATTTTTCTTTCAGTTGTGGTTTATTTTTCTTCAAGTGCTATCACCTATAGTACTATTAGTCGTTCAGCAGAATTGGGCAGCACTTGTTTTTAAGATAGATTTCATGGAGGAGTTTCATATTTTTAAATTTCTCCGATCGACATATCATAACATTTTCATAAACAAACAAAATTTGATAAAATGTGAATTTCAAAATTGGAAGTAACATTGTTTCGACAATGCGTTACGTGTAGGATCCATGAGGAGTACGTTATTTCTACAATCTACGTTTTCTATCAAGTACATATTTCTTGAAAAAATTATCATCCATTTTTTTTGTGTTTGGCGGTCACGGGGAACATATACCATATAACCTCAATGCCTTCTGTCAATAAATTTAAATTTAAGTTGTTTACTTACCAAAATCAGGCAATATGGAGCAAATATTTATATAAAACAAGTAAGGAAAGTCTAAAGTCGGGCGGGGCCGACTATATTATACCCTGAACCACTTAGTAGATCTAAATTTTCGATACCATATCACATTCGTCAAACGTGTTGGGGGCTATATATAAAGGTTTGTACCAAATACATACATTTAAATACCACTCGATCTGGACAGAATTTGATAGACTTCTACAAAATCTATAGACTCAAAATTTAAGTTGGCTAATGCACTAGGGTGGAACACAATGTTAGTACAAAAATAAATATGGGAAACATTTAAATCTGAAGCCATTTTAACGAAACTTCGCAAAAGGTTATTTATGATTTATCGCTCGATATATATGTATTAGAAGTTTGGGAAAATTAGAGTCATTTTTACAACTTTTCGACTAAGCAGTGGCGATTTAACAAGCAAAATGTTGGTATTTTGACCATTTTTGTCGAAATCAGAAAAACATATATATGGGAGCTATATCTAAATCTGAACCGATTTCAACCAAATTTGGCACGCATAGGAACAATGCTAATTCTACTCTCTGTGCAAAATTTCAACTAAATCGGAGTTAAAAATTGGCCTCTGTGGTCATATGAGTGTAAATCGGGCGAAAGCTATATATGGGAGCTATATCTAAATCTGAACCGATGTCAACCAAATTTGGCACGCATAGCTACAATGCTAATTCTACTCCCTGTGCAAAATTTCAACTAAATCGGAGTTAAAAATTGGCCTCTGTGGTCATATGAGTGTAAATCGGGCGAAAGCTATATATGGGAGCTATATCTAAATCTGAACCGATTTCAACCAAATTTGGCACGCATAGCTACAATGCTAATTCTACTCATTGTGCAAAATTTCAACTAAATCGGAGCAAAAAATTGGCCTCTGTGGTCATTTGAGTGTAAATCGGGCGAAAGCTATATATGGGAGCTATATCTAAATCTGAACCAATTTCAACCAAATTTGGCACGCATAGCTACAATGCTAATTCTACTCCCTGTGCAAAATTTCAACTAAATCGGAGCAAAAAATTGGCCTCTGTGGGCAAATGAGTGTAAATCGGGCGAAAGCTAAATATGGGAGCTATATCTAAATCTGAACCGATTTGGCTGATATTTTGCAAGTTTTTCGAGACTCATCAAATAATCGGATGTACGAAATTTGAGGAAGATCGGTTGATATACACGCCAATTATGACCAGATCGGTGAAAAATATATATGACAGCTATATCTAATTCTGAACCGATTTTTCCAAAATCAATAGGGATCATCTTTGAGCCGTAACAGGACCCTATACCAAATTTTAGGACAATCGGACTAAAACTGCGAGCTGTACTTTGCACACAAAAATACATCAACAGACAGACAGACGGACAGACAGACAGACATCGCTAAATCGACTCAGAATTTAATTCTAAGACGATCGGTATACTAAACGATGGGTCTCAGACATTTCCTTCTTGGCGTTACATACAAATGCACAAACTTATTATACCCTGTACCACAGTGTGGCGCAGGGTATAATTAAGTACTTAGTTCCCACTCAAAGCCCACCGTCTACCTTCCCTGCAAATTTCAAGAAACTTGGAAAACTGTCAATTTTCAAACATTTCGGCAAAGAGGAGATGCCCTTTCTATCGTTCCTAATAAATGTGAAGTAAATCTGAGAACCTTCAAAAAATAGAAAAACTTTAAATTTTCAAAAAACCGGGTAGGTGGAACTCCAACGATCATATCGTAACCTTTGATTATTTACTCATCTTCACCAACATTCCCTGTGAATTTCAATCGAAGAAGTGTACATTTTTCTCTATTGTTTTAAAAAATCATCAGTAAAATTTTGTCCAGAGACAATCCTAAACGTTCCTGAAATTTTAAGAAAAGTTTCAAAATATCGGGCACCAGGTGGTACACTCCACGACCAAATATTGAAACAGAAACTAGCGGATCTTTTTCTAAACGTTACCGTAACCAGAACATCCATTCAAATCGGATAACTTTATGTTAGGTTAGGTATAGTATATTTCGTGACTCACACTCTTGCACGGCCCTTTGGTTTGTTAATCACGCTCACGCATCATCAGCGTGACACACGACTCACGCCTGAGTCACGAAAACTTTTTATTGCCGAGTCCCAACGGCGTTCCACATTGCAGTGAAACCACTTAGAGAAGCTTTGAAACACTGAGAAATGTCACCAGCACTACTGAGGTGGGATAATCCACCGCTGAAAAAATGTTTGAAGTTTGGTCGAAATTGGCTTTGAACCCACAATCCTGTGTATGCTAGGCGGACATGCTAACTGTTGCACCACGGTGGCTCCCATCGGAGAAGTTTAGTCCAAGTTCCAAGGTTGGGTTGCCCGTCCAAATATTAAACAAGTATATACAGCAGTAAGTTCGGCCGGGCCGAATCTTAAATACCCACCACCATGAATCAAATATTAGGGTTTCCTTTGAAATTTCAGGGGGGTTTGAGGACAGATCAAGTAGAGCAGTTCAACCAGTGCACTTCCTGAAGAGAAATTTAAAGATTTTACCTATGATGACTATATCAGATTCTCGATTTATAAGAACCATTTTTGTTTGGGTTTTAGAGGAATCGTTAACATCTCATGTAAGTGTGCAAGAAAATTATAAAATAACGTCTTGATTTGAAATCTTAAATCTGTAGATTTTCACCCGAAAAGTAAAATGTGGAAATCTTATATTGAGTTTCAATCAATTTTCATGATTTCAAAAAGTGAAATCGGTCTATAGGGAGGCATTATCAAATGGACCGATAAAAACTTAATCCGAACACGTTTTTGTGAGCCTAAAATACCAGAATATTTACAATTTCAGGCAAATCGGATAAAAACTACGGCTTCTAGAAACCCAAGCAGTTAAATCGGTAGATCGTTTTTATGGGGGCTACACTAAAATATGGATCTATACTCACTGTTTTCAGCACACCTCTTTATGGCCCGAAAATATCTCTAGATTTCCAATTTCAGGCAAATTGGATAAAAACTACGGTTTCTATAAGACCAAGACCCCAAATCGGGAGGTCGGTTTATATGGGGACCATACCAAAACATGGACCGATGCTCACCATTTTTGGCACATCTCTTTATGGTTCTAAAATACCTCTTGATTTCGAATTTCAGGTAAATAAAAACTGCGGATTGTAGAAGCCCAAGAAGTAAAATCGGGAGATCGGTCTATATAGGGGCTATACCAAAACATGGACCGATACTCACCATTTTTGGCACACCTCTTTGTTGTCATAGCATACCTCTAGATTTCAAATTTCAGGCAAATTGGATAAAAACTACGATTTCTATAAGCTCAAGACCCCATATCGGGAGGTCGGTTTATATGGGGACTATATCAAAACCTGGACCGGTATAGTCCATCTTCGAACTTGACCTGCATGCACACAAAAGACGAGTTTGTACAAAATTTCAGCACGATTGCTTCATTATTGAAGACTGTAGACATACAGACAGACGGACATGTTTATATCGGCTTAGAAATTCTCCCTGATCAAGAATATATATACTTCATATAGTCGGAAATCGATATTTCGGTGTATTACAAACGGAATGACAAACTTATTATACCCCCGTCACCATTCTATGGTGGTGGGTATAAAAATAATTTCATAACTTGCCTCATCTGTAAGTTTCAAGTAAATCGGAAAAGTTTATTATACCCTCCATCATAGGATGGGGGTATATTAACTTTGTCATTCCGTTTGTAACACATCGAAATATTGCTCTAAGACCCCATAAAGTATATATATTCTGGGTCGTGGTGAAATTCTGAGTCGATCTAAGCATGTCCGTCCGTCCGTCTGTTGAAATCACGCTAACTTCCGAACGAAACAAGCTATCGACTTGAAACTTGGCACAAGTAGTTGTTATCGATGTAGGTCGGATAGTATTGAAAATGGGCCATATCGGTCCACTTTTACGTATAGCCCCCATATAAAGGGACCCTCAGATTTGGCTTGCGGAGCCTAAAAGAGAAGCAAATTTCATCCGATCCGGCTGAAATTTGGTATATGGTGTTGGTATATGGTCTCTAATAACCATGCAAAAATTGGTCCACATCGGTCCATAATTATATATAGCCCCCATATAAACCGATCCCCAGATTTGGCTTGCGGAGCCTCAAAGAGAAGAAAATTTCATCCGATCCGGCTGAAATTTGGTACATGGTGTTGGTATATTGTCTCTAACAATCATGCAAAAATTGGTCCACATCGGTCCATAATTATATATAACCCCCATATAAACAGATCCCCAGATTTGGCTTGCGAAGTCTCCAAGAGAAGCAAATTTCATCCAATCCGGTTGTAATTTGGAACATGGTGTTAGTATATGATCTTTAACAACCGTGCCAGAATTGGTCCATATCGGTCCATAATTATATATAGCCCCCATATAAAACGTTCTCCAGATTTGACCTCCGGAGCCTCTTGGAGGAGCAAAATTCATCCGTTCCGGTTCAAATTAGGAACGTGGTGTTAGTATATGGTCGCTAACAACCATACCAAAATTGGTCCAATCACACAAAAATTGGTCCATATCGGTTCATAATCATGGTTGCCACTAGAGCCAAAAATAATCTACCAAAATTTTATTTCTATAGAAAATTTTGTAAAAATTTTATTTCTATAGAAAATTTTGTCAAAATTTTATTTCTAGAGAAAATTTTGTTAAAATTTTATTCGGTTCATAATAAAATTTTCATCATAGTCGAAATTTTATTTCTATAGAAAATTTTGTCACAATTTTATTTATATAGAAAATTTTGTTCAAATTTTATTCGGTTCATAATCATGGTTGCCACTCGAGCCACAAATAATCTACCAAGATTTTATTTCTATAGAAAATTTTGTCAAAAGTTTATTTCTATAGAAAATTTTGTTAAAATTTTATTTCTGTAGAAATTTTTGTCAAAATTTTGTTTCTATAGAAAATTTTGTCAAAATTTTTATTTCTATAGAAAATTTTGTGAAGATTTTGTTAAAATTTTATTTCTGTAGAAAATTTTGTCAACATTTTATGTCTACTTTGTCAAACTGAATTATATACGTATTGGGTCGATCTTTTTTGATTTAATATATACCACGTATGGACTTACATACAATTTAGAAGATGGTGTTAGGAGGTTTTAAGATAACTTGCCATCGGCAAGCGTTACCGCAACTTAAGTAATTCGATTGTGGATGGCAGGGATTAGAAGAAGTTTCTACGCAATCCATGATGGAGGGTACATAAGCTTCGGCCTGGCCGAACTTACGGCCGTATATACTTGTTTTTACTGTACTTTAAAAAAGTTGGACAAAAGTATGAACTCTAACGTAACTTTCTTTCTTGGCGTTCTATACAAATGCTCAAATTTTTTTACACTGTGCCACTGTAGTGGAGAAGGGCATTAATAGTTGTTCGTTAAATAAACACCAATTTATGCCAGGTGCTCTGTTTGTTCACCAATATGATAGCCATAGTCCAGGGACCAATACGCTATAAATGGCATTTCTTAATTTGCACAAATATCTACTGCACAAGTATAAGTCCAACGGGCATTCCACATGGAGGGACATAAATATTTGTATGTAATATAGACAATGTGTCAATATCCTCTTACTTCAAATGCATTGAACTCTAACCCATTGTGATCATATTTAAATTTCTATTACTGTTCTGTCCTTAGTTGTAACAAACAAAATGTGTTTAACCACAAGTTTGCAATGCAAAGCAAAGTGACAGTAAACTGATGAAGAGAATGCAACTTTACAATGGTAAACTTTTACCGATTTTCTCTTCGAAGCATAACAGAGGAAAGCTCTATTTATATATAGAAGAGTTTTAAGGATAACTTCCTTTGGCCTAGAACAAACGTTATAGTAAAGAGCCACTGAAGACTATAACCTGAGTTTAAATATGACCAGTTATGTGGTAAAACTAAGAAAAATGTTTTTCACAAATTTTTTGTTACAGATGAAAATATTTTGTTCGGTGTTAGTTTTTTGTGGCCTCTCCTGTTTTCCATAGCTATGAGATCGTTTTTTTTTTCTTTTTTTCGGGGGGTACCTCTTAGTTTGTAACTTTCTCATTGAAGAGTTCAACGTTTAGTTGCCCAGTTGGTTAGTTCGTTAGTTTGTGGCCTCCGGTGTATTCATTTATTCTTGGCAGCGGATTTTTTTTCTCAGCTCTCCACAAAATTAACGAATTTTTCAGGCACAGATGCCAGATGGTGTGTCCGTTTCCCGTTGTTGTTTTTTCCCCTTCCTTTAGCAGGCAGGGCAGGTTGCGTAACAACGATTAATGCTCGACCTCAAAGCAGGCGGCCAAGATGGATAAGGACACCAACACACACACACACCCAAATAGAGTGAAAGGCGTAATGGAATGCATGTGTTAACACAACAGTTGGCGGTTATTTCCTAATTACAAATCGACTGAGAGTAAGCCCGGAGAGAGAAAGAGAAAAGGTTGAAGGATAAATTAAAATAAGTGCAATGTGGCGCAGATGACTTTCCGGGTGAAAATGCGATACAATTTGCTTTAATGGAAACATATTTACTTGATTTTCTATTTTAAGTAATTTTCTTCTTGTTTTTCTTCCCTTTTGTTTTGTTTTTTTCTTCTGGGCTCTTTGAATAATTTAAGCTATTAGGGTAAATAGTTGGGAGAATTATTTATTAATATTTGGGGAGTAAGCGGTCCAAACTACTAAATAATTTTCTAGAGTAGGTGAATCGTATGAACAATGAAACATATAAAGGTGAGTATTATGTTCCATTTCTCCCCGAGAACACAAAAAATATATGCAAAAATATATATAAAGACAGTTGTGTTTTTACCAAATTTTTCACATTATGGATGGATAAGTTTTAAAGATTTTTGGAGGTATTAAATCAGCAGACGCATTAGACCTCTGAAATTGTATACATGTAATACTGGTAATAAGAAGAACAGGCGATTAAAACATTGATATTTTCGAAATTTTGCAAGTTAGCTATGTCGATAGTTTATGGTACCTCAGTGTGGAAGAGTTAAGCAATTTTATTAGGTAAGTCTCTCGTGAATAAAACCAGTCTGGAAAAATCGCTGACACTGGAGTTTTAAGTAAATGATTTTATTACCATTATTTCTGGCAACACTTTGTTGAAATGGAAATATATATATCTCAAAAAAATATCACCACTATATGTTCAAAAATTAAACAGAAAGTTAAATGTAACAACATTCTAATCAAATTTAAAAAAAAGTATATACAGCAGTAAGTTCGGCCGGGCCGAATCTTAAATACCCACCACCATGAATGAAATATAATAGTTTATTTTGAAAACTCATCGTCGTAGCGGGTTACTTGATAATATATAGCTTGTTAGGGGGTTTTATGACAAATCTTCTCCCAAGCAAATCAGCTCAACCAGTACGCTTCCCGAAGAAAAAAAATTAAAGATTCTACCTATGAAGACCAGCTCAGATTCTGGATTTATGAGAACCAATTTTGTTTGAGTTTTAGAGAAATCATAAACATATCGTGTATATGATGAAATAACGCCTTGATTTGAAGTCCTAGAAATATATTCGGGAGTTAGGTCTATATGGGGCCTATACCAAAACATGGACCAATACACACCAGCTCTTAATGTTCCTCAAATACCTCTAGAATTCCACTTTCAGACGAATTGGGTGAAAACTACGAATTCTAGAAGCCCAAGAAGTAAAATCGGGAGATCAGTCTACCAAAAAAACGGACCGATACGGATCATTTTCTACACACCTCTTCATGGTCCTAAGATACGCCTATATTTCTACGGATTCTAGAAGCCCAAGAAATAAAGTCGGAAATCAGTCTATATGGGGGCTATACCAAAATATGGACCAATAGGCACCATTTGCGACACACCTATTTGTGATCTTAAAATACATCTAGATTTTCAATTTCACGCAAATCGGCTAGAAAATATAGTCTCTAGACGCCCAAGAAGTAAAACCGAGAGATCGGTGTATATGGGGGTTATACCAAAAAATGGACCGATACACCTCAATTTCGGCACACATATTTGGTGTGCCAAAATACCTCTAGATAACCAATTTCAGGCAAATCGGGTAATAAATACAGTTTATAGAAGCCAAAAAATAAAAATCGAGAGATCGGTCTATATGGCGACTATACCAAAACATGGATCGATACGGACCATTTCTTTATGGTCCTAAAATACCTCTAGATTTTCAATTTAAGATTTTAATTACAGTTTCTAGAAGCCCAAGAAGCAAAATCGTGAGATCGGTCTATATGGGGGCTATACCAAAACATGGACCGATACGAACCGTTTTCGACACACCTCTTTATGGTCCTAAAATACCTCTAAAATTTTAATTTCAGGCTAATTGGACAAAAACTACGTTTTTTATAAGCCCAAGACCCCAAATCGGGAAATCGGTTTATATGGGGACTATATCAAAACTTGAACCGATATAGCCCATCTTCGAACTTGACCTGCCTGCAACAAAAAAACGAATCTGTGTTAAATTTCAGGACGGTAGCGCAATTATTGAAGGCTGTAGCGTGATTACAACAGACAGACAGACGGACATGCCTATATCGTCTTAGACTTTCTCCCTGTTCAAGAATATATAGACTTCATATAGTCGATGTGTTACACACGGAATGACAAACTTATTATACCCCCATCACCATTCTACGGTGGTGGGTATAAAAAAGAAGAGTCAGTAAAAAAACGATCGACATTTTTTACGTTTTTAATTAAAATATTATTTATCTAAATTTACATACATTTACATAAAAAAATTTAATAGGAAATAATTTTAAAAAAATTTTCTAATATTGAATTAAATTTAGACAAAAATTTCCATCGAAATAAAATGTTGACAAAATGTTCTACAGAAATAAAATTTGGACACAATTTGGATTTTGGACACAATAAAATTTCTATAGAAATAAAATTTTGACAAAATTTTCCATATAAACAAATTTTTGACAAAATTTTCTATAGAAATAAAATTTTGACAAAATTTTCTATAGAAAAAAATATTTTGACAAACTTTACTACAGAAATAAAATGTTGACCACATTTCCTATAGAAATAATTTTTTGGTAAAATTTTACATAAAAATATCTGTTTACTAAAATTTCTATAGAAATAAAATTTTGACAAATTTTTCCATATAAAGAAAATTTCGACAAAATTGTCTACAGGAATAAAATTTTGACACAATTTTCCATAAAAGTAAAATTTGTACAAAATTTTTGTATAGAAATAAAATCTTGACAAAAATTTCTATAAATAAATTTCTATAGAAATAAAATTATGACAAAATTTTCTATCGAAATAACATTTTTACAAAACTTTCTATAAAAATAAAATTTTGAAAAAATTATCTATAAAAATAAAGTTTAAAAAAATTTATGTAGAAATAAAATATTAAAAATAAAATCTTGACAATGATTTTTTTTAGAAATAAAATTTTGACAAAATTTTCTATAGAAATAAATAGTTTAGTAAAATTTTCCATAGGAATTTTGACAAAATGTTCCGTAGAAATAAATGTTTAGTAAAATTTTCCATATTAATAAAATTTTTACAAAATTTTCTACAGAAATAAAATTTGGACACAATTTTCCATAGAAATAAATTTTTGACAAAATTTTCCATAGGAATAAAATTTTGACAAAATTTTCTATAGAAATAAAATTTTGACAAAATTTTCTATAGAAATAAAATGTTAACAAAATTTTCTATAGAAATAAAATGTTGACAAAATTTTCTATAGAAATAAAATTTTGACAAAATTGTCTATAGAAATAAAATTTTGACAAAATGTTCTATAGAAATAAAATGTTGACAAAATTTCCTATAAAAATAACTTTTTGACAGAATTTTCTATAGAAATAAAATGTTGACAAAATCTGCTATAAAAATAATATTGTGGAAAAATTTTCCATAGAAATCAAATTTTGACAAAATTTTCTACAGAAGTAAACTTTGGACACAATTTTCAATAGATATAAAATTTCTGTAGATATAAAATTTTGACAAAATTTCCCATAGAAATAAAATTTTGACAAAATTGTCTATAGAAATAAAATTTTGACAAAATTTTCTTTAGAAATAAAATTTTGAGAAAATTTGCTATAGAAATGAAATTTTGATGTGAAATCTACAATTTTCACAAAGCTAGATCGATATATATGAGGGTTAATTAATCGATGTTGACATAATATTGGTGTCAAATTTCGGTAAAATAACTGAAGTCTTAATGGTTTTATCACCATAACAATAATGGACGGCAAATGAACATAGCTGCTGGCGGACGATATAAAAAGTAGCTGGCCATGCTAGATAACAGGCGAATAGTTTTTTTTTTTTTTGCAAAATCCCGTTTTTATTGAAAAACAAATGGTAAGTCATTATTCTCAATTTGGTTGAGAAAAAAAGGTTTTCAGTGAAAAAAGAAAATCATAATATCCTAGGTATTTAATAATCATCACTAACAATTTTCACAATTTAATTTTCTGACATTTCTTTCCATTGTCCTTTTCACGTGCTCTTGTAGGGTCTGCGTAAGCTTTATTTCCTGCTCCATATAACATGGTGTGAAGGTAGGAAGGTGGCTAGGGAGACAAATGTGACAGCAATGTCCTGCTGTTCTTTTTCTCCCGCTTTTCTTGACATTTTTGTTTAGTTATTAAATTGTGTATCCTGGTGTCATCTTTTTGCCCTTTTTCGACTTCCGCTCCACGAAGTGTTTTTGTCCTTTTTGATTTAGTTGGCTGCCGTTGTCTGCTTTCAAGACCATTGGGTGGTTTAATTTTAATCCTTTACAATTCTCACAGAAATGACAACTTTTTTAATTTCATTTCAATTCTCTTCGTTTTTGTCCTCGCAGTTTGTTTTTTTTTTTTGTTATCTACAGCGAACGTTTGCTTGCTACTGGCTCTGGCATTTTGGGTCATTTATAGTTTCCCCCGTCTTGCAGTCGCATGTCACAATTCTTCTTCAGCCATTGTTTGAAATGCACATTTGGTTGGGAACTGAATGGACATTTTTGTCATTCCATAATTTAACTTATGATGTCATTCTTTATAGGTAGGCTTTAAAGTTAGGGATTCCGGTTGTGATATTCTGGTAAGGGAGATTTTGGTGGTAAAATCTAAGTATTTAATAGGACAATTTTAGAATATTGATCAATTAGTTTCTTTTATTGGATCAGTTAATCTTATGCCTGAATTAAGAAAAAATAGATCTTAGGGGCCTTTGTCTATGGAAAGTTCTCTTTTTAGTAATAATTTCTTCTAATTTAGCTATAGTGGCAACCCCTTATTTTCGTCTATGTCATTCCTAATTTTTGTTCATAGAATTTCCTTAGGTGCAAATTCCATCTGTATTTCATATTTCCCTATTGCCAGTGATTTACAGGTATCTTCGCCCTTTGTATTTACCATTCCATAATGACCCTTAAGTCATTGGGTTTTTGGTTTCCTTTGTCATCGTCATCCCCGTTGCCATTTAGATGGCTGAGAATATATTATAAAGAGTGGACCAGAAGAGAAAACTTTTTTTGGTTTTGTCGTTCATACCCCCAGGGACAGTTCATTTGCCTTCTTTACGATTTCTATTTGAGGGAAATGAAATTAAAGCAAAAAATGTTTTTTTTTTCTTCCTCATTTGCCTTTGTTAAAAACTCTCAGAGATATTTCATCATTAGTTAAAATTCCAGACACTATGATGATAATTAATTTTTTTCTGTAAAATATTCTCCTTTTGCGCTTTGCTTCCGTGCATGCAAAAGGTTCACTGGGGAATTTGGCAGCAGGTGATAACTGCTTTATAAATATGTTACATTTGTTGGGAAACGTAGATTCAAAAGGTATAGAAGGATAATCAATGGTGTCATTATGTTCGATTGATTGTGAATTTCAGAGGGGGGAAAATCTTTAGAAAAGTTAGTTAGATCAATAATAGCGATCCATTGCTTTATAAGGGCCTAAAATATTAAATATCGTTTTTCCCAAGGTTTTAGTACGCTTTAAGTAAAACTTGTTTGAAAATTTGCCTTACCGTCAAGCCGTCGTACCTCTTTAAATTTGGCCAAAATTGCAAAGGATGTATGGGATTTATAGTTACGTGCAGCATTTACGAAGATAACGCAATTTTTTAGTTCTTTTTTAGTGATACAATTTTTGGATAATTTTAAATTTTATGCCCTAGTGAAATACGGGTAGTCTATGTAAACGGTGGCTAACAAAACCACGTGTTTCAGACTCTCTCAATCTGGAATGTTCGTTGAAAGATACGTCGTGAGGACTCCTAACTGAATGAAGTGATGAACAAATATACTCTAGGGGCCAGTTTCTCAATGTCTTGTTATTATTTATCGTGTCGATAAAACAGCTGATACCATACAAAAATTTTACTAACCGGAGGTCTATCCTCCGGTTAAAATTAATCGGAAGATGAGAAACTGGCCATAAGAAGATTTGTGTTATATTTTGGTGCGAGGGTTGCTTTTTTATACCCACCACCATAAAATGGTGACGGGGGTATAATAAGTTTGTCATTCCGTTTGTAACACATCGAAATATCGATTTCCGACTATAGAAAGTATATATATTCTTGATCAGGGAGAAATTCTAAGACGATATAAGCATGTCCGTCTGTCTGTCTGTCTGTCTGTTGTAATCACGCTACAGCCTTCAATAATGGCGCTATCGTCCCGAAATTTGGCACAGATTCGTTTTTTGTTTGCAGGCAGGTCAAGTTCAAAGATGGGCTATATCGGTCCAAGTTTTGATATAGTCCCCATATAAACCGACCTCCCTATTTGGGGTCTTGAGCCTATAAAAACCGTAGTTTTTATCAGATTTGCCTGAAATTGGAAATCTAGAGCTATTTTGGAACCATAAAGAAGTGTGTCGAAAATGGTCCGTGTCGGTCCATGTTTTGGTATAGCCCCCATATAGACCGATCTCCAGATTTTGCTTCTTGGGCGTCTAGAAACTATATTTACCATCCGATTTCCCTGAAATTGGAAATCTAGAGGTATTTTGAAACCATAAAGAGGTGTGTCGAAAATGGTCCGTGTCGGTCCATGTTTTGGTATAGCCCCCATATAGACCGATCTCCCGATTTTGCTTCTTGGGCGTCTAGAAACTATATTTACCATCCGATTTCCCTGAAATTGGAAATCTTGAGGTATTTTGAAACCATAAAGAGGTGTGTCGCAAATGGTCCGTATCGGTCCATGTTTTGGTATAGCCCCCATATAGACCGATCTCCCGATTTTATTTCTTACGCGTCTAGAAACAGTATTTTTTATCCGATTTGTCTGAAATTGAAAATCTAGAGGTATTTGAGGACCATAAAAAGGTGTGCCGAAAATGGTGCTCATCGGTCCATATTTCGGTATAGCCCCCATATAGACTGATCTCCCGATTTTATTTCTTACGCGTCTAGAAACTATATTTCCTATCCGATTTTCCTGAAATTGAAAATCTAGAGTTCTTTTGGGACCATAAAAAGGTGTGTCGAAAATGGTGCCCATCGGTCCATGTTTTGGTATAGCCCCCATATAGACCGATCTCCCGATTTTGCTTCTTGGGCTTCTAAAAACTATATTTACCATCCGATTTGCCTGAAATTCTAGAGCTTCTATAAACTTTATTTATTACCCGATTTGCCTGAAATTCGAAATCGAGATGTATTTTTGGACCACTAATAAGTGTGCCGAAATTGAGGTATATCGAGGCCCATTTTTTGGTATAACCCCCATATAGACTGATCTCTCGATTTTTACTTCATGGGCGTCTAGATACTATATTTTTTAGCCGATTTGTTTGAAATTGAAAATCTGGAGGTATTTTAAGAACACATATATGTGAGTAGCAAATGATGCCTATCGGTCCATGTTTTGGTATAGCCCCAATATAGATCGATCTCCCGGCTTTATTTCTTGGGCTTCTAGAATCCGTAGTTTTTATACGATTTGCTGGAAATTAGTAATCTATAATGAAATTTTAGACAAACGAAATTTCCTTTTCGTATAAAGTATTTTCGTTTATTCAACGATTGTCTCTAAAATTTATGTCAAAAAAAAAACTTTGTTTGCCTAAAATTACGTTTCTCAAAAAAGAAAACACTTATTTCATGGTCATGAAAATTGCTTGAAACTGAAAGTAGAATTTCCAGATTTAACTCATCGTATTTGTTTAAATAATGGCGGAAATAATCTACAGATTTAAGATTTCAAATCAAGTCGTAATTTCATCATATACACGATATGTTTATAATTCTCTAAAACTCAAACAAAATTGGTTCTCATAAATCCAGAATCTGATCTGGTCTTCATTGACTAGCTTGGGAGAAGATTTGTCATCAAACCCCCTACAATTCTATATATGATCAAGGAACCCACTACGACGAAGAGTTTTCAAACTAAACTATTATATTTGATTCATGGTAGTGGGTATTTAAGATTCGGCCCGGCCGAATTTACTTCCGAATATACTTGTTTATTTTTGGATTAGAGAATAAAATGAAAAATTAATAATCGATAAGAGCTTTATTGTTTTTAAAATATTCCCCATTCAGATCTATATAATGTTGCATGCGTTAAAACCACTTGTCAAAGCACTTTTGCCGCTCTGGTTGAGATGTCTCGAAACCATGCATTATGGTTTCGATAACATTTACTTCTCATTTTATTTCTTACGTACAAAAATAAAAGGAAGCTATTCGGTACCAAGTTAGAAATATACGGATGACTAATCTAATCTTCTGCGGTTAGTTTTTCTTAATACATTTATTAGAAGAAAACACTCAGATTTGACTGTTCTCCTAATACGATAGCTATGTTACATGTCCAGTTTTCCCGAAGTGCTTCGTACGGGAGCAATTTTTGTTGGATTTGGCTTATGTTGAAACATTCTTATAGTCGACTGCTGTTTACTTTCAGGTTTATATGCGTAACTCCACAATTCATCACCACTCACGATGTCATAGACATGTTTCAAGGCACCACGATCCTATTTTTGAACCATTTTTTTTTCGAATAATCGACACCAACCTTTTTTGAACGATTGGCAAGTTGTGTGGGATCCGATTGGCAAATTTGATACCTCTCGAACCAAAAAAAAATATTCTACCAAAGTTTTAAGAAAATTTTATCAAATAGAAAAATATTATTTCGTAGTGTTTGATAAAATTTTTGTTATTAAAAAAATAGTTCTTCGGAAGAAATGTTTTATTTTGTCAAAAATTGATTTCTATAGAAAATTTTGTGAAAATTTTATTTCTATAGAAAATTTTCCCAAATTTTATTTCTATAGAAAACTTTGTCATAATTTTATTTCTAGAAAAAATGTTGTCAGAATTATATCTCTATAGAAAATTTTGTCAAACTTTTATTTCTATAGAACATTTTGTCAAAATTTTATTCCATCAGAAGATTGTGTCACAATGTTATTCCTTTAAAATTTAAAATTATGTCAAAATTTCATTCCATTAGAAAATTGTGTCAAAATTGTATTCCTTTATGTTTTTGGAAAGGAATAAATTTTATTTCTATTGAAAATTTTGTCAAAATTTTATTTCAATAGAAAATTTAATTTCTGTAGTAAATTTTGTCAAAATTTATTTTTCTTTTGAAAATGTTATTTCTATAGAAAATTTTGTCAAAATTTTATTTCTATAGAAAATTTTGTCAAAATTTTATTTCTATAGAAAATTTTGTTTCTATAGAAAACTTTGTTAAAATTTTATTTTTATAGAAAATTTTGTTAACATTTGTTTTCATTACAAAATTTTGTCAACATTTTATTTCTATAGAAAATTTGCTGAAAATTTTATTTCTATAGAAAATTTTTCAAAATTTTATTTCTATAGAAAAATCTGTCAAATGTTATTTTCATCAAAAATGTTGTAAAGTTTGATTTCTATAAAACATTTTGTCAAAAATTTATTTCTATAGAAAATGTTGTCAAAATTTTATTTCTATAGAAAATTTTGTCCAAATTTTATTTCTATAGAAAATTTTGTCAAAATTTTATTTCTATAGAAAATTTTGTTTCTATAGAAAACTTTGTTAAAAATGTATTTATATACAAAATTTTGTCAAAATTTTATTTTTTTAGAAACTTTTGTCAAAATTTTATTTCTATAGAAAATTTTGTTAAAATTTTATTTTTATAGAAAATTTTGTTAAAATTTTATTTTTTTAGAAACTTTTGTTTAAATTTTATTTCTATAGAAAATTTTGTCAAAATTTTATTTCTATAGAAAATTTTGTTTCTATAGAAAACTTTGTTAAAATTTTATTTTTATAAAAAGTTTTGTTAAAATTTTATTTTTTAGAAAATTTTGTTAAAATTTTATTTTTTTAGAAACTTTTGTCAAAATTTTATTTCTATAGAAAATTTTATTAACATTTTATTTTATTAGAAAATTTTGTCAACATATTATTTCTATAGAAAATTTGCTGAATTTCTATAGAAATTTTTTGAAAATTTTATTTCTATAGAAAATGTTTCAAAATTTTATTTCTATAGAAAAATTTGTCAAATGTTATTTTCATCAAAAATGTTGTAAAGTTTGATTTCTATAGAACATTCTGTCAAAAATTTATTTCTATAGAAAATGTTATCAAAATTTTATTTCTATAAAAAATTTTGTTAAAACTTTATTTTTTAGAAAATTTTGTTAAAATTTTATTTTTTAGAAACTTCTGTCAAAATTTTATTTCTATAGAAAATTTTGTTAAAATTTTATTTCTTTAGAAAATTTTGTCAAAATTTTATTTCTATGTTATAGAACATTTTTTCAAAAATTTATTTCTAGAGAACACTTTGTCAAAATTTTATTTCTATAGAATATTCCGTCAAAATTTTATTTTTATAGAAAATTTTGTCAAAATTTTATTTCTATAGAAAATTTTGTCAAAATTGTATTTCTATAGAAAATTTTTTCAACATTTTTAGAAAAATTTGTCAAAATTTTATTTCTACAGAATATATTCTCTAAATTTTATTTCTGTAGAAAATTTTCTCAAAACTTTATTTCAATATAAAAATTTGTAAAAATTTTATTTCTATAGAAAATTTTGTCAAAGTTTTATTTCTATAGAATATTTGGTAAAAATTTTATTTAACATTTCTGAACATTTTTTTCTATAGAACATTTGGTCGAAATTTTTTTTTTTATAGAACATTTTGTCGAAATTTTATTTCTATAAAAATTTTTCTTAAAACTTTATTTCTATAGAAAATTTTGTTAATATTTTTTTCTGTAGAAAATTTTGTAAACATTTTATTTCTATAGAAAATTTTGTCAAAATTGTATTTCTATAGAATTTTTTTTCCTTTTTTGTTTTTCAGTGTTGTTTATATGCTTTAGTAATGCGGCTATAAAAATGGGGTCTCTTGTTATTGAGCTAAACATAGGATCGGACAGCACCAAATAATGTCAGAGAAGTTCACCACATGTGATGAACTGCCACTGTGTCGATCCTTTCCTTAGACAGGGGCCAAGAGAAATGTAAGATCTACAACAACAGGCCTGTGTCATTTTAAGGCTTTATGGGCTAAATTCATTTAGCTTTTTTGGTTTGAGTATTTGATTTCATTTAATTTGTATTAACATATCTCTCCCCTTACTTATATTAATATAGGCGTTTTTGAAATACCATAATAACACCTCTTATAAGAAAACTTTTTAATAAACTTATTTTGTTTTTGGAATAAACACATATTCGAGGACTTAACATGAGTTAAAGATACATCAGACTTAATAAATTCCTCCATATTTTTATTTCGTTTCTGGAAAAATCTTTGAAATTTGTTATATCCCAATTATCAGTTTATAGAAACGCACAATTTCAATAAAACCTAGAATATAAACACGAATAACATATTAAACATGAAACAAATTACACGCACCTCCAATAATATCTGAAAATAACAATTAATAAATCTTTATCGATTTTCATGTTTCCAATGGTTTGGTTTGGCTTTTAAAGTCAAATAATGGGCTAGAAGACAAGAAAAACACGAGAAAAATAACCAACATTGTTTGCAAAAAAGGCACGTTTTTATAATGACCTACAATTGAGCACAATAACCCATAGCCATTACGAAGCCATTACGAACAATTTTTTATGTGGTTTTGTGCCATACAAAAACATACACATTTTAATGTTTCCCCAAAGCAGTAGTAAAGGCTACATTAATTGAGAGGGAGCAAACCCGTTATACACACACACACAGGAGCCCAACATAATGATATAAACTAATGAAGATTGGGTGTGGGGGTTTATGAGTGCGTATGGAATGAGTGTGTATCTGAATGCGTACAAGTATGTGGCGGAAGTTCATGATATTGGTGTAAGTAATATTAATGAAATTTTTATGGCTTCCGAGAAAATATGATTACAATTTGATTTAAGGAAATATTTTTGGATATAGATATGAGGGGAGTGAGTTTGTATGTGGACATGATGAAATGCGTATTGGATTGTGACAAGGAACCGACACTAAATTCGACTTTGTGTAATAAATAAGCTTTTGGATTATTTCGCGAATAGAAAAATAACAAGATTGATTTCTTGAATTTATTACATAAATTAATATAATTGCGTAGTAGCATTTTAGAGTATAAGAAGGAGATAATGATGAACTTAATTCAATTCTTGACGATAAAGCTCCGTAAAGGACCCATATTTATCGATGATATGGTGAAAACAACCGAGGTCGTAGTTCATTTCAAGGCGAATTTTGTGAAAGTCGTTCAAAATTAGTTAATGTTCCGGAACCCATTGATAATGTGCGTCAACTGATATTACAAGATCGTGATATGGCCTTTCGTGAGATTGAGAAAACCTTAGGTCTTTGTGGGGGCAGAATATATTCAACGTTGCATGAACATTTTTTTCATGTTGCATTCCACACAAATTGCCAATCGCTCAAAAAAAATCCTTCTGCGGCTATTTACTTACATACCGCCTTTACCTCGATTGACATTTGGAAAGTAGATATAAACCAAACAAAAAAAAATATATATCTTCGGTTTAGAGTCTACCACTCAGTAATATTAGTGACAATTTCTAGTGTTTCCAAGCTCCCCTAAATTATCTTCAAATGCAGAAAACTTATTGGGCGAAACGATCAAACATTCGGATAAAAATTGCGGTGTTTAGATCACAAGAATTAAAAACGCGAAATATGTCGATTGGGGGACTTAGCAAACTATGGACACAGGTCTTACCTAAAGTCCCTCCATATTTCCATTTTCCGACAACTCTGATAAAAATTGTCATACCTATTTATGGTCCTAAAATATTTTTAGATTTCGAATTTCAGACAAATCAGATAAAACTTGGAGTACTTAGACCGACAAGAAGTCAAATCGGGAAATCGGTCTTTATGGAAGCTAGACCAATGCATGAACCGATACACACCATATTCGGTGTGTGAACCTACAGTAGCCCTAAATTTTGAATTTTAGGTAAATCGGATAAAAATTTCGGGGTCTAGAAGTCCAAGAAGTCACATCGGAAGATTGGTCTATAATTGGAGCTAGACCAAAACATACACCGATTCACATCATATTCGGCACACCTATTTTGGACCCAAACTAACTTTACGTTCTGAATTTCATCCAAATTGGATAAAAATTTTGGTCTCTAGACGCCGAAGAAGTCAGATGGCGAGATGGGTCTATAAAGGGTCTATACCAAAAAATTAACCGATATATACCATAATCGGCACACCTCTTTACGGACCTAAAATAGCTCTACGTTTTGTCGGCCAAATCGGTTAAAATTGAGGTCTCTACACACTCAAGTAGTAAAATTGGGAAATCGATCTATATGGGGGGGCTATACCAGAATAGTTCTAGCTTTGCAATTTCAGTCAAATCGGATGAAAATTGCGGTTGTCTATATACTCAAGACCCCAAGTTAGCGGGTCAGTACATATGGGGCCTATATCAAAACCTGGACCGATATAGCCCATCTTCTAGCTTGACCTGCACGGACGGAAGAGATTGTGTTTCATATGTTTGGGTGTAAAAATTATATGTTTGGAACTGAAATTTTTAGTGCATTATTTTTACATGCAAGCATATAATGTTCATAAACTAGCATATCATGTTTGCGACATATATGTTAGGTTAGAACATATTATATTTGGGACATACAATTTTTTTAAACGTAATCCCCCATGTTCCGAAAGTCGGAATCGCAAATATGTTTAGAAATAGAGACCGAGAGAGTATGCTGCATGTAAATAAAGGGATGTTTTTTTCTATCAATGTATTTATGTCTATGTTTGAACAATTCAAACAATATTTTGTTTGGCCCAATCCTGAAAATATATATATATTCAGAATGTGTTTGGGAGTAAAGGGTGATACGGTCAAAATTTGGTCAATATAAACTTGAAGTATTTCTTTCAATTTTGCATTCAAAAAACCTGAACACCCCTCATTTTGAAGGTGTATTTTGATTTTGGAATTCACTCTTCAGTTGTCAAAATGCCGTCCAAGCAAGAAGAGCAGCGTATCAAAATTTTGCTCGCGCATCGCGAAAATCTGAGCTACTCGCACGCAAAGCTGGCAAAATCGCTAAAAGTTGCCAAATTAACCGTTACAAATATAATTAAAGTGTGTGGGGAACGTTTGTCGACAGCCAGGAAGTCTAGATCGGGGGGGAATCGAAAACCGGAAGCAGCTGAGACGACAAAGAGAGTTGCCGGTAGTTTCAAGCGAAAACCTAACCTCTCTCTCCGAGATGCCGCAAATAAGCTGGGTGTATCGTCTACAACCGTGCATCGAGCCAAAAAAACGAGCCGGACTATCGACTTACAAGAAGGTATTGACTCCAAATCGCGATGATAAACAAAATACGACGGCCAAAGCGCGATCCCGGAGGCAGTACACGACGATGCTGACGAATGCGTGGTAATGGACGACGAAACCTACGTCAAAGCCGACTACAAGCAGCTTCCGGGACAGGAGTTTTATACGGCAAAAGGAAGGGGAAAGGTAAAAGATATTTTCAAGCACATAAAACTGTCAAAGTTCGCAAAGAAATATCTGGTTGGGCAAGCCGTCTGTACCTGTGGCTTGAAAAGCAGCATTTTCATAGCTTCCGGGATTGTCAACCAAGAAATTTACGTGAAAGAGTGTTTGAATAAATGTCTGCTGCCTTTCCTGAAGAAACACGGTTGTTCCGTACTGTTTTGGCCGGATTTGGCATCTTGCCATTACGGTAAAAAGGCCATGGAGTGGTACGCCGCCAACAACGTGCAGGTGGTTCCCAAGGACAAGAACCCTCCCAACACGCCAGAGCTCCGCCCAATTGAGAAATACTGGGCTATTGTCAAGCGGAACCTAAAGAAGACCAAAAAACTGCTAAGGACGAGCAGCAGTTCAAGGCAAACTGGCTTTCTGCAGCGAAGAAGGTGGACAAGGTGGCTGTACAAAATATGATGGCAGGTGTTAAGAGTGAGGCCTGGCAATTCGGATTTGGAAAAGCGAAAGCCTAACTGAATATTTTTACTGAATTTGATACTAATTGAACTTGAAAAAGAAATTTAATTTGATTTAAAAAAAAAAAAACGATTTCACCGATTTACACGCGTTTTCCCTTGACCAAATTTTGACACGAGTCTCTGCCAAAATTTCAGGACGATGTCCGCCTGTCATTATTGAAGACAGATATCCAGCCAGCCTGATGGACTGACGGACATGGTTTCGTCTTAGAATTTATCCGGTCATAGATATTTTGATATGCTACAAATAGAATGACACATTTATGATAGACCCATCACCATTCTATGATGGTGGGTATACAAAAAATTGGCACTTTATTTTGTAGTTTTACATCTCAGCTACCCAGTAAATTTTAAGATAATTTATTTCATAATTCCAAAACTAGTTTGGTGTAATATAACATACCATAATTACAGAAATTGTTAACTATGTTTAAAGGTTGGCATTAACAGAATTTCCCTTATAAACTTTCCATATAAAATGGCCATAGCATTAACCAAATGTTTCGTTATGGCCTTCGACCATAGCAATTACATTTTCGAAAGTAATAAAATCACCAAGGAAATTCAAATTAATTTCACCAATCCACCACCAACACCTTTCTTCAATAAAATCATTTATTTTTATAATTGCATTTTGATTTCACTTTAAATGGCTTTAGCCAATACTTTTCGGAATGATTTCAATTAATTTTGTTTACAGTCATTCATTTGGCCTTACGTCCTCATAAATCAATACCTCGAATTTATAGGCAATTTTTAAAGACAATTAAATGGATGTGTCAGACGTCGTTCTCGTCGTCGCCGTCGTCATTATCAGTTTGTTGAAAGTTTAATGATACCAATAATTCTAACACCATTCATTGTCTACTCGATTGAATTGTGAGCATTGAGCACTTTGCCAATTTCATGGGTAATGGATGATGATTCTTTTAACCATATAAGGGAGATGAGGGTAAATTTAATGTGTTTATATGAGTTTGTATATCCACTTACATCATCCCATTAATTATCCTCACAAAATCCCATATCATTTACGACACCTAAGCTGCAATCCAATAAAAATAACATAAAATTGGAAAATCATTAACTCTGTCAACCAATCAATGACTACCATAGCCCGGTGTAGAAGAACTTCATGTCCACATGCTAAAGACATTAAGGTTCTATTTTATTCGGTGTCATTGCGTTTGTAAAGGATGAACGTTACATAGGCATATACCAAAACAAGTAAGGAAAGTATAAAGTCGGGCTGGGCTGACTATATTATACCCTGCACCACTTTGTAGATTTTCGATACCATATCACATCCGTCAAATGTGTTTGGTGCTATATATAAAGATTTATCCCAAATACATACATTTAAATATCATTCGATCTGGACAGAATTTGATAGAATTTATCGCTCGATATATATGTATTAGAGCTCGGCCGAAGCATCGGCTTCAGCATTCGGTCAAAAATCGATAATACGGACGAATCGGTCTTCGGCGTCAAGAGGCCGATTAACCGAAGCCGAAAATTTTTGAATAATTTATTTGATATTGATTTGTCAAAGTGTTGAATTTGTCTCGGTCAAAACTCCCAGTACAAAAAAAAAATATATATAAAAAATCATTTTTTGTCGTTATAGTATCAAACTACTGAACTGAATTACCTTTTATTGTAGTATTTATGCATTTGTTGAAAAAATATTCTTATATTGAACTAAAATACACCAAATTTCTTTAATTACAAATTGGAGGAAAATAATCGGCTTCGACTTCGGCCGATTATTGCTTTTCTGCCGAAAATTCGGCCAAAAAAAAAAAAAAAAACGCTTCGGTCGAGCACTAATATGTATTAGAAGTTTAGGAAAAATTGAGTCATTTTTACAACTTTTCGACTAAGCAGTGGCGAAGGAAAATGTTGATATTTTGACCATTTTTTTCGAAATCAGAAAAACATATATATGGGAGCTATATCTAAATCTGAACCGATTTCAATCAAATTTGGCACGCATAGCTACAATGCTAATTGTACTCCCTGTGCAAAATTTCAACTAAATCGGAATAAAAAATTGGCCTCTGTGGTCATAACAGGTTGGCTGATAAGTCCCCGGTCTGACACAAAGATGGCGTTGCTAGTATTAAATGCATATTATTCTTATATAGTACCAACCTTCAAATGATTCGTGTCAAATTTTGACGTCGGGAAGTCAATTAGTTTGTGAGATAGAGCGTCGTTTGTGAAGCAACTTTCGTTATTGTGAAAAAAATGGAAAAAAAGGAATTTCGTGTTTTGATAAAATACTGTTTTCTGAAGGGGAAAAATACGGTGGAAGCAAAAACTTGGCTGATAATGAGTTTCCGGACCCAGGGAAATCAACAATAATTGATTGGTATGCAAAATTCAAGTGTGGTGAAATGAGCACGGAGGACGGTGAACGCAGTGGACGCCCGAAAGAGGTGGTTACCAACGAAAACATCAAAAAAATCCACAAAATGATTTTGAATGACCGTAAAATGAAGTTGATCGAGATAGCAGAGGCCTTAAAGGTATCAAAGGAACGTGTTGGTCATATCATTCATCAATATTTGGATATGCGGAAGCTCTGTGCAAAATGGGTGCCGCGCGAGCTCACATTTGACCAAAAACAACAACGTGTTGATGATTCTGAGCGGTGTTTGCAGCTGTTAACTCGTAATACACCCGAGTTTTTTCGTCGATATGTGACAATGGATGAAACATGGCTCTATTACTACACTCCTGAGTCCAATCGACAGTCGGCTGAGTGGACAGCGACCGGTGAACCGTCTCCGAACCGGTGAACCGTCAAAAGTCCGCTGGCCTCTGTTTTTTGGAATGCGCATGGGATAATTTTTATCGATTATCTTGAGAAGGAAAAAACCATAAACAGTGACTATTATAGGGCGTTATTGGAGCGTTTGAAGGTCGAAATCGCGTCGAAACGGCCCCATATGAAGAAGAAAAAAGTGTTTTTCCACCAAGATTACGCACCGTGCCACAAGTCATTGAGAACGATGGCAAAAATTCATGAATTGGGCTTCGAATTGCTTCCCCACCCACCGTATTCTCCAGATCGAGCCCCCAGCGACTTTTTCTTGTTCTCAGACCTCAAAAGGATGCTCACAGGGAAAAAATTTGGCTGCAATGAAGAGGTGATCGCCGAAACTGAGGCCTATATGGAGGCAAAACCGAAGGAGTACTACCAAAATGGTATCAAAAAATTAGAAGGTCGTTATAATCGTTGTATCGCTCTTGAAGGGAACTATGTTGAATAATAAAAACGAATTTTGACAAAACAAGTAAGGAAAGTCTAAAGTCGGGCGGGGCCGACTATATTATACTCTGCACCACTTTGTAGATCTAAATTTTCGATACCATATCACATCCGTCAAAAGTGTTGGGTGCTATATATAAAGGTTTGTCCCAAATACAAACATTTAAATATCACTCGATTTGGACAGAATTTGATAGACTTTTACAAAATCTATAGACTCAAAATTTAAGTTGGCTAAAGCACTAGGGTGGAACACAATATTAGTAAAAAAATATGTGAAACATTTAAATCTGAAGCAATTTTAAGGAAACTTCGCAAAAGTTTATTTATGATTTATCGCTCGATATTTATGTATTAGAAGTTTAGGAAAATTAGAGTCATTTTTATAACTTTTGGACTAAGCAGTGGCGATTTTACAAGGAAAATGTTGGTATTTTGACCATTTTTTTCGAAATCAGAAAAACATATATATGGGAGCTATATCTAAATCTGAACCGACTTCAACCAAATTTGGCACGCATAGCAACAATGCTAATTCTACCCCTTGTGCAAAATTTCAAATAAATCGAGGTTAAAAATTGGCCTCTGTGGTCATATGAGTGTAAATCGGGCGAAAGCTATATATGGGAGATATATCCAAATCTGAACCGATTTCAACCAAATTTGGCACGCATAGTAACAATGATAACTCTACTCCCTATGCAAAATTTCAACTAAATCGGAGCAAAAAATTGTCCTCTGTGGACAAATGAGTGTAAATCGGGCGAAAGATATAAATGGGAGCTATATCTAAATCTGAACCGATTTGGCTGATATTTTGCAAATTTTGTGAAACTCATAAAATATTCGGATGTACGGAATTTGAGGAAGATCGGTTGATATACAAGCCAATTATGACCAGATCGGTGCAAAATATATATGGCAGCTATATCTAAATCTGAACCGATTTTTTCCAAAATCAATAGGGATCGTCTTTGAGCCGAAACAGGAACCTATACCAAATTTTAGGGCAATCGGACTAAAACTGCGAGCTATACTTTGCACACAAAAATACATCAACAGACAGACAGACAGACAGACAGACGGACATCGCTAAATCGACTCAGAATTTAATTCTAAGCCGATCCGTATACTAAAAGATCTATGATTACTCCGTATACTAAAAGGTCTATGATTACTCCTTCTTGGCGTTACATACAAATGCACAAACTTATTATACCCTGTACCACAGTAGTGGTGAGGGGTATAAAAATGTGTTTTTCTTTGTTAGACCGGGGACTTATCAGCCAACCTGTTATGAGTGTTAATCGGGCGAAAGCTATATATGGGAGCTATATCTAAATCTGAACCGACTTCAACCAAATTTGGTACAGACGGTAGGAATGTTAAGTCTACTTCCTGTGCAAAATTTCAAGCAAATCGGAGTAAAACAATGGCCACTGGGGTCATATGAGTGTAAATCGGGCGAACGATATATATGGGAGCTATATCTAAATCTGAACCGATTTCAATAAAATTTGGCACACTTGACTACACTACTAATTGTACTCCTAGTTCAAAATGTCATCCAAATTGGGGTAAAAATCGGGTTTCTGAGACCATATTAGTCCATATCGGCCGAAAGATGTATATGGGAGCTATATCTCAATTTGAACCGATTTCAATCACACTTGACTATAGTACTAATTTTTCTTCTTCTGCAAAATTTTAAGCAAATTAGTGTAAAACTCTGGCTTCTGGGGCCATATAATTCCATATCGGATGAAAGATATATATTGGAGCTATATCTAAATCTGAACCGATTTCTTCCAAAATCAATAGGGGTCTATTCCAATCCAAAACACATACTTGTGCCAAATTTGAAGTCGATTGTACTAAAACTGCGACCTAGACTTTGATCACAAAAATGTGTTCACAGACAGACGGACGGACGGGCTATATCGACACAGGAGCCCACCCTGAGCATTTTTGCCAAGGACACCATGTGTCTATCTCGTCTCCTTCTGAGTGTTGCAAACATATGCACTAACTTATAATACCCTGTTCCACAGTGTGGCGCAGGGTATAAATATATATTTGCAAATCATTGTTCGAGGCCATAATTGTGGCTTTCATCCCAGCCAGATCATGGAGAATTAGTTCAAGTGATTACTTCCGTTTGCTTAGATTCCAAATAGGTAAGTACCTTTTAATTTATTTATACAATTGTTCTAATACCAAATATCCCATTAACCATGCCATTACACGAAGGGGAGAAAAGACAATATTTGTGATAATGAATTACGATGTCAATTTAAGGTGAACATCAATGTAAATCGGAATTTTGTTTGTTTTGGAGTAAACTCGGTTTTGTTGTTATGTATGTATATCCTAGAGGCTTTTGTGTTATGGAAAGTTAAATAGATTCTTAGATTTCCCCCCTCAAGAAGAACGATTCGAATGGTAGGGTTCCCAAAGTAAAATTTAAAATTTCCACATATGAGACTGTATTAGATTATGGATTTATAGAAAGCATTAGTTCAGAGACATATTGGGTTTTTGGCGGGAATCTATGGTTATAAAAACTCAACTGAGTTACAATCACTGCAACGCATGCAGAACAAGGCACTAAAAGCGGTTCACAACTTGCCGCAGAGATATTCTACAGTTGATTTGTATGGGAAAATTTGCAACACAATTTTGCCAGTACATTATATGTACAGATATCAGATACTTATTTTTGTTAGGTTAGGTTAGGTGGCAGCCCGATATATCAGGCTCACTTAGACTATTCAGTCCATTGTGATACCACATTGGTGAACTTCTCTCTTATCACTGAGTGCTGCCCGAATCCATGTCAAGCTCAATGACAAGGGACCTCCTTTTTATATCCGAGTCTGAACGGCGTTCCATAGTGCAGTGAAACCACTTAGAGAAGCTTTGAAACCCTTAGAAATGTCACCAGCATTACTGAGGTGGGATAATCCACCGCTGAAAAACTTTTTGGTGTTCGGTCGAAGCAGGAATCGAACCCACGTCCTTGTGTATGCAAGGCGCGCATGCTAATCATTGCACCACGGTGGCTCTTATTTATGTTTATAAATCATTGAACAATATAGGATATCACACTATTGGATTTTGTCAAAATCAGATCACGTTTAATACAAGGAATAGAACACAATTACGAGTAGCTACCTTACGAGAAATTGGTGCAAATTGCCACTGACTGACATATCAAAGAACTGGTACCTGTGCTCCAGTTAGTTGCAATTTTTAAATAGTCGTAATTTATTTATTTCCGTTCTCGCTTTATATTAAAATCTTAGATCCATTAAGATTTTAATATCCATCATTTTCACATTTAGTGAAATAAAATTATCAGAATAACCTATTGTTCGACATATTTCAAAAGTTGTTTTTTCATTTCGGGTTCGATTGGGATGCCCAAATTGAAAGAGATTTCTAAGAGTTTGGCCGATACGGGTTCCTGAGGACCTGTCTATGGGGTGCTCCTGCCAAATTGTCCCAGGACGTGTCCTTTGGGATGAGTCCAAGACGCGTCCTAAAATGTAAATTTACCCCGTCAATGACAAGCCCATGTTAAAGTGACCGGTCCCTTCCATACGTTTTGACCAGAACTGGGACTGGTCCATACACACCAGAGACTAGTC
The DNA here is from genome assembly GCF_050003625.1 of Haematobia irritans. Classification (NCBI taxonomy): domain Eukaryota; kingdom Metazoa; phylum Arthropoda; class Insecta; order Diptera; family Muscidae; genus Haematobia; species Haematobia irritans. The sequence goes on from NC_134397.1 coordinate 31,254,596, forward strand.
CTGTACCGGTTCTGTGGTTGATCCATTTCCCGTAGGGTAGATTTAGGTTGGAGATGTCCAGACAACGAGTAGAATGCATTGGTTTTTCTTCTTGTTTAACAGATTACCGGTTGATGCAAGGAACTTGTTACGGTTATCGCAATTCAAACGGAAGTTAAAGAATCATTTACTACGTAATGTTCAGGAATTTTTGAATTAATTTGCAATTTGAATTATTTACTTTAATCAATTGATTTTATAAATTTTAAAATATTAGATAGTTTTAGGTTACCTCTTAATTAAAAACTTGCTAACTTGCCTCAAAAATGTCTTAAGGGCGCTAAGGCTATAATATGTATTGCAACGTTTTTAATTGAAAATTTAAATAAAAAATAAAAAACAAAGAGAGAAATCTTAAATTTGCAAGAAAATTAAATTACTTCACATCAAAATTCTATAGATTTTTACCCCCTTTTAAGGAGAATCTGCCCCAGTACTTTGTTTCCCAATAGATTATAAACCAAAACGAAGAAAAATTTCTTGGTATCTTTATTTCAACGCTTACGATTAAAATTCCTAAAATATATTCTTTGCATTAATTCAAGGCTCATTAATAATTATTTATAAACAAATTACACACTCTTTTGGTTAGGAAACTAAGTACGAACTTCATATAAGGTAACGACACAGCGTCCTTCTATACTCTTTAACAATTAAAGCGCAACCTAACAGGCGCTTGGAATTTTCTTTCGTTCATAAAACAAAAAAAAAAAAAAAATATAAATTCTAATATGGCTAACTACTAAAAAAAAGAGTGATTCTCAAATATAATGTTTATCGATAACTTTGTATACGAGACTGGTAGTGGTGTCAACACCCCCATTACTTGAATCAGGATGAAAAATAAAATTGAGAAATTGGGGACTGTTTGGGTTCCCCTAATAATTTTTTGCAGACATAAATGAGTGTGGCTGATACGTATAGCAACCACATTTATGTTGCTTAATATGGACACATTTTTGCATGGTTGTTAGAGGGCATATACTCACGTACCGAATTCCAACCGGATCGAATGAGATTTACTCTTTTAGATGTTCCGGACATCAAACATGGAGATAGGTTTATATGCACCGAAAGATTTTTCTTCGTAAAAAGAACGAAAAATTTCGTTAAAAGTACGAAATTTGTCATTGTTTTACAACCAAAGAAACTTTTCATTAAAAGTACGAAATATTTCGTACTTTTTACGAAGAAAAGTTCTTCCAAAATGTTCGTAGTTTGTAAGAAAAAAATTCGTACTTTTTATGAAGAATCTTCGTACTTTTTATGAAAAATCTTCGTACTTTTTATGAAAAAATTTCGTTCTTTTTATGAAAATGTTTCGTACTTTTTATGAAAAATTTTCGTAGTTTTTCTGAAAAATGTTCGAACTTTTAGAAAAAAAAATTATAGTCGAAAGTGCATTTGGTTGTAGTGCAAGTGTGAAAAATGCCATCACTACTTTACATCTTAAGTTTTTGAATAATTTTTAGTTTTATTGCTTCACTTTTATTCATAGCGCGCTATCACCTAAATGAGAAGTAGCATAGACTTGCATAAAAAAATAGAATAAAGCACATTATAAAAGACAATTTAATGCCGCGAACGGAAATTTTACTTCAATGAAACTTCTTCGTTATTTCAAAGAAAATGTTTCGTACTTTTTATGAAGAAATTTTAACGCAGAATGTTTCGTAAAATATTCGTAAAAACTTCTTCACAAAAATTCATGAAATATGAAAAAAGTTTCGTTAAAAGTACGAACTTTGTACGAAGAAAAGTTAATGTAGAATGTTTCGTAAAAGTTTCGTATATGCGTAAAATGTTCTTCGTAAAATTTACGAAAATGAATGAAAATTTCGTTATTTTAATGAAGAATTCAGGAAGAATAGCTAATGAAGAATTCTGCGTAAAATTAACGAAGAGAATTTTTTCGGTGTGGGGTCTATATATAATTATTAACTGATATGAACCAATTTTTGTATGGTTGTTTGATGACATAACAATAATTCTATAGAATTAAAATTTTGACAAAATTTTCTATAAAAATACAATTTTGTCAAAATAAGATTTTATTGTTTGGTGAGTTTTTGGTAAATTTTTTCTCAAAATTTTGGTAGATTTGTTTTTGACTGGAGTGGAAACCGTGATAACGACATTCTTCAAAGAGGCTCCGGAAGTCTACATAAATACAATTTTTGACAAAAACTTTCTATAGAACTAAATTTTGACAAACTTTTCTAGATAAATAAAATTTTGACAAAATTTTCTATAGAACTACAACTTTGACAAAAATTTTTACAGAAATAAAACGTTGATAAAATTTTATATATAAATAAACTTTTGACAAAATTGTCTATAGAAATAAAATTTTGAAAAAAAATTCTATATAAATACAATTTTGACAAAATTTGCTATAGAAATAAAATTTTGACAAAATTTTCTATAGAAATAAAAATTTTACAAACTTTTCTATAGAAGTAAAATTTTGCTCCAAATTTTGGAAGATTATTTTTGGCTGGAGTGGCAACCATGATAATGGCCTTCTTCAAAGAGGCTCCGGAAGTCTATAGAAATACAATTAAAAAAAAAAAATTATAGAAATAAATTTTGACAAACTTTTCTATAACAGGTTGGCTGATAAGTCCCTGGTCTGACACATAGATGGCGTCGCTAGTAATAAATGCATATTATTTTTGAAATAAAATTTTGACAAAATTTTCTATAGAAATAAAATTTGTACAAACTTTTCTATAGAAATAAAATTTTTACAAACTTTTCTATAGAAGTACAATTTTGCTCCAAATTTTGGAAGATTATTTTTGGCTGGAGTGGCAATAGTGATAACGACCTTCTTCAAATAGGCTCCGGAAGTCTATAGAAATACAATTTAAAAAAAAATATAGAAATAAAATTTTGACAAAATTTTCTATAGAAATACAACTTTGACAACAAATTTTATACAAATAAAATGTTGACAAACTTTTCTATAGAAATAAAATGTTGACAAAATTTTCTATAGAAATAAACTTTTGACAAAATTGTCTATAGAAATAATACTTTGACAAAATTTTCTATAGACGTACAGATTTGACAAAATTTTCTATAGAAATAAAATTTTGAAAACAATTTTCTATATAAATAAAATTTTGACAAAATTTTCTACAGAAATAAAATTTTGACAAAATTTTCTATATAAATGCAACTTTGACAACAAATTTTATAGAAATAAAATGTTGACAAAATTTTCTATAGAAATAAATTTTTGACAAAATTGTCTATACAAATAAAATTTTGAAAACAATTTTATATATAAATAAAATATTGAAAAATTTTTTATAGAAATAAAATGTTGACAAAATTTTCTATAGAAATAAAATGTTGACAAAATTTTCTATAGAAATAAAGTTTTGACAAAAGTTTCAATAGAAATAAAATGTTGACAAAATTTTCTATAGAAATAAAATTTTGACAACATTTTCTATAGAAATAAAATTTTGATAAAAATTTCTATAGAAATAAAATTTTGACAAAATGTTCTATAGAAATAAAATTTTCTATAGAAATAGAATTGTGACAAAATTTTCTATAGAAATTAAATTTGGACTGGTTTATTATTTTAGTTTAGAAGCTTATTTACGATTTGATGATAACTCCTAATAGCCTCAATTTAGTTACACGCAAAAAAATAATTCTTTCCTCCCAAACGAAATTTTAGACAAACAAAGTTCGTTTCTCATTTGCTTTTCGCTGTAAGGAAGTGTATTTGGAAGAAAAGTATATTCTTTTTTGTGATAAACGTTTATTCTTTTCCAGGATGTAAAAACAATTTCATAAAGTCTAACTCAAAAAAAGAAAAACATTGTTTTCTTGCTAATTGCATTTTCCCTCACATCTTTCTCACATCCACGAGGTTGTTGTCAAAATTTTAGTCCTACATAAAATTTTGTCAAAATTTTATTCCTAGAAAAACAATTTTTCAAAATTTTATTCCAAGAGAAAATATGTCAAAATTTTATTGCCAAAGAAAATGTTGTCAAATTTGTATTTCTATAGTAGATTTTGTCAAAAGTTTATTTCTATAGACGACTAGCGTAACCCGGCCCGCTTCGCTGCGCCTTCCGAAGCGTATTTTGAGGAACATTTTGCGTTAACTTAGTCAACTATACACTTCGTGCTGAAAACAAATTCGAAAAGATTTGAATTCCTTAAACAAATCGGACTACTTGATTTTTCGTTTATAGGTACAAATACGGCGGGAATGTATATGTAAAACGGTTCGTCTTAAGGAGAGGTTGTACCCTTTCCTCCAGATTTTCTTATAATGTTTTGTATTCAAGTAGTTGGACAATCTTCGATATTTCTTGTGAATTTTAAGTGTGGTTTGTCAAGGAAAGGTATCCTCCTCCTCAACATATCTGAAAATTAAGCACTATATTATAATAACATACAAAGAATTACTGTTTCCCATCCAATAAATCGGAAAAAGCAAAAGTAGTAAAGAATTTTACCACATTAACATTTGCTAAAATGTTGGAAAATGATGCACCCTCTACGTTGGCTGCCATTTTCATGTAAATTTAAGTTCTTTACTAAAAAGAAGTCTGACAGAAGCCTGTGCAAAAATCATAATTTTATGTAGCGAGTTCCCATTTACGGACAACCCTCTACTTTCAATTAATTTCCCACCTTCGCTCCACTCCGACCTGATATCGGACTATCACCTACCCTATATTAATTTCGCTCAATGGTCCTTATAAATTCTATCGAAGTAAATCGACAAAGTTTATTTCAATTTTCCCCTTCCCCAACCAGATATTGAAAAATCATATACTAATTTAAAAATCATGTATAAATTTAATCACCTCCTCCCACGTTCCCTGTAAATTTTAAGTAGATCGGCGATGTTTAAATTTTGCTCTATTGTTTTAAAGGGACGTCACTTTCCCCGATACAATATCGACAAACACCGTAGAGAATAGCACCCTAACCTTCCCTGAAAATTCTTGAAACTTTCCTTCAAGTGTGGGGCAAGGAAGGTTGCCTCTTCGTTCTAAGTTCTTCGTTAAGAATTGTTCTTTTTTTTTGCAGTTTTAGAGAAGGACCTCCTCCCCGACTAAATATCGAAAAGTGATGTAGCGTATCTTTTGTAAACGTCCCAGAAAATGTCAAGCAAGTTATAAGCCTAAAGGGGCGGCCTCTCTTCCGTCCAAATATCACAAAATTAGGTATCAACTATTAATATCGTAACCTCTCCCCAGTCCTTTGTAAATTTCAAGTAACTCGGTAAAAGTTTAATTGTTTCTCTGTATGTACTTAAGAGAAGCGGATGTCTCCTGTGCCCCTTTATTTTTATTAAAAAATTAAGAACCTGATATAAATTTCATAACCCATTTTTTCCGTAAAATTTCAGTCGGGGGAGTTTAGTTTTGTTTGTACTTTCAAAACAAAAAATAAATTCGGGCAAAGGGATGGTCCCCCTCCCCGACCAAATATCGAAAAATAATGTAGCGAATTTTTGTCCAGATGCCAACCCCAACATTCAATGAAAATTTCAAACAAATCGCATAATTTTGTTCCAAGTTTAAAAAAGTAGGGCAAGGGGGAGGTCCCCCTCCCCATCCATATATGAAATCATCGGGTACCCCATATTAATTCCATAACCTCACCACATGTTCTCTGTAAATCTCAGATAATTTAGAGAATTTTAGTTTTTTCACAGTACTTTAAAAAAAAGTCGAACAAAGGGGAGGCCCCCTCCGTCACCAAATATCGAAATAAAAAGTAGCGGATCTTTGTCTAGATGCCAACCCCAATCTTCAATGAAAATTTCAAGAAAATCGGTCAACTTTGGTCCTATTTTCAAAAAGTCCGACAAAGGGGAGGTCCCCCTCCGCGACCAGGTGTGAACAAATGAGGTACCCCATTTTCACCACATGAACGCCCCCTACGATCTCTGAAAGTTTCAAGTAAATCGGTTCAGCCGTTTCGGAGCCAACTCGGAACATACAAACAAATAAACAAACATACATTGAATTTTATATATATAGATTTTGTCAAAATTTTATTCCCAGAGGAATTATTCCACGAGAAATGATGCTAAAAATTTATTCTTAGAGAAAATATTTTTAAAATTGTATTCCTAGAGAATATTTTGTTAAATATTCTCTAGAAATAAAAATTGTATTTCTATACAAAATGTTGTCCAAATTTTACTTCTTCAGAAGTTTTTGTAAACTTTTAATGAATTTTTTGTCGAAACTTTATTCCTAAGAAAAATGTTATCAAAATATTATTCCTAGAGGAAATTTTGTCAAAATTTTATTCCAAGATAAATATTTTTCAATATTTTATTTCTAGAGAAAATTTTTTTAAAATTGTATTTTTATTGAAAGTGTTATGCCTTTAGAAAAATTTCTCACATATTTATTCCAAGAGAAAATTTTGCCAAAATTTTAGTTCTACTGAAAATTTTGTCAATTTTTCTAATGAAAACTTTGTCAAAATGTTATTCCTAGGGAAAATTTTATCAAAATAGTTTTCTTAAAGAAATTTTATTAACATTTTTTATAGAGAAAATATTGTCAAATATTGCCAATTTTATTTCTGGAGAAAATTGTGTACAAATTTTATTCCTAGAAAAAATTTTGCAAAAATTTTATTCCTATAAAAGACTTTGTCAAAATTTTATTTTTTTAGACAATTTTGTTACATTTTTTTTTAGAAAATTATATCCAAATTTTATTTTTATGGAAAATTTATGATGTATATATTAGGTGAAGAAGGATATTTTGCAAAATCTATCAAAACATCAATCTGCCAAATAGTAAAACATCTACAATTTTTGGTAGTATTCTACCAACTGTGGCAACAGTGTTTCGTATACGATAGTGGGCCTTAATCTCGTATAAGATTTTTTATTTAATCTACCAACCTATAATTTCTTTATTAAATTTAAAATAATATTTCGGTTTACAAAAAATTGTGTCCCTTCCTCTATTGTATATAATATTTAATATTTAAGTAAAACTAATTTTTTGCAATTAAAATAATGTAATGGATTACTAGATTAATACATTCATGTTCATACAACAATATATTTAGGTCACGACATTCAGCGACTTACATTGAGGACTCGACGTTTACCAAAACAGATAAAGATGTTCATTTTATATTTCGTGACGTGGGAGTATTTTGGAAAATTGTTAGAGGGAGTTGAAGGAAAAAACAACAAATTCCAAGTCGCCGAGTTCAGCCATTGTTAAGTTAACCTCAATATTGTAGAGCATAGTGGTTGTTGTAGCTATAATGTCTGATGTTTGGTTGTTGCCTAGCTTGCTCGATGGCATAGAGATAGACCATGAAACAAGGAAAAACCAAAACTAAAGCAAGGAAAGGTCCTAACAGGAATAGGATATAGCAACATAAATAATAGCAATTTCACAAGGCTATATTAAGCAGGGAAACGTAATTTAATAAAATACAATTATAAGAAATATAAATTAAACTAAGTAAAGTATTATTCCTTTCTATTTTTTTCTTCATAAAATTCTTTTAAATAAATTTTAAAAATCCATGGAAATATTTTAACAAAGTTTTCCAAAATTGTACCCATGTCCCATTAACCTAAGAACTAAATTGCTCCCTTCAAATACACTAACACACACACACAAATATTGCAGTGCATTAGAAAATAGCTCATTCGTATTCACCCTTCAGAGGTCTTACCTCGTACCCCCTAAACTCTTCATCAGAAAAAATCGTGGCAGGTAGTTGCTCGTAAGCACGCGACAAATAGATGAGTGCATTACAACAATTGAAAATTGTCCTGGAAAATAAAAGAAGGAACAATAACAGGGTCAGCTTTTAAATGCATTGAAATACGAAAGCAAGCATAATGTGATCGTTGAATGGGAAACAGGAGTTCTTAACAACAAAACCAACCACAATACAAACAAATAAACCACAATGGGACCATTATTTTTGTTAAAAAAGAAAAATAAATAAATAAAAATAAAAGAAAGTAAAGAACAAAATGGAATTGTGGTAATGTGGTTACCTTAAACAAAAGCCTGTAGACTTGAATTTTTTTCACAACAGTATTAAAGTATAGAGCATCAAATACTGCACTAGTAGACTAAATAATATGAAATTTGTAATTGACCGAGTTTTATAAAACTTTAGAAAAATATATCTACTAGGTATCAAGTTCAAACACAAAATTTCTCAAGAGTTTTCCTTAAATTTCATTAAGGAAATTTCGTATTATTGAACAAAAAACAAGTTCGAAATATTAGCAAGTTCGAAATATTAGCAATAAAAGGGGAAGCAATGTAGCTAAGAAGTAAATTTCGGTATTACTGTATACTCACACAATCAATCTGCATTAAAATTCTTTGACAATATGTACCTTAACTCGAAAAATGCCATAGACTGCCGCAAATCTCTCAACGAGATGGCGGATCAGTACAATATTCAACTAACATGTTTGCCTAAAAGTGCTTGTATGTAATAGGTATTTTCAGTTAAAGTGTTAATGTGATATCACAGTGGTCTGAATAGTCTAAGTGAGCCTGAAATAAATCAGGCTGCCATTTTAACGTAACATAACCAATAGCTATCACCATAGAACGGCGATGGTGGTATAATAATTTTGTCATTCCGTTTGTAAAGCATTGAAATATTGATTTCCGATTTCTAGTAGAAATTCTTAGACCATATAATCATGTCCATCTGTCTATCTGTTGTAATCACCATACAATCGTCATTAATGGCGCTATCGTCCTGAAATTTGGTTAGGTCATACTCTGATTTGCTTGCAATTTTGCAGAAGGAATAAAAGTGATAGTATCGTCACGTGTGCCAAATTTTGTCGAAATTTGTTCAGATTTAAGTATAGCCACCATATAAACGTACATTTACAGTGATGCACTATTTGACCGAGTTAGTGAGGTTTAATGCAAATTGTTGGCGTATTTTACTAAGCAATGATTCAAATATGATATAGTTAGTTGAGATAGCTTTCTCTTAATGTAATCGAAAAAAAAAAAAAAAAAAACAAACAAAAAAAATTTAAATTGAAAGTTTTTTGGGCAAGGAACAATTTTTTTGTTTTTTTTTTTATAAAATTTGTAAGAATTAATAATAAGAATGGACATTATTATAACCTTTGAACTAATTATGATATCATTATGATTTTTATTCCAGATTTTTATTTTGCAGAAAAAATATTTTAAGAAATATTGCTGAATATATTATTCCCAAAATTTGTATCAAAAATCCAAATATGGGCACATATATAAAAAAAAAAATATTATTTTTTGTAACTTGGATGTTGGAACCTTTAGTTAGTGGACACGAGATGGTTTTTGAAACAGGTATCGGCTTAGTAATTGGCGCTTTGCAAAAATGAGAATTGTTTGAAACAATTTTTTTTCTTTTTGTATACCCTCCACCATAGGATGGGTGGTATATTAACTTTGTCATTCCGTTTGTAACACATCGAAATATTGCTCTAAAGTATATATATTCTGGGTCGTGGTGAAATTCTGATTCGATCTGAGCATGTCCGTCCGCCCGTCTGTTGAAATCACGCTAACAACGAAGCAAGCTATCGACTTGAAACTTGGCACAAGTAGTTGTTATTGATGTAGGTCGGATGGTATTGAAAATGGGCCATATCGGTCCACTTTTACGTATAGCCCCCATATAAACGGACTTGCAGATCCTCTAAGAGAAGCAAATTTCATCCGATCCCACTGAAATTTGGTACATGGTGTTAGTATATGGTCTCTAACAACCACACAAAAATTGGTCCACATCGGTCCATAATTATATATAGCCCCCATATAAACCGATCCCCCGATTTGTCTTGCGGAGCCTCTAAGAGAGGCAAATTTCATCCGATCCAGCTGAAATTTGGTACATGGTATCAGCACATGATCTTTAGTAGCCATGCAAAAATTGGTCCACATCGATCCATAGTTATATATAGCCCCCATATAAACCGATCCCCAGATGTGGCTTGCGGAGCCTCTAAGAGGCTCATCCGATCCGGTTGAAATTTGGTACATATTACTAGTATGTGGTCTTTAACAAACATGCAAAAATTGGTTCACATCGGTCTGTAATTATATATAGCCCCCATATAAACCGATCCCCACGTTTGGCTTGCGGAGCCTCTAAGAGAAGAAAATTTCATCCGATCCAGCTGAAGGTTGGTACACTGTTAGAAAAATATGTTTTTCATATGTTCCGATATAAACAAAATGTGTTTCGGGCACAATTTTTAAACACAATATATTTAAGTGCAAACATGTAATGTTCCTAAACTAACACAAAATGTTTGGGACACATATATTAATATGTTAGAATATATTATGTTTGGGGCATGAATGTTTCATAAAAATAATATGTGTGAATGTATACATATATAAATTTACAAATTTCGAGTAAACATATATATGTTGTGATACTTTATTCAGAGAACGACAGAGAGAGAGAGTTAGTATAGAGAAAGAAATAGAGATGGAAACCAGGAGGGTTGAATAAAAAGATATCAACATAACACAGCGAGAATGAAATGAGAGCAATTTCTGTGAAACCGCTTGTATGTAGTTTCGGAAAACTGTTTCATGATAAGGCCAAAAATGTAATATGCTTAAGTCTAAATATTATTTAATTTGAATATTAGAATGAGTATTCGGAATAAAGAGAATAGACATTCGGAACCAAGAGAATAGACATTTGAAAGAAAAACAGCATATTTGTATTACAGAAAAAGATGCGAAGAACTCAAAAATTTCGTGGAAGTGAAAATTATCTGAGGAAATGAGCACAATCTTCTTTGAGGAATTCTTCCAAGCATATACTATTTTTGGATTCAAAATGCTTCCAAACATATAATATGCTCACATAAAACAAATATATTAATGTTTCGGCAGTATCCAATAATATATGTGCTTCCTGCAAAATATGTTTGGAACATATGTTAGAGAAGCGATTTTTTTTGAGGGTGTACGTGGTGTAAGTACATGGTTTCTAACAACTGTGCAAAAATTGGTCCAGATCGGTCCATAATTATATATAGTCCCCATATAAACCGATCCCCAGATTTGTCCACCGGAGCCTTTTGGAGGAGCAAAATTCATCCGATCCGGTTGAAATTTGGTACGTGGTGTTATTATATGGTCTCTATCAACGATGCAAAAATTGGTCCATATCGGTCCATAATTATATATAGTCCCCATATAAACCGTCCCCCAGATTTGATCTCCGGAGCCTCTTGGAGAAGCAAAATTCATCCGATCGGGTTGAAATTTGGAACGTGGTGTTAGTATATGGCCACTAATAACCATGCCAAAATTGGTCCATATCTGTCTATAGTTATATATAGCCGATCCCCAATCACACAAAAATTGGTCCATATCGGTTCATAATCATGGTTGCCACTCGAGCCAAAAATAATCTACCAAAATTTTATTTCTATAGAAAATTTTGTCAAAATTATATTTCTATAGAAAATTTTGTCAAAATTTTATTTCTATAGAAAATTTTGTCAACATTTTATTTCTATAGAAAATTTTGTCAACATTTTATTTCTATAGAAAAATTTGTACAAAATTTTACTTCCATAGAAAATGCTGTCGAAATTTTATTTCTATTGCAGCTTTTGTCAAAATTTTATTGCTATAAACAATTTTGTCAACTTAACTATATACGTATTCATTCGGCCTGTTTTAGTTTAATATATACGCCGTATGGATTAACTTAAAATTTAGAAGACGGTGTTGGGAAGTTTTAAGATACCTTGCCATCGGCAAGTGTTGCCGCAACCCAAGTAATTCGATTGTGGATGACAGTCTTCAGTAGATGTTTCTACGCAATCCATTGTGGAGGGTACATAAGCTTCGGCCTGGCCGAACTTACGGCCGTATATATGTTACTTGTTTCGTTTAAAACGTGTATCTTATCCTTCAGTTCTTGCGAGACCGAGGTGATGCCGTAAAACTCTTGATAATCTGTAAAAAAATTTCGTATGCAATTAATGGAAGCTTGTTCATAAAATTCGGTCAGCAAAATTTCAGCTGTATATATTTGATTACCCTCCACCATAGGGTATGTTAATTTTGTCATTCCGTTTGTAGCACATCAAAATTTTGGTCTCAGACCCCATAAAGTATATAAATTTTGGGTCGTTGTGAAATTCAGAGTCGATCTGGCCCTATCTATCTGTCCGTCTGTCTGTTAAAATCACCATTAATAACTGTGCAAAAATTGGTCCATTTCGGTCCACAATTGTACCGGTATACCGATTTGATATGAGCGTTTTTTTCCATGTGGCACCCTTTTTCCACACCTTTGGATCTTTTCTATAGCATTTAAATTGTCAGAAATTGTTTGTAGTGTAACATTTAACATTGCTGACATTCGCTTTTAACTCAAAGTGTCATCTACATCCAATTCGGCGTTTTCAAACTGTTTTGGTGGTCTTCCACGTTCATCATTTCTCACATCAAAATCGTTATTTCTGAACCGTTGAAACCATATTTTGCATGTTGCTTCTGATAGAGCATGATCACCATATGCCGCTAGAAGCATTTGATGCGACTCTGCAACACTTTTCTTCAAATGGAAACAAAAAAAAAAAAAACAATAATAATAATGCTTTCCGCAAACCATCACTCTGTGGTACAAAATTCGACATTTTTAACAAGATGAAAAAATATGATGTTGTTTGTTCAATGACTTGATGTATACTAAATATTTTTCACAAATGTCATAGCAAACCTATCCCCAAATTAGGATTGCAGATCTTTTGGAGGTGCAAATTTCATTCGATTCAGTTGAAATTTGGTACGTGACATCGATATATGGAATCAAACCATCATGCAAAAATTGGTTCATATCGGCCTATAATTATACATAGCTCCAATATATCGATCGACAGATACGGATTGCGACACTTTGTGGATGTGCAAATTTCATTCGATCCAGTTGAAATTTGATACGTTACATCACCAGGGTTGGTGAACGTTTTGACCTTTGCGACTTACGTTTACGGCGGTATAATACGTATGTCGCAAAAGCCGTAAATCTAATGTAAAAAACTTAATTTTGAATAAAATAAATCATGAATATTTTTTTAATTAATTTAGTTTGGTTCCTCCATAAAGGGATGCAAAAAAACAAGTAACGAAAGTCTAAAGTCGGGCGGGGCCGACTATATTATACCCTGCACCACTTTGTAGATCTAAATTTTCGATACCATATCACATCCGTCAAAAATATTGGGGGCTATATATAAAGGTTTGTCCCAAATACATACATTTAAATATCGCTCGATTTGGACAAATTGAAGTTGGCTAATGCACTAGGGTGGAACACAATTTTAGTAAAAAACAAGTAAGGAAAGCCTAAAGTCGGGCGGGGCCGACTATATTATACCCTGCACCACTTTGTAGATCTAAATTTTCGATACCATATCACATCCGTCAAATATATTGGGGGCTATATATAAAGGTTTGTCCCAAATACATACATTTAAATATCACTCGATTTGGACAAATTTAAGTTGGCTAATGCACTAGGGTGGAACACAATTTTAGTAAAAAAATAGGGGAAACATTTAAATCTGAAACTTCGCAAAAGTTTATTTATAATTTATCACTAGATATATATGCATTAGAAGTTAAGGAAAATTAGAGTCATTTTGGTATTTTGACCATTTTTGTCAAAATCAGAAAAACATATATATGGGAACTATATCTAAATCTGAACCGATTTCAATCAAATTTGGCACACATGACTATGTTACTAATTGTACTCATAGTGCAAAATTTCAACCAAATTGGGCCAAAACTCTGGCTTCTGGGGCCATATAAGTCCATATCGGGCGAAAAATATATATGGAAGCTATATCTAAATCTAAACCGATTTCAATCAAATTTGGCACACATCACTACAGTATCAATTGTACTCATAGTGCAAAATTTCAACCAAATTGGGCCAAAACTCTGGCTTCTGGGGCCATATAAGTCCATATCGGGCGAAAGATATATATGGGAGCTATATCTAAATCTGAACCGATTTCAATCAAATTTTGCACACTTGACTATACGACTAAGTGTTATGTTTGTACAAAATTTCAAGCAAATCGGTATAAAACTCTGGCTGCTGGGTCCATATTAGTGCATATCGGGCGAAAGATATATATGGGAGCTATATCTAAATCTTCCAAAATCAATAGGGTTCTATTCTGACCCAAATTAGGAACATGTGCCAAAATTGAAGGCGATTGGACTTAAATTGCGACCTAGACTTTGATCACAAAAATGTGTTCACAGACAGACGGACGGACGGACGGACAGACGGACATGGTTATATCGACTCAGGGATCCACCCTGAGCATTATTGCCAAAGACACCATGTGTCTATCTCGTCTCCTTCTGGGTGTTACAAACATATGCACTAACTTATAATACCCTGTTCCACAGTGTGGCGCAGTCGCAAACCTGAAAAAGTTTGGTACAGACCATCTCTGGACGTCACTATGTGGCCTTTCATCACCACGGTCTATATCGTAATTATATATAGCCACCTTATAGCCCCCATATAACCCGATCCCCAGATATTTAGTTCAATATATGGACCTTAACAACCATGGAAAAATTGGTGCATATCGGTTCATAAGTATATATATATAGCCCCAATATACACCGATTCCCATTTTTCCGTAGCTTCCTGTAAGTGCAGATTCATCCGATCTGTTTGAAATTTGGTACGTGGTGTTAGTATGTAGTCAATATTGGTCCATAATTACATATATTATAGCCCTCATATAAGCCTATCCCCAGATTTTTTCCGGAGCATACTGGAGTCGCAGATTTCATATGAAACGTTAGAAAATTACTTTATATCGGTTTATAATTATTTTTAACAATCTTTTATATAAACCGATCAAGAACAGAATTGGTTTATAAAGGAATTTAGTCAGCTTTTTTATATGGCATAGTGTTAAGAAGATTTAAGATAACTTTAAGATACCCCGGCCGAAGTTACGGCCGTATATACTTTTTCTAAATGTCCATTGGAATAGTTATTATTATTATTGCTGCTTTTTTTTCAATGTTTAGTCAATAAATTTTCCTTTTGCGAATCTTGTTTTTTTTTTCAGAATTCACATCATAAAAATATGTATATAATCAACGATAAAAACAAATAACATCAAATAAAACACAACAACATTCTTCCCGTTTGTTTTTTGTTGACAAAATAAAAAAAAAGCAAGAAGGGGAAAAACTTTTTCAATTTTGATAAGTTTGACTATAGCCAGTTTGACATCAAATACAGTATGGAGCACAGTTTGGTATGTTGGTTTCTTTCTGTATGCCACTTGGTATCCTCTATGTCAGAGAACAGCAGGATGCACAATTGAATATGCTTTCCATTTCGAATTTTTTTCCGGGGTCCTAGTCCTGTCATTGCTTCTGGTCATGGTCCTGATACTCTCTGATCAGGCTGCCATTGGTGCTTCAAACAAATGACAATGTCAGGCGGACGAGTAAAATACATACAGAGAGCAGTTGATAAACGAACTTTTTGATGATGTGCAATTGTGTTGCTGACCATAAAATTTCATCAAGTATGAGAGTAAAACAAGTAACGAAATCTACAAATAAAAAAAAAACGAACTAAATGTGGCAAAAGAAAATTCAAATTAGATTTGAATGAAGAAGCAAAAAAAAAAAACCGGACATACACATATTTCCCACTCACAAATACATGTGCTGACATACTCTTACACACTGATCTAAGACACAATTACATTGTGACATTACCGCAGCATAGTTCCAACACATAAAATTTATCCAAGAAGAAATTTCTTGCTAAAGTGCTACTCTCAAAAAAAGCAAAACTACCACACTGAAAAAATTTAACGGCTGTTATAGGAAACGAAAATAATAGGGCATCATCTAAGTCCAATATTACAGGTTCCTATATGAAAGCTAAATTTGTCACTAGTATATTTAATGACATGGGTAGGCCAGTACCCAGCAAAAAGGCGTTACCAAAAAAGTAGTGAAAATTGGCGCAGAAGCAATGATTTTTACATGTGCTTGTCATGGGATGAATGTCTACCATTTCATCAGCCGTTGCACTTAATTTGCATCACTTCTTAAAATGGGATTCCGAATTCAATGTTTTGGATGGGAATTAAGAAATTTGAAATATTTTGCGAAATAAATAAGTTTTAGAATTTTTTATGATTTTTAATGCTTTCTAATTCTTTTCTGCAAACTCAAATATTTTCAAAAGTTAGCAATTTTTGTAGAATGGATTCTTCTTGTTTTTCGAAAAAATTTAAATAATTTGTACTTTTTTATTAATTCTTACTCTGTTTTTAAACTATTTGAAACAAACCCTGTTACAAATAAACACTAATAATATGAAAAAGTGAGTTATGCAAAATTAAATTTAAAGAACTTTCCGTGTAGTTAAAATAAAGAAAATCTTTGGGAAGACATTTTTCATGGAAAATGGAAATTTGCCATGTTTCACTTATAAGACTTGAAGTTGAGAAATTTTCAATTTTGTGAGAATTATGGCTAAGCTATAGTTCACCGCAGAAAATTTCGTTAAAATGTTATTTAATGGCATCGGTAGCAGTAGACTAAACCTTATCAACGTATTTAGAGGTTCCACGTGCTAATTATTACATTAGAAAGGTGTTCATGTAGGATGTTGGAAGTTGCTTCCAAGTAATTAATTTTAATGTACATTCAAAATTTGCTCCTTGCGCAAGAAAATATGAATTCAAAACTAGAATGAACACTTAACATAGAGGAAGTATTAGGCGTCATACCAGCAGCACAACAGATCAACCACGTCTCAAGATCTATCATCCTACTGGCAACGCCGGATATTAGGGACGCTTTCAAAAACCTAAGGGAGTCATATGTTATATGCACCCTAGAGACGATATTTCACATTCCGAAATAGTTAACGAAAATATTGAAAGATTATCTTAAAGATCGAATTTTGACATATGACACTATATGTGGCCCAACAAGAACGGAAGTCATCTTAGATGCCGTAAAAATTTTAATATTCGGACCTGATTTCTGGAATGCAGTATTACTGAAGATATTCATACCAAACGATACATTTCTTGTTGGCTACGCTGATGACATAGCCACTGTGATAAAAGCGATAATCACTGGATACTTGTTAGACACGTATGGTCTTGCAAAAGACCTAACTACTGCCACTTACAAGGCGACAATTGCCTCTAGAAACAGAGACGCTAATAGAAACATGGAAACTCCAATAATAGACGGTCCAGCCCTTATCCCAAATACTTGGGATTAAGGCTGGACGCAAACCGCGTACTCCAAGCAGATAGCGTACGAACCGAAAAAAACAGCTATGATATGTTATGATAATGGCATATATAGGAGATCCTCTTCCAAGCAGAACGAGGATATTTATGGAAATGAGTAATATCATACTGCTCTATGGATGTGAGATCTGGGCTTTAACCCCACAGATACGAACTAGAGCGAACAAAATTCGTTTAGTACAGAGAATGACAGCTACGACTTTCCAAGATGTCGCATAAGTAATAGCAGCGACGATCCCAATTAACTTCCAGGCGGTTTAGGGAGAAAAACATTCGAGCCCAAACAACGAACGGCAAACTTAATACCGATCATCCAACAAGAAACCAGAGATATATGGCAGGAACGATGGGAGAACGAGACAAAGGTCTAATGAACATACCGAGTTCTAACCGACATACCATAATGGCGAGAGAGAAGACATGGGGACGTGAAGTACTACATCACTCAGATGCCCTCTGGTCACGGCTACTTTGTTATGGGAAAATGAAACTGGTAACTGCATATTCGAAAAAGTCAAGACGATGTCGAGCTTTGATTCTTTATATGTATCAATTGGGCAGGAGGGCGCCGATCGCTTGAAAATCAGGCATGTCTCCTCGAGAAATATAATTCAAAAGGTAGCAAAAAGTGAGAGGAACTCGTAGGCTGAAAGGCGTTATGTCGAACTCGACATGCAACGTCGACATGAGAAATCGAAACGTTTGTTGAACGCAGACTGAAACGAGGTGGTCGTGGACCAAATGGTGGATGACCTCATAAAAATGAGAAAGTGTTTCCAAGGTGAAAATAAATACCCGAAAGAGGGATGGGTTATTGCTACTAATAACAATACGACATCTGTCTTTAGTTATAGATATGCATATAGACAACATCTTAATTCAAAATAGGGACTTCTTGGGACTAAGGCTGGACTCTAAACTCCAGGCAGATACAATACGCACTGTATAAAACTGTTATGACAACACGACTGTGCAGGCTAATGGCAAATATTGAAGGCCCTATACCAAGCAGAAGAAGGCTGCTCATGGAGATGAGTAAGAAAATATTCCTATACGGATTTGAGATCTGGCCGTCAACCCTACAGAGACGAACTGGAGCTAACAAAATGCCTTTAGTACAGAGAACGACATCTCTGAGAGTCACTTCAGCATACCACACATTATCAGAGGAAGGCGTGATAGCCATCGTGATGCAATGGTTAGCATGCCCGCCTTGTATACACACGGTCGTGGATTCAAACCCAGTTTCGACCAAACACCAAACAGTTTTTCAGTGGTGGATTATCCAACCTCAGTAATGCTGGTGGCCTTTCTGTGTGTTTCAAAGCTTCTCTAAGTGGTTTCACTGCAATGTGGAACGCCGTTCGGACTCAGCTATAAAAAGGAGGTCCCTTGTCATTGAGCTTAACATAGAATCGGACTGCACTCAGTGATAAGAGGGAAGTTCACCAATGTGGTATCGTAATGGACTGAAGAGTCTAAGTGAGCCTGAAATATCGGTCTGCCACTACACCTAACCTAAACTAGTAATAGCAGGAAGGATCCCAATAAATCTCCAAACAATTGAGCGGAAAATATTATTCGAGCCCAAACAACAGGGTGCGGCAAACTTGATGCCAATCATCCAACGAGAAACCAGAGATAAATACCAGGAAGGATGGGAGATGGACTTATAATCGAAATTTAATTATGGTAAGAGAGAAGACATAAGAACTTGAAGTGCTACATGTCTCTGATGCTCTCTGATCACAGCTACTTTCGTAGGGAGAAATTCAGCTCAGACAACTAGTCACGTATGACGCCGAGTGTAGATTTTTTAGATGTAGCTATTGGGCGAAGTTAAAAATTTACACTCTCTGCCCTTCTGTTGAACTTGAAGCTTAGCACAATTAGTTGCTATTGATGTAGGTCGGATAGTATTGCAAATGGGCCATATCGGACCACTTTCAGGTATGACCCTCATAAAAACCAAACCGCAGATTTGGCTTACGGATCCCCTTGGAGTAGCAAATATTAACCGATTTACTTGAAATTTGGTACGTGATGTCAATATATGGCCTTTATCAACCGGTCAAAAGTTGGTCCATATTGGTCCATTATTAAAATTTGATTTCGGGAGACTTATGGAGGAAGAACTGTGATCCCCTTCAATTGAAATTTGGCTCAATAATTTCCGTGCGAAAATAGGCTGTGGATGGTCAGTCTTTACTACAACTTTCTATCCATGATGGAGATTCGGTTTGACCGAACTTACACCCATATATATTCTTTCTTTATCTATAACATTTTCGTTTCATAATATTAAAAAACAAATCCCAATTATTTTTCTCTGTATACAATTTCACCAACACATCACAAACACTCAACAATGTAAATTTAGAGTGTAATATCTACAATGATTTTTATTAGGGGTCAGTAGAAACCAAACGATAGCATCTATCTATGCATGTGTTTCAAAGATTCCTAGCTGGTTTTTTCTTTCGGTTTGATTACAATTAATTGCCATTTTTTGTCCATTTGAGATATTTTTTCCTGTATTTTTGTTTTTGCTTTTATGGGTTATAGATTTTGTTTACGGATGCTATGTCCTTTCGGAGAATTGAAAAGAATGGGTTTTGGGGGGTCAAAATGGAAAATTGATATTACCACTTTTTCTCCTTCATAGATATGTGGAAAAATGCTTGTCAGAAATTGATTTCAATCTACATTTGAATGAATGCTCAGCAATTTGTGTTAAGGAAGCTGAGTTTCATATGGCACACAGCAAGAATTGCATGAAGTGTTAGCACTTGAGAGAATGTAATATTGGCATAACATTGAAGTTTTATTGAATAATAACTTCACATTCTAGGGTATTTCAAATGGTAATATCGAATTCTTTTTTTTTTTTTTGAATTTTTTTTTTGAATAGTGAACAAATTGTAAAGCTACTGAATATATAACCCTCACATGAATAACAAGTGATAAATACGGTCATAAGTTTGGCCGGGCCGAATTTTAAATACCCACCACCATATGAGGTCTTTATCAAACACAGACTGTTATGAATCTAGTTTTACACTTCTCTTTTTGGGAAGCCTAAAATACCTTCAGATATCTAATTTCAGGAATATCGGATAAAACCCACGAATTCAAATGGGAAATCGGTCTACACTAATCGGTCGAGACCAAAATAATCTACCAAAATTTGAAGAATGTTCTACCAAAACACTACTAAAAAAAATCTTATTTTTCAAAATTTTATTTCCATAGAAAATTCTGTCAAAATTCTACTTTTATAGAAAATTCTGTCAAAATTGTATATCTATAGAAAAATTTAACAAAACTTTATTTCTATAATTTTTTTTTCAAATTTTACGTCTATAGAAAATTTTGTCAAAATTTCATTTCTGTAGAAATTTTTGTCAACATTTTATTTCTATAGAAAATTTTGTCAAAATTTTATTTCTATAGAAAATTTTGTCAAAATTTTATTTCTATAGAAAATTTTGTCAAAATTTTATTTCTATAGAAAATTTTGTCAAAATTTTATTTTTATAGAAAATTTTGTCAAAATTTTATTTCTATAGAAAATTTTATCAAAATTGTATTTCTTTAGAAAATCTTGTCAAAATTTTATTTCTATAGAGAATTTTGTAGAAATTTTATTTCAATAGAAAATTTTATAAAATTTTTATTTCTATAGAAAATTTTATCAAAATTTTATTTCTATAGAAAATTATGTCAAAATTTTATTTCTATAAAAAATTCTGTCAAAATTTTATTTCTATAGAAAATTCTGTCAAAATTTTATGTCTATAGAAAATTTTGACAAAACTCTATTTCTATAGAAATTTTTTCAAATTTTATGTCTTTAGAAAATTTTGTCAAAATTTTATTTCTGTAGAAATTTTTGTCAAAATTTTATTTCTATAGAAAATTTTGTCAAGATTTTATTTCTATAGAAAATTCGGTAAAAATTTTATTTCTATAGAAAATTTTTTCAACATTTTATTTCTATAGAAAATTTTGTCAAAATTTTATTTCTATGGAGAATCTTGTAAGAATTTTATTTCTATATAAAATTTTATAAAAAATTTTATTTTTTAAAACCCACGAATTCAAATGGGAAATCGGTATACACTAATCGGTCGAGACCAAAAAAAAAATTCTACAATTTGAAAAATGTTCTACCAAAACACTACTAAAAAAATCTTATTTTTCAAAATTTTATTTCTGTAGAAAATTCTGTAAAAATTTATTTTATAGAAAATTCTGTCAAAATTGTAAGTCTATAGAAAAATTTGACAAAAATTTATTTCTATAGAAAAGATTTTCAAATTTTATGTCTATAGAAAATTTTGTCAAAATTTTTGTTTCTGTAGAAAATTAAATTTTTAACTAAAATTTTGTCAAAATTTTGTTTCTATAGAAAATTTTGTCAAGATTTTATTTCCATAAAAAATTCTGTCAAAATTTTATTTCTATAGAAAATTTCATAAGTCTTAACTTGAGCCTAAATGTATACCTAAATTGATAAATTTAAATCACAAATTGATACAAAATTAATTATTTCGATATTTCAACAATATAATCGATTTATAATGAGCCCAGTCATATGTATTCCGATGGAAATCATAATCAATTTACGTATCCAATGCGATTGTAATTCCACGTATATATAAAAATAAATTCGAAAGAATGTTATTTTATTATATTATATAATATAGTAGTAGAACCATAGTAGACTTCTTGTATGTTTTTAATTTTTTGCCATTTAACAAGTGATAAATATTGTCATAAGTTCCGCCAAGCCGAATCTTAGGTAACCACCACGCGAAGACTAAATCAAAAATATACTGTTATGAAATAAATTTGACACTACTTTTCGGGGTCCTAAATTATCATTTAAACCCACAAATTTAAATGAAAAATCGGTTCTCACCAATTGGTCGAGACCAAAATAATCTACCAAAATTTGGAGAAAATGTTAACAAAACTCTAACAAACAAAAAAATCTTATTTTGCAAAATTTTATTTCTATACAACATGTTGTCAAAATTTTATTTATAAAGAAAATTTTGTCAATATTTTATTTCTATAGAAAATTTTGTCAAAATTTTATTTCTGTAAAAAATTTTGTCAAAACTGTATGTCTATTGAAAATTTTGTCAAAATTCTATTTTTGTAGCAAATTTTGTCAAAATTTTGTTTCTAAAGGAAATGTTGTCAAAATTTTGTTTCTATAGAAAATTTTGTCAAATTTTTATTTCTGTAGAAAATTTTGTCAAAATTTTTTTCTATAGAAAATTTTGTCAATATTTTATTTCTATAGAAAATTTTTTCAAAATTTTATTTCTGTAAAAAATTTTGTCAAAACTGTATGTCTATTGAAAATTTTGTCAAAATTCTGTTTTTGTAGCAAATTTTGTCAAAATTTTGTTTCTAAAGGAAATGTTGTCAAAATTTTGTTTCTATAGAAAATTTTGTCAAATTTTTATTTCTGTAGAAAATTTTGTCAAAATTTTTTTTCTATAGAAAATTTTGTCAAAATTTTATTTCTGTAGAAAATTTGTCAAAATTCCATGTCTATGGCAAATTTTGTCAAAATTTTATTTCTGTAGGAAATTTTGTCAAAATTGTATGTCTATTGAAAATTTTGTCAAAATTTTATTCCTATAGAAAATTTTGTCAAAATTTTATTCCTATAGAAAATTTTGTCAAAATTTTATTTCTATAGACAATTTTTTTTAAAAATTTTATGTCCATAGAAATATTTGTCAAAATTTTATTTCAATAGAAAATTTTGTCAACATTTTATTTCCATAGAAAATTTTGTAAAAATTTTAATTCTATAGAAAATTTTGTCAAAATTTTATTTCTATAGAAAATTTTCTCAATATTTTACCTCCATAGAAAATATTATCAAAATGTTATTTCTATAGAAAATACTATCACAATTTGTATTACACAACTGAGTCAAATTTAAATTACAAATTGAGTCAAAATCAGCAATAGAGTCGATTTAAAGTGGGTCAAGTCATATGTATTCCGATGGAAATTATATCGATTCAAGGCGATTCCAATTCCACGCATATTCGGTAATTTTTTTTTTTTGTATTTATAAAATCCCTACAAATAAAGTCGAAAAAATGGTATTTTATTATATTTTATCATATTTCTTATAAGTATAACAAAGCCCAAGTTTCATTATTCAAACCAAATAGTGGACTTCTTGTATGTTTTTAATTTTTTGTCATTTAAAAGAATATTAACTCCATGTAACTCATCTTTATTTTAATACATTTGCTTAATTAAATTCAACCAAAATTGATCTGCCAAGTATAAAATAAATTTCAAAATTCCCATCTCAAAATGATGGTATTAAAGCTATCACAAGCAATGACAATATACGCTCATTAGAAGCGATCCTTATTATTATTTCTCCCTCTTTTTGCAACTTCATAGACATAGCAAAAAAATTAATTAATTTTGTATAAATGCCTTTGTCGATATCTATTTAGAAGGCAATGACAATCTAATACCAATATAACTATAAATTTTAAATTAACTTACAAACGACCAATATCAGCTGGGGGCATACGCAGACATCATCATAAGCTTCAATATTGTGCTTCACAATGGAGAACAAGCAAAAAAAAAAAAAAATTAATTTGAAATAAAGAAAAATGTAAGAGACATGTTATGGTAAAAATCAAAAATTAAAAATTAAAACAAATATTAGGTCTGTTTTCTTTTGGAAATTTTGTAATTTATACATTCGGTAAGTTGTTGAAATAAAGCTAAAAAATATTTACAAATTAATAGAAAAATTGTAGTAATTTGTACAAAATTTCTGTATCCATTTGTAGGTATTTGAGGACTTTTTCATCCGACCCGGTTGAAATTTTATACGTGGTGTTAGTAGATGGTCTCTAACAACTATGCAAGAATTGGTCCATATCGGTCCATATCGGTCCATAATTATGTGTAGCCCTCATATAAACCGATCCCCAGATATGTCCTCCGTGCTCTCTTGCAGGAGCAAAATTCATCCTATCCGGTTGAAATTTGGTACGTGGTGTAAGTAAATGATTCCGAGCCAAAGAAGCAGTGATTTAAGGTAAGGTAAACTTTAAGACAAATTCTTTTTTTAAATTTGTATTTTGCATACTTGATTCTAGGAAACAAATTTAAATTTATTCGTTTTTTCAGCTGTTTTCTTCATGTGTTATCAAGTCCTTTAAAACACTTTAATGACATTTTTATACCCACCACCATAGAATGGTGACGGGGGTATAATAAGTTTGTCTTTCCCTTTGTAATACATCGAAATATCGATTTCCGACTATATAAAGTATATATATTCTTGATCAGGGAGAAATTCTAAGAAGATATAAGCATGTCCGTCTGTCTGTTGTAATCACGCTACAGCCTTCAATAATGGCGCTATCGAAATTTGGCACAGATTTGTCTTTTGTTTGCAAGCAGGTCAAGTTCGAAGATGCAACCAGAGAAGGAATATGATCACCTCAAACATGTTTTAAGAGCAAAATGTTATTTTTGGGTGGTGACCATGTAACATGGTTTTCGTAGCCATGTTATTTTATCGGAAATCATGTATCTGATTTCGGCAAGCAGGTTATATTTGACGAGAAAATAACATTTTAGTGACAAACATATTACATGGTCACCATACAAAAATAAAATTTTGCCCTTAAAACATGTTTGAGGTGATCATATTTCTTCTCTGCGTGTGGGCTATATCGGTCCAAGTTTTGATATAATCCCCATCAGGGTTGGCCTGCCACAAACTGTGACTTTTGCGACATACATTTGCGACGGTATAATACGTATATCGCAAAAGTCGTAAACCTACTGTTTTTTTATTTAGTTTGACAGCATTCGCTGTGAGTTTCTGCAGAAATTTGTGAAAGTTTTCCCATGGTCAAGCCTATTTTCTTAGGTGTTATCGAAATTCCCATTGGTGAGTGTGCAAAATACCTTGGGGTTATATTGGACAGGAGACTGAACTTAAAGCTAAGAATGGACGAGAAAATCCACGGTTACCCTGTACTCGTGCAAAAGGCAATAGGGAAATGTGGGGACTAAAACCGAAAATTGTGAACATTCCAAAGAATTGAAACTTCTTCGCACATACCATCGTCTTGGATATCATCGAATTCGCTGCCTAGCTGACGCGACTAAAGTATTTTCAGTTTGCGACTTTTGTTACTTTTTCTACATTTACGACGCTTATGTGACGTTTACGACGTTTACAACTTTGCGACAGTCGCAAACCTAAAAAAGACCATCTCTGGTCCCCATATAAACCGGCCTCCCGATTTGGGGACTTGGGCTTATAAAAATTTTAGTTTTTATTAAATTTGCCTGAAAGTGGAAATCTAGAGGTATTTTAGGACCGATTTCCTCATATTGCTTCTTGGGCGTCTAGAAGGTGTATTTTCTATCCGATTTGCCTAAAATTGGAAATCTAGAGGTATTCTAGGGAAATAAGGAGATGTGCCGAAAATTGTGATTATCCGATAATCACCCCCATATAGACCGATCTCCAGAACTTCTTGGGCTTCTAGACTCCGTAGTTTTTATCCAATTTGCCTAAAACTGAAAATCTTTAGGTATTCTAGGACCATAAACAGGTGTGCCGAATATATTGACTATCGGTAAAGTTTTTGATATAGCCCCTTTATAAACCAGCCCTCCGATTTGGGGTCTAGCTTCTAGAAATACAATTAAATGTGCTGAATACTGTGTGTATCTTTCCATGTTTTGGTATAGTCCCCATTACACTGAACTCCCGATTTAACTCCTAGGGTTTCTACAAATTGTACTTATTATTCTATTTGCCACAAATTGAGAATATACTGGCATTTTAGTGTATATGATATAGTTCTATTGACTTATTGAGGGTATAGAAGGCGCACTGATCATGAAAATTGCTTGAAAAATTCAAATCAAGGCGTCATTTCATAATTTTCTTGCACACTTACAAGAGATGTTTATGATTCCTCGAAAACTCAAACAAAAAATGGTTCTTATAAATTCAAAATCTGATCTAGTTTTCATAGGTAATATCTCTAAATTTATCTATGGGAAGGGTACTGGTTGAACTGATCTGCTTGGGAAAATATCTGTCATCAAACCCCCCCGAAATTTTCAAAGGAAACTATTATAATTGATTCATGGTGGTGGGTATTCGGCTCGGCCGAACTTACTGCTGTGTATACTTGTTCTTTGTAGTCATGGTATACAAATTCAACAAATTTAAAGACGACTTCAATAATTTTGAAGAAATATTAAAACCAAATATTATTTGTCAAATTTTAAGTCGACTTCTCATTCGTATTTTAAGGGCAGGAAATTTTCGGTCTGACGACACCATATTTTTCAGAAAACAATATTAAGAAGTTTTAATATTCCTTGTCATGGTAATTGTTGCCACATCCTAAGTAATACGATTGTGGATGACATTCTTTGGTTTAACTTTTTACACAATCCATAGTGGAGGGTACATAAGATTCGGATGAACTTTCAGCCGCATTTACTTCTTATAAAATCTGATTCTGATATAGTCTTCATATGTAGTAATTTTAAATTTAAATTCGGGAAGTGTATCATTTGAATCGAAATTCCTGAAATGATATGTTTCTTAATTCCACATGAAATTATATATATTTTAAAGTAACCCGCTAAGACGAAAGGCTTTCAGGAAGCTATTATATTTGACTCATGGTAGTGGGAATTTAGCATTCGGATGATTCATTTGCTAAATTTGGAAAATTTTTTGATTCGGATAGATCCAACTAACATTCCTCATCCCATAGTGGTGTGAGGTATACTACTAAATAATAAAAGAAATAGAAATTAACCAAATAAAACGTGAATGCTACATTACACCATACTTCACTGGCTGACTTTAATACATTTAGACTAAAAGCCTTGCGAACACGCCATGAGTATTATGTTCCAAGATGACAATTATACAACTTTTTTTTTACATTTCAAGAATTATCATATTTGTACAGCTCTCCATCCTATGGATATATTGTTCGAATGCGTTTGAAGCTCACAACATTATCGTTCTAACCATCACAAGCCATCATCATTAAGAAATGTCCATTAAATGAAAGTATAGATGCGGGTGACCAGAGGTAAGGAAAAAAAGATTGGAAAAACATAAAACGACAGGAGGATGTTATAAACAAGTTTGTAGAAATTGTTGAAATACAGCTGCTCTCTCTTTCTCTCGATGTCCTTCAGCCTATATGTTGTGGCTGTTTTTATCTTTCAATGTCCATGTATGTATTATACCTCTCGGCCATAGGGAAATGTTAACAAAAACTCATTCAGTCAGTCAGTTAGTTAGAGTAAGTAAAGTTTTTCCCACATAGTTTTTACTTTTGATGATGAAAAGGTCTTTTGTCCGAGCAGATGTGTATGTGTATGTTTGTTAGTTTGTTTGTATCTGGTGATGTGTTGATGTTTACAAACTGGTTGAATTGGATTATACACAGCTTTCTCGAGGAGATATGTGATGAAAAGCAAATCAAATGACAGTATTTGTGTAAATTGTTTAGGCTCTGCCTCCCAGGAAACAAATGTTGGTTATTTGCAACGCCTATGGTTTAGAATATGGAGGGGGGGGGGGACTTCCGTTTTGTGCGGTGATTTGGTTTTTTTTTTTTCTTGTCATAGATGATACAAATTTACAAGGTTTTCTTTTAAATACAATATATTTGTAGAGATTATTGAAGTAGAAGATTGATTAAAATAGTTTATTGTAAAATTTAATCTACATATGTGCTCCCAAGACGTCTCTTAAGCACCGTTGCCACTCGAGCACAATTTGCAGTTTATTTATTATTTGTTGATTACTACTGTTAGCGACAATTTGTTTCAGTCTATAAATATCCATTATGAAAAAGGGAGACTTTGATAGTACGGAGTAAAACAAATATTAACAATTTTAAGTTATTTATATATTTATAGAAAATTTTGACAAAACTTTATTTCTATAGAAAATTTAGTCAAAATTTTATTTCTTTAGAAAATTTTGTCAAAATGTTATTCCTATAGAAAATTTTGTCAAAATTTTATTTCTATAGAAAATTTTGTCAAACTTTTATTTCTATACAAATATTTATCAAAATTTTAATCCTATAGAAAATTTTGGCAAAATTTTATTTCTATAGAAAATTTTGTCAAAAGTTTATTTCTATAGAAAATTTTGTCTAAAGTTTTCTTCTATAGAAAATTTTGTGAAAATTTTATTTATATAGAAAATTTTGTCATAAGTTTATTTCTATAGAACATTTTGCCAAAATTTTATTTCTGTAGAAAATTTTGCAAGTTTTTATTTCTCTAGAAAATTTTGTCATATTTTACTTCCTTAGAAAATTTTGGTCAAAATTTTGTTTCTATAGAAAAATTTGTCAAAATTTTATTTCTGTAGAAAATTTTGCCATATTTTATTTCTGTAGAAAATTTTGCCAAAATTTTATTTCCATACAAAATTTAGTCAAAATTTTATTTCTGTAGAAAATTTTGCAAAATTTTTATTTCTATAGAAAATTTTGTAAAAATTTTATTTCTATAGAAAATTTTGTCAAAATTTTATTTCTATAGAAAATTTTGTCAAACTTTTATTTCTATAAAAATATTTATCAAAATTTTGCAAAATTTTATATCTATAGAAAATTGTGTCATACTTTATTTCTTTAGAAAATTTTGTCATCTTTTATTTCTTTGGAAAATTTTGTCAAAATTTTATTCTTTTATTTATATAGAAAATTTTGTCAAAATGTTATTTCTATAGAAAATTTTGTCAAAATTTTATTTCTATAGAAAATTTTAAAATTTTATTTCCATACAAAATTTTGTCAAAATTTTATTTCTGAAGAAAATTCTGTCAAAATTTTATTTCTATAGAAAATTTTTACAAAATTTTATTTCTACAGAAAATTTTGTCAAAATTTTTTTCTATAGAAAATTTTGTCAAAATGTTATTCCATGTTTTTCGTTGATATTGTTGACCTTTTATTTTAATTTTTATGATTTTTATCTCATAATCTCGGCTGTAGGTCTATAAATTAAACTCGAAATTATTGGTTTCTAGTTTTTTATTTTCTGATATTTCGGTTGACTTCGTCAGACCGTTTTCAAGGATTTTATCCGATGTCTTGTTACTTCGCTGTCTGGTTTTCTACTCAGTAGAAATTTTAAAATTTTATATCTAATCAGTAGAAAACCAGACAGCGAAGTAACAAGACATCAGAAATTTTAAAATTTTATATCTACTCAGTAGAAAACCAGACAGCGAAGTAACAAGACATCAGAAATTTTAAAATTTTATATCTACTCAGTAGAAAACCAGACAGCGAAGTAACAAGACATCGGATAAAATCCTTGAAAACGGTCTGACGAAGTCAACCGAAATATCGGAAAATAAAAAACTAGAAACCACCAATTTCGAGTTTAATGTATAGACCTACAGCGGAGATTATGAGTTTAATTTATAGACCTACAGCCGAGATTATGAGATAAAAATGTTATTCCTATAGACAATTTTGGCAAGATTTTATTTCTACAGAAAATTTTGTCAAAATTTTATTTCTATAGAAAATTTTGTCAAAATTTTATTTTTATAGAAAATTTTGTCAAACTTTTATTTCTATAAAAATATTTATCAAAATTTTATTTCTATAGAAAATTTTGCAAAATTTTACATCTATAGAAAATTGTGTCATACTTTATTTCTTTAGAAAATTTTGTCATCTTTTATTTCTTTGGAAAATTTTGTCAAAATTTTATTCTAAAGGAACTTTTGTCAGAATTTGGTTCATTATATTTCATGTTAGCCTGACACCGAAACAGGCAATTAACGTCCAAATGCATTATATCTAAGTTTACAATTATTAATCGAGCTTTATGGACAGATTTAGATTAAGGAACATGATTAATAGAGTCATTGAAAAGAAAACGCCAGATAACATACAAATCTATACACGCCTGGACTGTACATGTTTCGATTCGGGCGAATGAATCTTTCCACAGCCTTTAGTATAGATCTGACTGGGAGAGATAACTCAATTTTGGGCTCTTTATGCTATGGAGAAAAAATTTGGAAATTTTCCTCTTACAAATTGAATCATCTTTTCTCCCACTGTACATCATCTCTTCATTGTAAAATTAGATAGAATTTTGTTTATATAGAAACTTTTGTCAAAATTTTATTTCTGTAGAAAATTTTGTCAAAATTTTATTTCTATAAAAATTTTTGTCAAATTTTTTTCTATAGAAAATGTTGACAAAATCTTATTTCTACAGAAAATGTTGAAAAAATTTTATTTCTATGGAAGGTTTTAAATAATAAAATTTTAAATTAAAATTTTATTTCTATAGAAAATCTAGTCAAAAGTTTATTTCTATAGAAAATTTTGTTAAAATTTTATTCTATAGGAAATTTTGTCAAAATTTTATTTATATAGAATAATTTGTTTGAAAATTTTATTTCTATAGAAACTTTTGTCAAAATTTTATTTCTATAAAAATTTTTGTGAAAATTTTATTTCTATAGAAATGTTGACAATATTTTATTTCTATGGAAGGTTTTAAAAAATATAATTTAAAATTAAAATTTTATTTCTATAGAAAATCTAGTCAAAAGTTTATTTCTATAGAAAATTTTGTAAAAATGTTATTCTATAGGAAATTTTGTCAAAATTTTATTTATATAGAATAATTTGTCAAAATTTTATTTCTACAGAAAATTTTGTCAAATTTTATTTCTATAGAAAATTTTTACAAAATTTTATTTCTATAGAAAATTTTGTCAAAATGTTATTTCTATAGAAAATTTTATCAAAATTTTATTTTTATAGAAAATGTTGTCAAAATTTTATTTCTGTAGAAAATTTTGCAAAGTTTTATTTCTATAAAAATATTTATCAAAATTTTATTTCTATAGAAAATTTTGTCATATTTTATTTCTTTAGAAAATTTTGTCATATTTTATTTCTTTGGAAAATATTGTCAAAATTTTATTCTAAAGGAAATTTTGTCAGAATTTTGTTTCTATAGAAAATCTAGTCAAAATTTTGTTTCTGCGAAAAATTTTATCATACTTTTATGTCTATAAAAAATTTTGTAAAAATTTTATTTCTATAGAAAATTTTGTCAAAATTTTATTTCTATAGAAAATTTTGTCAAAATTGTATTTCTATAGAAAATTATGTAAAAATTTTATTTCAATAGAAAAATTTGTCAAAATTGTATTTATATAGAAAATTTTGTCAAAATTTTATTTCTATAGAAAATTTTGACAAAATATTTCGGGGTAAATATTTTGCAAAGTCTATTAAAAATCAAGAATTCTATCAATCTACTAAACAGTAATAAATCTATCATATAAGGTAGAATTCTACAAACTATGGCAACCGCGCTCCTAGTCTAGGAAGATAACAAATTAGAGATTTTGTTTCGATCAACATCAAAAAATTTACGATTAAAGCTATTTTCAAATATTAACTGCCAAAGAATTAATTTTATCAAAATTTTAGCGTGATAGCCTCACAATTTAAGATTGTAGTGAAATTATAACATACAGCCAAAATAATGATGTTATGTCGTCTTATATTTTCACCATGATCTTTATTTTACTAATATTTTTTTTTTTATAATATATGAATTTGAGTTACTAATGTAATACAAATAGAAATCAGGTTTATAAACATTAGGATAAACGGAAAGTTATCACCTTAGGCCCTTGGAGCGTATGGGGTACAATGAACCTATTGCATTACTTATACGCAACATAGGCTAATGTTTATAATAAAAGGCTTGTTATAGCCATCACCATAGAATGGTGATGGGGCTATAACAAGTGTGTCATACCGTTTGTAATACACCTTAATATATATTCCCATCTATAAAATGAATATATATTCTATACCTGGGAGAAATTCTAAGACAATATAACTATGTCCGTCTATTGCAATTAGGCTACAGTCGTCAATAATGACCCTATCGTCGTGAAATTTGGCATAGATTCGTGCTTTGTCTGCACGCAGGCCAAGCGTGAAGATGGGCTATAGCTGTCCATATTTTGATATGGACCCCATATAAATATCTGAACCTATTTGATGATTTTTTTTTTTTTTCAGGTATAGTTGGCACTATAGAAGATTATATTTTTCCAATGTAAGGTAGGTTAAAAAAACTGGGAAACAGGGAGCTATATCAATATATGAATCGATTTATATGATTGTTTGTAGTTACAATTGGTACCACAGAAGATTATATTGTGCTTTTTTTGAGTACGATCGGACAATAAATAAGGGTATTATGACCAAATTTTGGAAAATTGCACGATCTACATCTTCCATATATATACGCATCGGTTAATAACTGCTATCAGAATCCTGCGAACAATAAAAAGATGAACAGAAGAATGTGCGGCCAGATGGACGCACGGACGAACATCAATATCTAGATCGACTCAGGAGGTGATTATGAGTCGAACGGACAAACGGACATCGTTGGATAGATACATAAATTCACCAAGACCTGCGACTTGAGAACAATATTTCGATGTGTTACAAACGTTATCATAAAGTTTGTGTACCCCCATTCTATGGTAGATGCTAAAAAAATGTGGGATGTCAAACAAATTGGACACAATTCAGTTAAATGTTTGTACAATATGACCAGGTGAGTAAAATTCCATTATTGAAAGTTGTAAAATAACCTTTCCTTGTTCCAAAGATTTCTTCTAGTCGAAGAAATACAAAAATCTGTACCAACGAAAAATTATACCATTACTGGATTAAGTATGGGCCAACAAAAAACAACCACATGCTTATCCTCAAATTGTCTTCAAATAACAACCAGTTCAAAAGCGTAAGCTCTTTATTGGGTCTCATCCTATCACCAAGTGCATACAAAGAGCGTTAATTACATATACCACAAACCCTTATATGTATAAATAAATAAAATATTTCAAAAGTTAAAAATAAACACAGATTATGTGAAATTAAAAGAAACCCAGTTAAAAAATTTAAATATGGTTTTACATTCTTTGACATTTATACGTGATTAACAAACATTACGCTTTGAAACTGATCCATGTGAATGAAAAGAACACATGGAGAGAAAGAATAGCGAAACGAATACAAAACCAAAAACTTAACCAGATACGTATGAGCCACGATTATAGCAAAAGAAAAATGCATTCATTAAAACTTGTGATGAAGTATCCTGCAAATGACATTCTGTAAAGCAGTCTCTCTTTTATACTATAGCTTGAATGACGGCCGCAGACATTCATGCAGTACCTTGTGGCATAAAAAGCACAGTGATGGCAACGAGGCAACACCCCAAAATGAAATGAAGACATGCAAAAACATAACACCCGAAAGGGAATCAAATGTCAGTGAATATTATTTTCTATACACTGGAAGAGATTTTAATTTAAATACAATGGCCCATATAATTTGGAAAATAATAAACAATTTGAAATTTTATCTAATTTTTCTATTTGTATATAAATGAATGGAATGGAATTAATGTAAACGATTCTCTTACTATGGAATTCTCATATTTTTTAAAATCGGCCTAAATAACCTTCAACCAAGTTTAGATCGTACGTGAAAATTCTATAAGAAATTTTGCTGGGAGCTAAGATCCCCACACATTTATGGATACCACACATTTTCATACCTTAGGTTAGGTTAGGTGGCAGCCCGATGTATCAGGCTCACTTAGACTATTCAGTCCATTATGATACCACATAGGTGAACTTCTCTCTTATCACTGAGTGCTGTCCGATTCCACGTTAAGCTCAATGACAAGGGACCTCCTTTTTATAGCCGAGTCCGAAGGGCATTCCACATTGCAGCGAAACCACTTAGAGAAGCTTTGAAACCCTCAGAAATGTCACCAGCATTACTGAGGTGGGATAATCCACCGCTGAAAAACTTTTTGGTGTTCGGTCGAAGCAGGAATCGAACCCACGACCTTCAAATTTTAAATTCAATTCTAAAATGCAGGAATTTTATAGACTCCACCATAGGATAGGTGTATATTAACATTGTCATTCCGTTTGTAACTCATCAAAAGATTGGTTTCAAACCCAATAAAGTATATATTCTGGGTCTTGCTGAAATTCTGAGTCGATCTAGCGATGTCCGAACATCTGTGGAAGTCACGCAAACTACCGATCGAAACAAGCTATCGCCTTGAAACTTAGTACATGAAGTTGTTATTGATATACGTCGCATGGTATTGGGCCATATCGGACCTCTTTTATGAATAGTTCCCATATAAACCGAACACGGATTTAAATTTCATTATATCCGATTGAAATTTGGTATTCGATATTAGTACATTCTCTCTAATAACCATGCAAGCATTGACTTATATCGGTCCATAATAATATATAGGCGCCACATCAACGGATCCACAAATTTAGCTAGCGGAGCCTGTTGGAGGAGCAAATTTTATCTGAACCGGTTGAACTTTTTTACATGGTGTTAGCATTAGTACATAGTTTTACCATTTGTTATTGAACGATATTACAAATGTACCATATCGACCTGTTTCATGAATAGTCCCCAAACAAGCCGACCCCAGATTTGGCTTGCGAAATCCCTTGAAGAAGCAAATTTCATTCGATCCGATTGAAATTTGGTATCCGATGTGTGTATATTCTCTCTAATAACCATGCAAAAATTGACTTATATCGGTCCCTAATAAAATAAGCGGAGAATAGAAGTAAGGATACTTTTAAGTCACAGATCTTTTTATACACTCCACCATAGGATGGGGGTATATTAACTTTGTCATTCCGTTTGTAACACATCGAAATATTGCTCTAAGACCCCATAAAGTATATATATTCTGGGTCGTGGTGAAATTCTGAGTCGATATAAGCATATCCGTCCGTCCGTCTATTGAAATCACGCTAACTTCCGAACGAAACAAGCTATCGACTTGAAACTAGGCACAAGTAGTTGTTATTGATGTAGGTCAGATGGTATTGCAAATGGGCCATATCGGTCCACTTTTACGTATAGCCACCATATAAACCGATCCCCAGATTTGGCTTGCAGAGCCTCTGAGAGAATCAAATTTCATCCGATCCGGCTGAAATTTGGTACATGGTGTAAGTATATGGTCTCTAACAACTGTGCAAAAATGTATCCACATCGGTCTATAATTATATATAGCCCCCATATAAACCGATCCCTAGATTTGACCTCCGGAGCCTCGTGGAAGAGCAAAATTCTTCCGATTCGGTTGAAAATTTGGTACGTGGTATTAGTATATTGTCTCTAACTACCATGCAGGAATTGGTTCATATAAACCGATCCCCAGATTTAACCTCCGGAGCCTCTTGAAAGAGCAAAATTCATCTTATTCAGTTGAAATTTGGTACGTGGTGTTAATATATGGCCTCAAAGACCCATCCAAAAATTGGTCGAAATCGATCCATAATTATATATATATATATATAGATATATAAACTGATCCCCCAGATTTGACGTGCGGAGCCCCTTGGAAGAGCAAAATTCATCCGATTGGGTTGAAATTTTGTACGTGATGTTAGTATATGGTCTCTAACAACCGCGCAGGAATTGGTCCATATCGGTCTATAATTATATATAGCTCCCATATAAATCGTTCCCCAGATTTTACGGAGCCCCTAGAAGAGTAAAATTCTCCCGATCCGGTTTAAATTTAATACGTGGTGAAATTTGGTACATTACGCTAGTATATGACCGCTAACAACCATACCAAAATTGGTCCATATCGGTATATAGTCATATATAGCTGATGGGAACCACCGTGGTGCAATGGTTAGCTTGCCCGCTTTGCCTACACAAGGTCGTGGGTTCGATTCCAGCTTCGACCGAACACCAAAAAAAAAAAAAAAATTCAGCGGTGGATTATCCCACCTCAGTAATGCTGGTGATATTTCTGAGGGTTTCAAAGCTTCTCTATACAAAACATAGACCGATAGGCAGCATTTTCGGCATAACTGTTTATGATTCTAAACTATCTCTAAGTATCAAATTTTAGGCAAATCGGATTGAAAAAACGGAATCTATGTTAGAAACCCATGAAATAAATCGGGAGACCGACCTCTATGGGGGTTATACCAAAACATGGACCGATACACACCATTTTCGACACACATATGTGTGGTCCTAAAATACCTCTAAATTTCCAATTTCAGACAAATCGGGTAAAAACTAGAAACCGTGGGACCCAGGACCCCAAATCGGGAGATCGGTTTATATGGGAGCTACATCAAAACATGGGCCGATATAGCCCATCTTCAAACTTGCCTACGTGCAGACAAAAGACGAATCTGTGCCAAATTTCAGGACGACAGCGTCATTATTGAAGACTGTAGCGTGATTACAACAGACAGATACGTGGAAATGCTTATATCGTCTTACAATTTTTCCCTGACCAATGTGTTACAAATGGAATGACAAACTTATTATACCCCATCACCATTCTATGGTATAAAAAATATATGTATCAAATTTCTTCAAAATCGTTTAATAAGTCTATCGGTATATATTTTATAAAATCAATATTTCTGATAGGCACCGACCACCATCACAGACCCTATACTTTCCAGAACAGGATATAAAAAAAACAGCCTGTTCAAGAGCTTATGTTTGTTATTGGGTCTCATCCAAAAAGCTAACCACACTTTCTATAACAATTCCGCAATTCTTAATTTGCCCTACCATTATTTTAAAATTACAAATTCCTGTGGAGACGGGGCTAAAATATAAGCCCTCCCGTATGCTCATGGCTATATACGAGTATGAAATTAAATTTAAAATCTAATTTTTTTTTATTCAATTTTATTTATCTTTTCCAATTTTTATATTTTCTAGAATATCCTATGAAGCCCGAGGAGATTTCAATTCGAAATAAAAATGCATTTGGAATTTTTGTCTTTCTTTTTTTTTTATTTGTAATTATAACTATTTTGGGTTGTATTTTTTTTTTTTTTTAGTAAAATTTATTTATATATTTATGTATGCATGTATATATATTTTATATTTACGTAAATACACATTACATAGAATTATTCCGTTTATTGGTTGTTCTTTGATTTTACTCCTTGCTCTTAATGAAGTAATATACCATTTTTTGTTCTTTTATTTATTTCATTTTCTTTTTTCTTAATATTTTTTTTTTTCATTTCGGTTTTAAAGTTTTACCATTTTAAATATAGTATATCTCCTTCGTTTCTTTTATTTATGTACATAAGTAGAAATTCAATTACTAATTTCAATTTAGTTGTGAATGTTAGTTTGTCATGCTTGTTAAAGCGTCCATTCGTTTGTTTGTCTGTCTCTTTCATTTATTTAGAAATTCTGTATATTTTGTATGTTTAAATTTTATCAGAAATTGTGTTCGTGTTTTAAATTAAATTTAGTCCTACCTTATATTAATAATAATAAATATTATTATAGTTTTTATCCACACATAGATATAACAACACATTTTGAATGTGTTGTCTATTTAAATATGAGTGTTTGTATATATGTGTATGCGTATGTGTGTGTGTGGGAAAAAGAGAGATAGGGTTTATGAAAATTTGTCTGTGGCTTAATGTCATGTTGAAAATGTTATCGACTTTGTTCTGTATGATTTTTATTTTTAAAGGGTAGGTAGGTATATGTCTTAGAGGAGTAGATCTTATACGAGTTGCTTAAGTCCTTATCCTTAAACATATGTGTGTGGGGTATGTATATATCGTCTGATGGATTTTGTCTTATTTATTTTCCATTTGTTTATTGATTTTTGTTCTCGTTTGTTTTATTTTTTCTTTCCGAAGCTTAGAAAAAGAGTTTATGTTTAATTTTTCTTTGTATTTATTTTATTGTTTAGTATCTTCAATTATTCCAATGTTTTCAAAATTGGCCTTACTCTCTTTGAAATGGTCATGCAAATATGGAACATTTATTTTAATGACCTCAAATAAATTTCATTGCAGAAACTATTTGCATGCCATTTGTTTATTTTTTTAAAAATTGCTTAGGTTATTCAAAAGGACTGTTTTTTTTTTTTTTTTTTTTTTTTTTTTTTAAATTGAATACCTCCATTATTAGTTTTGGTTTTGTGGGGAATTTAAATGCATATATATTTTGTTTTGTTTAGTTTTAATTCCATTTTTATTATTATTATTATTATTATTTTTTAATTTTTAGCCTTTTTAAGTGCTATTGGGTTTTCTTTCGAAATTTTTACATAGATAAAAATTTTTATATGTTTTTCAACGTATTTTACAAGGTTTTTTTTTTTTGTAAATAAAATTTTTTTGTAAGTATATAAAAAAAAAAAACAATAAATACTAAAACTAATATGAATGGTTTTTTACAATATATTTTAAATAATTTAGCAAATTATGTATGTTAAACAAAAGTACAGTAGAGAAAATATAATAGATATTATAAAATACAGAATTTTATTTTCATTACAATATTTTAAATGTTAGTAGATATCCCATCAACAAAATTTGAAAGTTCTTCCAAAGGCACAACTTTAAAAGCATTTCCAGAAGATGCACTCCCAATGATGTTATTTATTTTAACTACCCAGAAAGTTCTTTTAATTAAATTTTTTATATCTTGATTTTTTAATACTTTTAATGCGCAATTTTAACTTTTTTTGTTTCAAATAGGTTAAAAACAGAGTAGTTAAGAATTCATAAAATGGTAAAAATCATTTAAATTTTGTCGAAAAAAAATGCTAAATCCAATCTGAAAAAAATTGTGAATTTTTGTGCAAATATTTGAGGTTAAACGTTTCCGACAAGCGTTAGAATCCATTAAAAATAAAGAATTTTATTTAAACTGAAAAAGATCGAACAAGAAACAAAATAAATCAAATCCATTAAAAATTATAAAAAATTACAAAAATTTTTTATTTGACATAATATCACAGAATTTTTTAATTTACATCCAAAACATAGAATTCGGATCGCACCTAAAGAAGTGATGCAAATTCAGTGCAACGACTGTTGAAATGGAGGACTTCCGTCCTATGACAATCCCATGTTAAATTTTGCTTCTGCGTCAATTTTGCACCACTTCCGGGTCCAAAAATAACATTTTTATTACTTTTTTGGCAACGCTTTTTTTGCTGGGATATTAATGAAAAAAAAAAAACAAGACTTTATTATTTGAGGGATGATAAGACATTCAGACATGTTGGTAACAATAAAAAAGAAAAACGAGGTCGAATTTGCAAAATTCATTTGAAAGTGGGAATAACATCTGGATGGGGCGAATGACAAATAGATGGCCAAACAGACGGATAGACGGACATTCGGGGCTTAAAAAATTTATGAATATTAATTACAAGTCTATATTTTTTGGAAGTAAAATTTCAAAATATTTTTTTCTTAATGTGGTAGATTTTTGATAGTGTTTTTATATTTGTATACCCTCCACCATAGGATGGGGGATACATAAACTTTGTCATTCCGTTTGTAACACATCGAAATATTGATATAAGACCCCATAAAGTGTATATATTCTGGGTCATGGTGAAATTCTTAGTCGATCTAGCTGTGTCCGTCCGTCCTTCTGTTGAAATCACACTAAATTCCGAACGAAACAAACTATCGACTTGAAACTTGTCACAAGCAGTTGCTATTGCTGTCGGATTTTTATTGCAAATTTACCCTATGGAACCACGTTAACGTATAGCCACCATATAAAATGACCCCCAGATTTGGTTTGCGAAGCCTCTTAGAGTGGCAAATTACATGCCATCCCGTTAAAATTTGGCACGTGGTGTTAGTATATGGGACCAATACCCATGCAAAAATTGGTACTCATCGGTCCATAATTATATATACCCCCATATAAACCGATCCTCAGATTTGATCCCCGTAGCCTCCTGGAGGAGCAAAATTCATTCGATTCGGTTGTAATTTTGTACGTTATGTTAGAATGTGGACTCTAGTAACCATGCAAATATTGGTCCACGTCGGCCCGTAATAATATATAGCCCCATATAAACCGATTCCCAGATTTGGCTTACGAATCGTCTTGGAGGAGCAAACTTCGTTCGAAATGGTTTAAATTTGGTACATGGTGTTATTATAAGGTATCTAACATTCATCCAAAAATTGGTCCACATCGGTCCATAATTATATATAGCCCCATATAAACCGATCCCACGATTTGACCTCCAGAGCCCCTTGGAAGAGGAAAATTCTTCCCATTCGATTGAAATTTGGTACGTGATGTTAGTATATGGTATCCAACAACCATGCAGGAATTGGTTCTTATCAGCCCATAATTATATATAGCTCCCATATAAACCGATCCCCAGATTTGACCTCCGGTGCCTTTTGGAGAAGCAAAATTCATCCGATTTGCTTAAAATTTGGTACGTGGTGATTGTATATGATATTTAACAACCATGCCAAAAGCGGTCCATATCAGTCCATAATCATATATAGCCCCATATAAACCGATCACGAGATTTGGTTTTGGAGCCTCTTGGAGGAACAAATTTCATCCGAGTGAGCTGAAATTTGGTACATTGTGTATATGGTCGTTAACAATCATGCCTAACTAGGTCCATATCGGTCTATAGTTATATATAGCCCTCAGATAAATCGATCCCCAATCACACAAAAATTGGTCCATATCAAGTTCGCAATTGCCTCCACATAAGCGACCCCCATATTTCAATTCTGGCTCTCTACGTACCGTGCAAAAAGTCCAGATGGATTCGTAATTATTTGTAGACTTAACTATACATAACTTTTTTGTCTAATATATACCACGTATGGACTAACTCACAATTTAGAAAACGATGTTAAGAAGTTTTAAGATACCACAACCCAAGAATTTCGATTGTGGATGACAGTCTTTCGTAGAAGTTTCTACGCAATCCATGGTGGAGGGTACATAAGATTCGGCCTGGCCGAACTTACGGCCGTATATACTTGTTTTTAATTAGTTGTTGTTGCCAATATGTTTTTCCTTGGGATAAGCCCTCCCACCGGAGGCATTTCGAGTTAGCAGTTGAAAAATTCACCCATAGAAAGAACATGATCAAATGGAAGGGGAACATGGAATAGTTTAGTCGGAAAAATACGTTATATAGAATTTTGAATAGATATGGACCATTTTCGTTTTGTGTGGCTGTAAGACCATAGATATTTATATCATAAATATTAGAGACTTCCCAACGGATTGTTAAATGAG
The DNA here is from genome assembly GCF_050003625.1 of Haematobia irritans. NCBI lineage: Eukaryota > Metazoa > Arthropoda > Insecta > Diptera > Muscidae > Haematobia > Haematobia irritans. Next base: position 31,296,269 of record NC_134397.1, read on the forward strand.
ATACAGATAAAAATGCTTTCTACTCCAAAAATGTTATAACGTAAACTTGAATGCTGGTACGATTTTAGAAGAAGAATTTAAAAAATATTTGTGTTCTTTAGATACCAAATAAAACCTTTTCTAAAGTTACGAATACATTAAATTGATAGCGGAATATTTTGTTTTGTTTTTGTTTTGTTTTTTTTTTTTTTTTTTTTTAATATTGTTCGAAACAAAGAAATTTATTTGAAATAATTGGATAAATGCATATGTAAAAGTTTTGTTTTTCAAAGGAATATTTCGTAGTAGTGCTGGCTATATTTCAGTAAAATTTCTGCTTGACATTTCGTAAATAAAATTAGAAATTTATAATGCAAACTCCAGAACTGTTTGCAAGATAAACTTTTCCTTTTTATAATTTTGTATTATAAAAAAAATTGGCATCTCACAAAAAATGTAAACATAATTTCAATCAAGAAAATTTTTCTTAATCAATTTTTCCCTCATGAGTTTATTTTTAAAATTATTGAAATAAATGAAAATAATAATAAACAAACAACGATCATATAATATTTCATAAATATTAAGTTAGTTCAAAGTAGAAAAAGAAACAATCGATTTAACAATAGTTATAATCATTTTTCTATATCTTAGTATATATTTGTAATCTTATTTATTTTTAAATATTATTGTGTATGTTTTTTTTTGTTTAAATACTATTAAAACATTGTTATTATTTTTAGGTTAACTTAATTTTAGGTTAGAGTATGTTTTTTTGTTTTTTTCTCATTTTTTTAATTTCGTGATGTTTTCGATTTATTTATGAATTTTATTATGTTTTAAACAATATTGTTTTTTTTTTTTTTTAATAATTAATATTATATTTATTTCATACTAATGAAAATGTTTGATTTATTTAATCATCGGTTGTGTTGGCAGATATTTATGTATCATTAGTTGTTTGTTTTCGTTTTCTGTTTTTTTTTTTGTTATTTTATGTTTTTGTTTGTATTTTTTTTTTCTCTTCGATTTTATTTATTATTATTTATTCTTGTTGTATAGTTGTAAATTATGTCCTACTTATGTTGTTGGTTTATATTTTTTTTTTGATGTTTCATTCAGTTGTAGATGTAGTTTGTGGTGCTATCTCCTTGTTGTATCTAAGCATGTCATGTCCTATGACCACCAATCATAATTACACTGAATATTAATACCAGACTACATGCTGAATAGGTTTTTGTGGTAACGGGTGCTGATGAAGTGACTGCTGATGCCGAGGATTCACCTGTAAAATAAAATAAAAAAAGCGAAAAACACAAGCATTAATAAATATAGCCATATTTTATTTATATACTTTTTTATTCTTAGACGATTAATAGGTATTAGCGAAGTCTCTAATTTATGATAGTCTTTGGGACATTAGAAGAGTTTGGGACATATGAGTTACGGTATGAGAGAGAATTGTTTTCTATTATTAAATAGAAGTTTGATTAAGTTAATATAACATATTATGGATTAAATTCTTTTTTGAATTTTCCCAAAAGTATTCCTATACATATAATAAAAAAATCCAATATATTTTTATACCCTCCTCCATAGGATGAGGGGTATAATAACTTTGTCATTGCGTTTGTAACACATCGAAATAAAGTATATATATTCTGGGTAGTGGTGAAATTCTGAGTCGATCTAAGCATGTCCGTCCGTCCGTCTGTTGAAATCACGCTAACTTCCGAACGAAACAAGCTATCGACTTGAAACTTCACACAAGTAGTTGCTATTGATGTAGGTCGGATGGTAGCGAAAATAGGCCATATCGGTTCACTTTTACGTATAGCCCGCATATAAACGGACCCCCAGATTTGGCTTGCGGACCCTCTACCCGATCCGGCTAAAATTTGGTACATGGTGTTGATATATGGTCTCTAACAACCATGCAAAAATTGGTCCACATCTCTTCATAATTATATATAGCCCCCATATAAACGGACTCCAGATTTGGCTTGCGGACCCTCTAAGAGAAGTAAAATTCATCCGATCCGGCTAAAATTTGGTACATGTTGTTGGTATATGGTCTCTTACCAACATGCAAAAATTAGTCCATATCGGTCCATAATTATATATAGCCCCCATATAAACGGATCCCAAGATTTGGATTGCGGATCCTCTAAGAAAAGCAAATTTCATCCGAACCGGGCTAAAATTTGGTACATGGTGTTGGTATATGGTCTCTTACAAACATTCAAAAATTAGTCCATATCGGTCCATAATTATATATAGCCCCCATATAAACGGATCCCAAGATTTGTTTTGCGGATCCTATAAGAAAAGCAAATTTCAAACGATCCAACTGAAATTTGGTATATGGTGTTGGTATATGGTCTTTACCAACCATGCAAAAATTGGTCCACATCGGTCCATAATTTCGCTAGTATAGGGTCGAAAACAACCATGCATAAATTGTCCCGTATATTTTATATAGCCCCCAAATAAACCGATCCCCAATCACAGAAAAATCAAAAAATAATCTACCAAAACTTTATTGCCGTAGAAAATTTTGGCAAAATTTTGTTTCTATAGAAAATTTTGTCAACATTTTAAATCTTTAGGAAATTTTGTCAAAAATTTATTTCTATAGAAAATTTTGTCAAACATTTATTTCTATAGAAAATTTTGTCAACATTTTATTTCTATAGAAAATTTTGTCAGAATTTTATTTCTGTAGAAAATTTTGTTAAAATGTTATTTCTATAGAAAATTTATAAAGCATTTCACAGTTGGAGAGGAATATTTTGCAAAATCTTCCAAAAAATCAAGTATTCTACCAATCTATCAAACAGTAAAAAATCTGCCATTTTTGGTAGACTCGTGTTCATAATTGTATATAGCTCCCCATAAAAAGCGACCCCCATCTTTCTATTCTGGCTCTATAATTACCGCACAAAATTTCATATCGGTTTGTAATAATTTCTTCCCTATATACCGCTCAAGAACTGATTATATACGTATTTAATCGATCTTTCTTTTGCCTACTATATATCCCGCATGGACTAACTTACAATTTAGAAGATGATGTTAAGATGATGCATTTTTAAGATGCCTTGCCATCGGCCGCAACCTAAGTTATTTAATTGTGGATGACAGTCTTTCGTAAAAGGGTTTCAAAGCTTCTCTAAGTGGTTTCACTGTAATGTGGAACGCCGTTCGGACTCGGCTATAAAAAGGAGGTCCCTTGTCATTGAGCTTAACATGGAATCGGGCAGCACTCAGTGATAAGAGAGAAGTTCACCAATGTGGTATCACAATGGACTGAATAGTCTAAGTGAGCCTGATACATCGGGCTGCCACCTAATCTAACCTAGGATTTACATTATATGTAAGTTTGCCGAATTTGGTCCAAATCGGTTCAGATTTAGAAATTTTTGGTGGGTTTTGTCCAAAACCCACAATTTACCAGCAATCTTGGTGAAACTGACATTACAAAAATGCCTCAAATTTACCTATACCACATATGTAATCATATGCAAGTATATCCCTATAAATCACAAATGCGCTTTTGAAAAATTACATCAAAATGGCTTTAGATTTAAATATTTCCAATATTTTTATACCCACCACCATAGAATGGTGACGGGGGTATAATAAGTTTATCATTCCGTTTGTAACCCATCGAAATGTCGATTTCCGACTATTTAAAGTATATATATTCTTGATCGGGGAGAAATTCTAAGACGATTTAACTATGTTCGTTTGGCTGTCTGTCTGTTGAAATCACGCTACAGCCTTCAATAATGAAGAAATCGTGCTGAAATTTTGCACAAACTCGCCTTTTGTCTGCCTGAAAGTCAAGTTCGAAGATGAACTATATCAGTCCAGGTTTTTATAGAGTTCCCATATAAACCGACCTCCCGATTTGTGGTCTTGGGCTTATAGTTTTTATCAAATTTGCCTGAAATTTGAAATCTAGATGTATTTTAGAACCATAAAGAGGTGTGTCAAAAATGGTGAGTATCGGTCTCGTTTCTGGTATAGCCCGCACATAGACCGATCTCCCGATTTTACTTCTTTTTCTTATAGAAACCGTAGCTTTTACCCAATTTGCACGAAATTTGAAATCTAGAGATATTTTAGGACCATAAAGAGGTGCACCGAAAATGATGAACATCGGTCAATGCTTTAGTATAGCCCCCATATAGACGAAAACGTACCGAAAACGATTAGTATCGGTCCATATTTTAGTGTAGCCCCCATAAGACCGATCTACGGATTTAAATCCTTGGGTTTCTAAAAACCGTAGTTTTTATCCGATTTGCCTGAAATTATAAATTTACTGGTATTTTAGATTCACAAATACGTGTATCGGATTTAGTTATTTTTCGGTCCATTTGGTAAGTCCTCCACATAGGCCGATTTCACTTTTTGATGGTATATAAGGCGCACAGATCATGAAAATTGCTTGAAACTGAATGTACAATTTCCATAATTTACTTCTCGTAATTATTTAAAGAATGGGTTGAAAATCTTCAGATTTCAAATCAAGGCGTTATTTCATAATTTTCTTGCACATTTACAAGAGATGTTGATGATTCCTCTAAAACTCAAACAAAACATGGTTCTTATAAATTCAGAATCTGATCTAGTCTTCATAGATAAAATCTTTACATTTATCGGGTGGAAGCGTACTGGTTGGACTAATCTGCTTGGGAAAATATCTGTCAGCAAACCCCCTTGAAATTTCAAAGGAAATTATAATATTTGATTCATGGTGGTGGGTATTTAAGATTCGACCCGGCCGAACTTACTGCTGTATATACAGGGTTGGCCTGTCGCAAACTGTGACTTTTGCGACATACGTTTACGACGGTATAATACGTATGTCGCAAAAGTCGTAAACCTAGTGTAGAAAATCTAATTTGGAATTAAAGAAATTGTGAATATTTTTTAATTTAATTTAGTTAAGCTCCCCGATAAAAGGTATGCAAAAAATGTTTTATATTGTATTTATTCAAAACTCTACAAGATTTAAAGGGTGGTTCAATTGTAAGGGCCGATGTTGAATGTGAACCACACCAAAACGCCAAGTTTTTTTTCCGAATTTTATTTGACATTTCTCTATTTCAGACTTACTCAATTTGAACCATGGACGTCGTGAATGGGCAGAATGGTTCCAAGAAATGGCAACAGTGGATGATCAATTTTGGAAGAAAATCATCTTCAGTGATGAGGCACATTTTCACCTCAGTGGCTTTGTCAATAAACAGAATTGCCGCATTTGGGCGAATGAGAATCCAAGAGTGATTGTCGAAAAACCAATGCACCCACAACGAGTGACTGTTTGGTGCGGTTTATGGGCTGGCGGCATTATCGGGCCGTATTTTTTCCAAAAGGAGGCCGGTCAGGCAGTTACTGTGAATGGTGTTCGCTATCGTGAGATTTAAAAAGGACCTTTTTTGGCCCGAATTGGAAGATATGGATGTGGCCGATATGTGGTTTCAGCAGGACGGTGCCACTTGCCACACAGCTAACGAAACAATGGCCCTTTGGCGCAACAAATTCAATGGCCGTGTTATCTCACGTAATGGCGATGTCAATTGACCGCAAAGATCATGTGATTTGGCACCGTTGGACTTTTTTCTTTGGGGTTATTTGAAAGAAAAGGTGTACGTCGATAAGCCAGCAACAATTCAAGAGCTAAAGGATGAGATAATTCGGCACATTAACGGCATAGAACCTCCATTATGCCTCAGCGTCATCGAAAATTTGGACCATCGGATGAAGGTGTGCCACCGAGGTCGCGGCGTCCATTTGCCCGATATTTTGTTCCATATATAATTGAATAATACCAATTATATATCATAATAAAATAAAATTACAATAGTTTCCTAAATAGTTTGTGTTTTATTTAAAATCAACATCGGCCCTTGAAATTTTAACCACCCTTTACATCTCTCATTCACAACTTCAAACTATTCTTGGTTTTCGTGGTCCAAGCTTTAGCTGCATCAATGAATGACTAGCTACAATTTTGAAAATTTTTAATTAGTATGGAAATTGGCTCTAATAAGCCAAAAAGTGATTTTATAAAATTTTTTCTAAACAGCAATTCACTTATATAAGACTTAAGTAGTTTTCCTTCCTTCCAGTTTCTGCAGTAATTTGTGAAAGGTTAACTATGAGCGAGTACCGACCATCACGTTCGAGTTTCCAATTGAAATAACTATATTCTCAAGTTTTTTTTTTAACTCGTTAATAATTTTATGAACATTCCTGAGAATTGAAACGTCTTCGCATATATATTCATCTTGGATATCTTTCGCTTAAGGGTCTGAAGTATTGGGAGTTTGCGACGTTTGCTACTTTTTCTACATTTACGACGTGTATGTGACGTTTACGACGTTTACAACCTTGCGACAGTCGCAAACCTTAAAATGTTTGATACAGACCATCTCTGTGTATATACTTGTTTTAATAACATTTTGCTCCTTCCCAAGGTATTAGCCGGTTTAAATTTAAAGTCTAGATATTTTGTGGAAGTTTAACAAATCGGTTCAAATTTATATACATGTATATGGGAATCTATATGAAATAATAAATTTATATGGAATAATAAAGCTTTATATAGTGCCCAATAATTTTGACGGATTTTAGATGGTATCAAAAATTGTTGTCTTCAATGTGGTGAAGGGTGTAGTCGGCCCCTCCTGATTTCCTTATTTGCTTCATAAAAAAAAAATATATATATATATACAAATTTATGTCCAAATTCCAAATTTATTTTTTTTTGTGGTGATCCGGAATATAACAAATTTCTTTGCATTAAAGCCAACCACGAAAAAATATATATATATTTGGTAAGCATATTCGCCATTAGAACTACTTTGCTAAGGCCAACAATCATTTTAAGCATTTTGTGGTTATACCAAAAACGAATAGAATTTCGGTTTGTTTTGTTCTGCTTAATTGAAATTTATGATATCTACTAATAACATTAAGAATAATATTTCATAAATTTTATTTTATTGGTTCTAGGTGATTGTGGCCCAGCTATACCCATATATGTATTTATAAGTGTGCATATTTGTTTATGTAAAAGTATCTGTATGTATGTATGTGTGTGTGTTTGTATTATATTTTATATTCCAGTGTTTGTTTTGTGGCTGAACTGAAAACAGTTATATGCATTAACGAATATAAATAAGCCACTTAAAGTTTAGCAGTAGTAAACAAAAATGTGGTTATTTTTATTGCTGAATTTTTAAAGTCATAAACATTTCCACACTTTATGTATCATTTGAAGAAATTTTAAATAATTATGAGAAATGTTCGAATGAATGTGAATGTATTAACGCTCACATATTTTAATGAATTAATATTTTCACTCATGTATATAGAAAAACAAAAAACTATTTTAAAGTAAAAATTAACTACGTCGTACGAAAATTGAACTAAACTATACTCCACATTTTGAGATTTCCTCAAAGCGTTTTCAAAATCAGGAAAATGTAATGCTCTGGTATATTTTTTAACTATAACTCACGAAATGACACCCTCTCATAGAAGAAACAAGTATATACAGCACTAAGTTCGTCAGAGCCGAATCTTCAATACCCATCGCCATGAATCAAATATTGTAGTTTCCTCTAATAGCCCCTCATCGTAACGAGTAACTTTAAAATATATATAATTTCAGGTATAAATTAATCTCAAGAAGATCGGTTCAAATGAATCGCTTCCCGAAGTTAAGTTTACAGTTTCTACATATAAAGACTATCATCACATTCTGAATTTATAAGAACCATTTTGTTTGGGTATTAAAGAAATGTTAAACATCTTGTGTAAGTGTGGTCCTAAAATACTTCTAGATTTCCTCTTCCAAGAAAATCGGATAACAACTACGGTTTCTAGAAATCCAAGAAGTAAAATCGGTACACACCATTTCCGGCACATAAAGATTTGGTCCTAAAATACTTCTAGATTTCCAATTTCAAGCAAATCGGACAAAAAGTACAGTTTCTAGAAGCTCTAGAATCAAAATCAGCAAAGCATGAACCAATACATACCATTTTCGGATTTCCACTTTCAGACAAATTGGGTAAAAATTACGGTTTCTAGAATCATGGACATGGACTGATATTCAGCATTTTTCCCACACCTTTTTATGGTCCTAAAATAAATCTAGATTTCAAATTTCGGGCAAATTGGATAAAGTCTACGGTTTCTAAAAGCCGAAGACCCCAAATCGGGAGATGGGTTTATATGGGGACTAAAGGGTGATACGGTCAAAATTTGGTCAAGGGAAAACGGGTGTAAATCGGTGAAATCGTTTATTTAAAAAATCAAATTAAATTTCTTTTTCAAGTTCAATTAGTATAAAATTCAGGAAAAATATTCAGTTAGGCTTTCGCTTTTCCAAATCCGAATTGCCGGGCCTCACGCTTGACACCTGCCATCAGATTTTGTACAGCCTCCTTGTCCACCTTCTTCGCCGCAGAAAGCCAGTTTGCCTTGAACTGCTGCTCGTCCTTAGCAGTTTTTTTGTCTTCTTTAGTTTCCGCTTGACAATAGCCCAGTATTTCTCAATTGGGCGGAGCTCTGGCGTGTTGGGAGTGTTCTTGTCCTTGGGAACCACCTGCACGTTGTTGGCGGCGTACCACTCCATGGCCTTTTTACCGTAATGGCAAGATGCCAAATCCGGCCAAAACAGTACGGAACAACCGTGTTTCTTCAGGAAAGGCAGCAGACGTTTATTCAAACACTCTTTCACGTAAATTTCTTGGTTGATAGTCCCGGAAGCTATGAAAATGCAGCTTTTCAAGCCACTGGTACAGATGGCTTGCCAAACGAGATATTTCTTTGCGAACTTTGACAGTTTTATGTGCTTGAAAATATCTGCTACCTTTCCCCTTTCTTTTGCGTTATAAAACTCCTGTCCCGGAAGCTGCTTGTAGTCGGCTTTGACGTAGGTTTCGTCGTCCATTACCACGCAGTCAAACTTCATCAGCATCGTCGTGTACAGCCTCCGGGATCGCGCTTTGGCTGTCGTATTTTGTTTATCATCGCGATTTGGAGTCACTACCTTCTTGTAAGTCGATAGTCCGGCTCGTTTTTTGGCTCGATGCACGGTTGTAGACGATACACCCAGCTTATTTGCGTCATCTCGGGGATATAGGTAAGGGTTTCGCTTGAAACTACCGGCAACTCCCTTTGTCGTCTCAGCGGCTTCCGGTTTTCTATTTCCCCCCGATCCAGACTTCCTGGCTGTCGACAAACGTTCCCCAAACACTTTAAGTACATTTGTAACGGTTGATTTGGCAACTTTTAGCGATTTTGCCAGCTTTGCGTGCGAGTAGCTCGGATTTTCGCGATGCGCGAGCAAAATTTTGATACGCTGCTCTTCTTGCTTGGACGGCATTTTGACAACTGGAGAGTGAATTCCAAAATCAAAATAGAAGCAACATTCTACACACACACACCTTCATAATGAGGGGTGTTCAGGTTTTATAAATGCAAAATTGAAAGAAATACGTGAAGTTTATATTGACCAAATTTTGACCGTATCACCCTTTGTATCAAAGCCTGGACCGATAAAGCCCATCTTCGAACTTGCCTGCGTGCAGACAAAAGATGAATTTTCAGGATGGTAGCGTCATTATTGAAGGCTGTAGCGTAATTAGAACAGACAGCCAGACGGACATGATTATATCGTCTTAGAATTTCTCCCTGATCAAGAATATATATAATTTATATAGTCGGAAATCTATATTTCGATATATTACATACGGAATGACAAACTTATTATACCCCCGTCACCATTCTATGCTGGTGGTATAAAAACCAGATTACATACGCAAATAATTCAGTTCTTGGCCGGTATATATAGGGAAATCTATAAATAATTGCGAACCGATATGAACTTTTGCGCGGTAATTAGAAACCCAGAATTGAAATATGGGATCACTTTATATGGGGCTATGTGCAATTATGAATGAATTTTTCCATGCTTGTTAGATACCATATACTAACACCATGTACCAAATTTCAACAGGATCGGATGAATTATGCACCTTCAAGAGGCTCCGGAGGTCAAATCTGGGGATCGGTTTATATGGGGGTATATATAACATAATTATGAACCGATATGGAACAATTTTTGCATGGTTGTTAGAGATCATATACTAACACCACGTACCATATTTCAACCGGATTGGATGAATTTTGCTCCTCCAAGTGGCTCCGGAGGTCAAATCTGGGGATCGGTTTATATGGGGGTATATATAATTATGAACCGATGGGGACCAATTTTTGCATGGTTGTTATAGACCATATACTAACATCACGTACCAAACTTCAACCGGATTGGATGAATCATGCTCCTCCGCTCTGCGAGCCAAATCTGGGGCTCGGTTTGTAGTAGAGGTGTGCACGTGACACGAAATTATCTTGACTCACGAACATTTTCGTGATTCGTGCGTGAGTCGTAACTCACGCTCATGAAAACAGCGTGAGTGTGCGTGAGCGTGATTAACAAACCAAAATGTCGTGCGTGAGCGTGAGTCACGAAAATAATATCTTCGTGAGTGTGCGTGAGTAACGAATTACACTCACGAAAATATTCCTGCTCACCAACATAAAACCCTTAAGAGTTAAATTCAATTACAATTTTAGTGACACCTGGGATGTTAAGAGTTTAATAACACTCTCGATTTTAATAATGCTCATGTTTTCCGACACTTCGGTAAGGTAAATTAATCATAAAATTATTCGTGAGTCACGATATTTTTCGTGAATCACGATATTTTTCGTGAGTCACGGTATTTTTCGTGATTCACGACGTTTTCGTGCGTGAGTACAAATTTTCTTTTCGTGAGTGTGCGTGAGTCCTACCAAAAAATATCGTGCGTGAGTGTGCGTGAATATGATTTTTCAGTCGTGCGTGTGCGTGAGCGTGAGTAAACTATTACTCACGTGCACACCTCTAGTTTGTAGCCCCCCTACAAACCGAGCCCCACGTATGTAAAACTGGTCCAATATGACCCATTTGCAACGCCATCCGACCTACATCAATAACAACTACTTGTGCCAAGTTTCAAGTCGATAGCTTATTTCGTTCGGAAGTTTGCGTGATTTCAACAGACGGACGGATGGACGGACGTGCCTAGATTGACTCAGACCACGACCCAGAATATGCTTTATGGGATTTTAGAGCAATATTTCAATGTGTTACAAACGGAATGACAAGGTTAATAATGGGGGGTATCATCCTATGGAGGAGGGTAGTTATAAACAAGTATATACGGCCGTAAGTTCGGCCAGGCCGAAGCTTATGTACCCTCCACCTTGGATTGAGTAGAAACTTCTACTGAAGACTGTCATCCACAATCGAATTACTTGGGTTGCGGTAGCACTTGCCGATGGCAAGGTATCTTAAAACTTCCTAACACCGTAATATATACCACATAGTCCATACGTGGTATATATTAAACTAAAAAAGACCGATTAAATACGTATATAATTAAGTTTAAAGTTTCTATAGAAATAAAATTTTTACAAAATTAAATTTTGACATTTTCTATAGTAAAATTTGTGAAAAATTTTCTATAGAAATAAAATTTTGACAAAATTCTCTATAGAAATAAAATTTTGACAAAATTTTCTATAGAAATAACATTTTGACAATGTTTTCTATAAAAATAAAATTTTGGTAGATTATTTTTGGCTCGAGTGGCAACCATGATTTTGAACCGATATGGACCAATTTTTGTGTGATTGGGAATCGGCTATATATAACTATAGACCGATATGGACAAATTTTGGCATGGTTATAGCGGCCTTATACTATCACCACGTTCCAAATTTCAACCGGATCGGATGAATTTTGCTTCTCCAAGAGGCTCCGGAGGACAAATCTGGGGATCGATTTATATGGGGGCTGTATATAAATATGGACCGATATGGACCAATTCTTGCATGGTTGTTAGAGACCATATACTAACACCACGTACCAAATTTCAACCGGATCGGATGAATTTTGCTCCTCTAAGAGGCTTCGGAGGTCAAATCTGGGGATCGATATATATGGGGGCTGTATATAAATATGGACCGATATGGACCACTTCTTGCATGGTTGTTAGAGACCATATACTAACACCACGTACCAAATTTCAACCTAATCGGATGAATTTTGCTCCTCTAAGAGGCTTCGGAGGTCAAATCTGGGGATCCGCTTATATGGGGGCTATATATAATTATGGACCGATATGGATCAATTTTTGCATGGTTGTTAGAGACCACATACTAACACCATGTACCAAATTTAAGCCGGATCGGATGAAATTTGAAATCGCAAACCAAATTTGGGGGTCCGGTTATATGGGGGCTATACGTAAAAGTGGACCGATATGGCCCATTTGCAATACCATCCGACCTACATCAATAACAACTAATTGTGCCAAGTTTCAAATCGATAGCTTGTTTCGTTCGGAAGTTAGCGTGATTTCAACAGACGGACGGACGGACGGACGGACGGACGGACATGCTCAGGTCGACTCAGAATTTCACCACGACCCGGAATATATATACTCTATGGGATCTTAGAGCAATATTTTGATGTGTTACAAACGGAATGACAAAGTTAATATACCCCCATCCTATGGTGGAGGGTATAAAAACACAAAAGGAAAAATTCACTGGTCTGTTGAAAATTTCGAAAAAAAATAATAAAACTAACTAAAAACAAATATATATTTTTTTTTTAATAAAATCGGAAATCAAAAAAGAATCTATCGCCACATCCACACCAGCTAAAATTTTTAGCTCATATTGGATATATAACATCATGGTATGATTATTTTCCAAAAACGGTATCCAGATATTCGGAAAATGATCCTGGATTTTGACACTCATTTTGGTCAAATATTTGCCTAGTGTGACCATAGTGTTAGTATAACTGCGCATGTTTTTTTTTTTTTGTTGCATGAGCTTTATGCTACGAGCTCATATTCTCGAAATAAAAAAAACCAATACCCTAGATGTATTGCAATTAACTTTGCAAGAATAATTTATTTTCTTTTTTGTTGCATTTCCATTGAATTTTCCCTGCCCCTTAGATACCGAATTGTATGACAAAATAACTTGTCATGTTTACATGAAGAAATTGTTTTCAAATTTTTTTTTTGTATAAAAATAAGAGAATTCATAACCAGAGTAAATATCTCATGTCCCATAGGTATTTTGTCAACATTTTCATTTTGAAGATAATGAAAAATGTTTGACTATGTCCTTTAGACGATAGCATATGAACACAAATCACTTTTCAATTATCACTGTACTTTTTTTTTATATTGTCACACATATCACTTTTGCAATAACATTTAGAAGGAATCGAATCCCTAATGGATACTATCAATTGCATTGGATCGTTTGACAATGATGATGATGATGATGGTGACGGGTCTATACTGACTCTAGTATGAAGCTATATGTACTTCGAAACAATTTGTCAACAATTCCCCAGTAAAATGCAAGTGAACAACATTGCATTATTATCCCCCAATGCGATGCAAATAACAACAGTAGAAGACAAAAACATAGCAAAAAAACAAACGAAATGCTAAATGTCATGTTACAAGTAAGAGCATTTATCACATTATACATCCAAGGTTTGCTCTAGCCTTTGTTGTCCTCCATTTGGTATAATCACACTACTATTCATTCGAAATTTAGTAATGTTCACATGCCACCAACTGGGATCATGTTTGCATATATTCCTTTGTGTTTGTATTTAGAAAGGAAATAGGATGTGGCTTCAATGTATGAGTGTACACATATATGCATGTATAAAGTTGCATAGTCAATGACATGTAAATCCTTTGGCGAGGTCTATATTTGCGCAGTGGCATGAGAATTACCAAGGGCTATGATGTTATGTACTATGTAAATTAAAAGGTTATAATTGAATTATATCTTCAGTATTTGTCTGGAAGGCAGGACAAGTTTCAAGAATCATCGTAAACCTTTTCTATGACACAAATGTAAACTGTAAGTATTGATATATACTCTACATTAGTATGTGCTGAAACAGAAATGCTCGTCATGAAAATGCAAAGTAGAAATATCGATCCCAATAACCTTATAATATATACTTATCGACTTAGAAATACCTCCTCACTTGATCGGGGCTAAACTGCCCATTTGTAAATATTTTGATTTCAAGATTAAGGTTGCAAATTTTCTCCAATTCGCATAACAGTTTGGGAGATCGGTCTATATATAGGGGCTACAGTAAAACATGGACCGATTCACCCAATATGTGGCCCAAATACCTCTAGATTTTCAATTTCAGGCAAATCGGATAGAAATTACAGTTTCTAGACACCCAAGAAGTAAATCCGGGAGATCGGTCTATATGGCGTCTATACCAAAACATACACCTATAAACCTTATTTTCGACACACCCAATTTGTGGTCCTAAAATACCTCTAAATTTTCAATTTCAGGCAAATCGGATAGAAATTACAGTTTCGAAACGCCCAAGAAGTAAATTCGGGAGATCGGTCTATATGGGGGCTATACCAAAACATGGACCGATAGGCACCAATTTCAGCATACCTTTCGATGGTCCTAAAGTACCTTTAGATTTTCAATTTCAGGCAAATTGGATAAAAACTACGGTTTCTATAAGTTCAAGACCCCATATCGGACGATCGGTTTATATGGGAGCTATATCAATATATCAAAACCTGGACCGATATAGCCCATCTTCATACCTGGTCTGCGTCCAAATAAAAGAAGATTCTGTGCCAAATTTCAGGACGATAGCTCCATTATTGAAGACTGCAGCATGAATACAACAAACAGACAGACGAACACGCTTATATCGTCTTAGAATTTCTCCCTGATCGAGAATATATGTACTTTATATAGTCGGAAATCGATATTTCGATGTGTTACATACGGAATGACAAACTTATTATACAAGTAAATATTTTGCGACAAATTCAAGAAGATTTATTAGACATAATTATTTTTTCACTTGTTAAAGAAAATTTCGGAATTTGAAGAAACGAAGTTGAATTTTTAAAATCTTCTTGCTTCAGTTGAGTATAATTTTTGCGATTAAATTTCTTTCAATTAAATTTCTTATCAATAAGAACTAAGTCTAAGCTAAACTTTTTATACCATCCCTCATATCGTGGACAGAAGGTAGATTTTGGCAGATGAGATTAAAAACTCATGGTCGCATTTCGTCTCCTTCTGGAAATATATCCATTAACTTATAATATCCTATTTCACAAAAGTCGTGCAATAAATGCTATGCTTTTTTCACATCTTCTCCAACATCATTTTCCTTATTTTCCCCAAAGAGGATAATTTCCATAAGTAAAGTAATCTTCGAACATGGTAATAAGTATGAAGAAAATTAATAAGAAAAATAAATAAATAACAAACGAAGAAAAAAAACAAATACATGAGAAAACATGATAAAATAGCTCACTTACCATTTATAACATTTAGTGTCACAGTCACACTGGGGCTATTTGACGGACTACATGTGTAATTGCCGGTATCACGTTTTTTCACCGAGTCAATGATTAATGAACCGATCTGTGTTGTTATTGGAGTTTTTGTTATTGTTGTTGTTGGTGTTATTTTTTAGCACCAGTGACATTGTAGTTTATCGTTGGGTATCATCAGAGTCATCGCGAAGCGGGAGTAGTTTATTGTTGGGATAATGGTAATCGTTATTTAATATTCATCCAGGACACGTGGATAAGCATCAATATCGTTATAATCGCCCAAACCAACATTATCATCATCATTATCATCACCATCATTATATATGGCAGTTATTTGGTAAGGACACACAACGAGGGCATAATGGCACGGTGACATGAAAATATAAAATAAGCAGAAAAAATAAGCATATTAATATTATTGGTGACTTCCATTTTGGTCATGTCAATCAATATATAACATAATAAGATTACAAAAATTGCTGCTCCATCAGGGAAATGTGAGCTATGGCAAATTAATTTTACTGCAATGTGGTATAGAGGGGAGCTTTGTATACTCCATTATTTTCAAATTAAAAGCGCTTGTTATTATTACGTTTTATTGTTCATATTTTCGGTAAAAACAGGATATCCTAAATAAGATAAATAAAAAATTAAGATAAATAAAATATTAATGAATACATAACAAAACACAACTTTATTCAAAATGTTTTGCCTACACTCAACAAAAAAGAAAAGAAACAAATTTCATCAATTTCAGTTGAAATTTTGTAGTTTGTGTAAGTACCTTACGGGAAATTAGTCCAAATTGGACCCATAACAGGGCTGGTACTAGTGCTCCAGTTTATCAACATTTTTAATTATCATATAATTTATTGATTTTTATACTCGCTTGATATTAAAATCTTTTTGAATCCACACTTTTACTACAATACAACTAAAGGGTGATACGGTCAAAATTTGGTCAAGGGAAAACGCGTGTAAATCGGTGAAATCGTTTATTTAAAAAAATCAAATTAAATTTCTTTTTCAAGTTCAATTAGTATAAAATTCAGGAAAGATATTCAGTTAGGCTTTCGCTTTTCCAAATCCGAATTGCCGGGCGGCACGCTTGACACCTGCCATTAGATTTTGTACAGCCACCTTGTCCACCTTCTTCGCCGCAGAAATCCAGTTTGCCTTGAACTGCTGCTCGTCCTTAGCAGTTTTTTTGGTATTCTTTAGGTTCCGCTTGACAATAGCCCAGTATTTCTCAATTGGGCGGAGCTCTGGCGTGTTGGGAGGGTTTTTGTCCTTGGGAACCACCTGCACGTTGTTGGCGGCGTACCACTCCATGGCCTTTTTACCGTAATGGCAAGATGCCAAATCCGGCCAAAACAGTACCGAACAACCGTGTTTCTTCAGGAAAGGCAGCAGACGTTTATTCAAACACTCTTTCACGTAAATTTCTTGGTTGACAGTCCCGGAAGCTATGAAAATGCTGCTTTTCAAGCCACAGGTACATATGGCTTGCCAAACCAGATATTTCTTTGCGAACTTTGACAGTTTTATGTGCTTGAAAATATCTTTTACCTTTCCCCTTCCTTTTGCCGTATAAAACTCCTGTCCCGGATACTGCTTGTAGTCGGCTTTGACGTAGGTTTCGTCGTCCATTACCACGCAGTCAAACTTCGTCAGCATCGTCGTGTACAGCCTCCGGGATCGCGCTTTGGCCATCGTATTTTGTTTATCATCGCGATTTGGAGTCACTACCTTCTTATAAGTCGATAGTCCGGCTCGTTTTTTGGCTCGATGCACGGTTGTAGACGATACACCCAGCTTATTTGCGGCATCTCGGAGAGAGAGGTTAGGATTTCGCTTGCAAGTACCGGCAACTCTCTTTGTCGTCTCAACGGCTTCCGGTTTTCGATTTCCCCCCGATCCAGACTTCCTGGCTGTCGACAAATGTTCCCCAAACACTTTAATTACATTTGTAACGGTTGATTTGGCAACTTTTAGCGATTTTGCCAGCTTTGCGTGCGAGTAG
Organism: Haematobia irritans; assembly: GCF_050003625.1. Classification (NCBI taxonomy): domain Eukaryota; kingdom Metazoa; phylum Arthropoda; class Insecta; order Diptera; family Muscidae; genus Haematobia; species Haematobia irritans. Next base: position 31,313,786 of record NC_134397.1, read on the forward strand.
CTCGGATTTTCGCGATGTGCGAGCAAAATTTTGATACGCTGCTCTTCTTGCTTGGACGGCATTTTGACATCTGAAGAGTGCATTCCAAAATCAAAATAGGAGCAACATTCTACACACACATACCTTCAAAGTGAGGCGTATTCAGGTTTTTTAAATGCAAAATTTAAAAAAATACGTCGAGTTTATATTGACCAAATTTTGACCGTATCACCCTTTATCGGAATTATGTATTGTTCAACATATTACATTCTGGTGCGTTACGGATGGAAACAGGTTAATAAAAGTTTGTCTCCGAATGTTTCTTGAGCAGTCTATGGGGTAGTTCTATTAAGTTGTTTCAGGACGTGTCCTTTGGGATGAGTTGGGATGAGTCGTGTCATTAAGTGTAAGTGTTGTTAAGTGTTGTTGCTGGGAAACAATTGATAAAAATATCAAGTATATACGGCCGTAAGTTCGACCAGGCCGAATCTTATGTACCCTCCACCATGGATTGCGTAGAAACTTCTACGAAAGACTGTCATCCACAATCGAATAACATGGGTTGTGGTATCTTAAAACTTCTTAACATCGTTTTCTAAATTGTGAGTTAGTCCATACGTGGTATATATTAGACAAAAAAGTTATGTATAGTTAAGTCTACAAATAATTACGAATCGATATGGACTTTTTGCACGGTACGTAGAGAGCCAGAATTAAAATATGGGGTCGCTTATATGGGGGCTATATACAATTATCAACTTGATATGGACCAATTTTTGTGTGATTGGAAATCGATATATCTGAGGGATACATATAACTATAGACCGATATGGACCTAGTTAGGCATGGTTGTTAACGACCATATACTAGCACAATGTACCAAATTTCAACTCACTCGGATGAAATTTGCTCCTCCAAGAGGCTCCAAAACCAAATCTCGGGATCGGTTTATATGGGGCTATATATGATTATGGACTGATATGGACCACTTTTGGCATGGTTTTTAGAGACCATATACTAACACCATGTACCAAATTTCAGCCGGATCGGATGAAATTTGCTTCTCTTAGAGGCCTCGCAAGCCAAATCGGAGGATCGGTTTATATGGGGGCTATATATAATTATAAACCGATGTGGACCAATTTTTGCATGGTTGTTAGAGACCATATACTAACACCATGTACCAAATTTCAGCCCGATCGGATGAAATTTGCTTCTCTGAGAGGCCTCGCAAGCCAAATCGGGGGATCGGTTTATATGGGGGCTATATATAATTATGGACCGATGTGAACCAATTTTTGCATGGTTGTTAGAGACCATATACTAACACCATGTACCAAATTTCAGCCCGATTGGATGAAATTTGCTTCTCTGAGAGGCCTCGCAAGCCAAATCGGGGGATGGGTTTATATGGGGGCTATATGTAATTATGGACCGATGTGAACCAATTTTTGCATGGTTGTTAGAGACCATGTACCAAATTTCAGCTGGATCGGATGAAATTTGCTTCTCTTAGGGGCCTCGCAAGCCAAATTTGGGGGTCCGTTTATATGGTCGG